>NW_027099229.1:0-300000 GCF_037042795.1 Molothrus aeneus
TTCTCGAAGGCGAAGATGCAAGCTGCAGCACACAGGCACAGTGTGGGCAGCCTTCAGACTTAGAGAAAACAGTACTTTACCACTCTCCTGCCTTTTCCATGGTTATTCTATTGGAAAAGAACGAGTTTTGGACAACTACCTTTCATTCTTGCCAAACTCTTTGCAGACCCCCGTGCAAGCTTTAGAACAAGATTTTGGATGTTTTCTTTCCTGGCAGAGTTTCTCCTTGCAAGATATGGTGGAAAAGCTTTTTGCTGAGTGTAGAGCGGCAAGACACGCAGAAGACGCAGATACGCAGCTCTCCGAAGCTAAGTGCCGGTCCCGGGCTTCTTTCGGCACAAACCGCTCTCAGGAGCTCCCTGCGCTCGCCACAATGCTCTGTGTGCGAAGAAGCCGCTTCTTCGCCTCCGGGAGAATCGGCGAGCGGCAGCTTCCCAAAGGCGAAGATGCAAGCTGCAGCACACAGGCACAGTGTGGGCAGCCTTCAGACTTAGAGAAAACAGTACTTTACCACTCTCCTGCCTTTTCAATGGTTATTCTATTGGAAAAGAACGAGTTTTGGACAACTACCTTTCATTCTTGCCAAACTCTTTGCAGACCCCCGTGCAAGCTTTAGAACAAGATTTTGGATGTTTTCTTCCCTGGCAGAGTTTCTCCTTGCAAGATATGGTGGAAAAGCTTTTTGCTGAGTGTAGAGCGGCAAGACACGCAGAAGACGCAGATACGCAGCTCTCCGAAGCTAAGTGCCGGTCCCGGGCTTCTTTCGGCACAAACCGCTCTCAGGAGCTCCCTGCGCTCGCCACAATGCTCTGTGTGCGAAGAAGCCGCTTCTTCGCCTCTGGGAGAATCGGCGAGCGGCAGCTTCCCAAAGGCGAAGATGCAAGCTGCAGCACACAGGCACAGTGTGGGCAGCCTTCAGACTTCGAGAAAACAGTACTTTACCACTCTCCTGCCTTTTCCATGGTTATTCTATTGGAAAAGAACGAGTTTTGGACAACTACCTTTCATTCTTGCCAAACTCTTTGCAGACCCCCGTGCAAGCTTTAGAACAAGATTTTGGATGTTTTCTTTCCTGGCAGAGTTTCTCCTTGCAAGATATGGTGGAAAAGCTTTTTGCTGAGTGTAGAGCGGCAAGACACGCAGAAGACGCAGATACGCAGCTCTCCGAAGCTAAGTGCCGGTCCCGGGCTTCTTTCGGCACAAACCGCTCTCAGGAGCTCCCTGCGCTCGCCACAATGCTCTGTGTGCGAAGAAGCCGCTTCTTCGCCTGCGGGAGAATCGGCGAGCGGCAGCTTCCCAAAGGCGAAGATGCAAGCTGCAGCACGCAGGCACAGTGTGGGCAGCCTTCAGACTTAGAGAAAACAGTACTTTACCACTCTCCTGCCTTTTCCATGGTTATTCTATTGGAAAAGAACGAGTTTTGGACAACTACCTTTCATTCTTGCCAAACTCTTTGCAGACCCCCGTGCAAGCTTTAGAACAAGATTTTGGATGTTTTCTTTCCTGGCAGAGTTTCTCCTTGCAAGATATGGTGGAAAAGCTTTTGGCTGAGTGTAGAGCGGCAAGACACGCAGAAGACGCAGATACGCAGCTCTCCGAAGCTAAGTGCCGGTCCCGGGCTTCTTTCGGCACAAACCGCTCTCAGGAGCTCCCTGCGCTCGCCACAATGCTCTGTGTGCGAAGAAGCCGCTTCTTCGCCTGCGGGAGAATCGGCGAGCGGCAGCTTCCCAAAGGCGAAGATGCAAGCTGCGGCACACAGGCACAGTGTGGGCAGCCTTCAGACTTAGAGAAAACAGTACTTTACCACTCTCCTGCCTTTTCCATGGTTATTCTATTGGAAAAGAACGAGTTTTGGACAACTACCTTTCATTCTTGCCAAACTCTTTGCAGACCCCCGTGCAAGCTTTAGAACAAGATTTTGGATGTTTTCTTCCCTGGCAGAGTTTCTCCTTGCAAGATATGGTGGAAAAGCTTTTTGCTGAGTGTAGAGCGGCAAGACACGCAGAAGACGCAGATACGCAGCTCTCCGAAGCTAAGTGCCGGTCCCGGGCTTCTTTCGGCACAAACCGCTCTCAGGAGCTCCCTGCGCTCGCCACAATGCTCTGTGTGCGAAGAAGCCGCTTCTTCGCCTCCGGGAGAATCGGCGAGCGGCAGCTTCCCAAAGGCGAAGATGCAAGCTGCAGCACACAGGCACAGTGTGGGCAGCCTTCAGACTTAGAGAAAACAGTACTTTACCACTCTCCTGCCTTTTCCATGGTTATTCTATTGGAAAAGAACGAGTTTTGGACAACTACCTTTCATTCTTGCCAAACTCTTTGCAGACCCCCGTGCAAGCTTTAGAACAAGATTTTGGATGTTTTCTTTCCTGGCAGAGTTTCTCCTTGCAAGATATGGTGGAAAAGCTTTTTGCTGAGTGTAGAGCGGCAAGACACGCAGAAGACGCAGATACGCAGCTCTCCGAAGCTAAGTGCCGGTCCCGGGCTTCTTTCGGCACAAACCGCTCTCAGGAGCTCCCTGCGCTCGCCACAATGCTCTGTGTGCGAAGAAGCCGCTTCTTCGCCTCCGGGAGAATCGGCGAGCGGCAGCTTCCCAAAGGCGAAGATGCAAGCTGCAGCACACAGGCACAGTGTGGGCAGCCTTCAGACTTAGAGAAAACAGTACTTTACCACTCTCCTGCCTTTTCCATGGTTATTCTATTGGAAAAGAACGAGTTTTGGACAACTACCTTTCATTCTTGCCAAACTCTTTGCAGACCCCCGTGCAAGCTTTAGAACAAGATTTTGGATGTTTTCTTTCCTGGCAGAGTTTCTCCTTGCAAGATATGGTGGAAAAGCTTTTGGCTGAGTGTAGAGCGGCAAGACACGCAGAAGACGCAGATACGCAGCTCTCCGAAGCTAAGTGCCGGTCCCGGGCTTCTTTCGGCACAAACCGCTCTCAGGAGCTCCCTGCGCTCGCCACAATGCTCTGTGTGCGAAGAAGCCGCTTCTTCGCCTCCGGGAGAATCGGCGAGCGGCAGCTTCCCAAAGGCGAAGATGCAAGCTGCAGCACACAGGCACAGTGTGGGCAGCCTTCAGACTTAGAGAAAACAGTACTTTACCACTCTCCTGCCTTTTCAATGGTTATTCTATTGGAAAAGAACGAGTTTTGGACAACTACCTTTCATTCTTGCCAAACTCTTTGCAGACCCCCGTGCAAGCTTTAGAACAAGATTTTGGATGTTTTCTTCCCTGGCAGAGTTTCTCCTTGCAAGATATGGTGGAAAAGCTTTTTGCTGAGTGTAGAGCGGCAAGACACGCAGAAGACGCAGATACGCAGCTCTCCGAAGCTAAGTGCCGGTCCCGGGCTTCTTTCGGCACAAACCGCTCTCAGGAGCTCCCTGCGCTCGCCACAATGCTCTGTGTGCGAAGAAGCCGCTTCTTCGCCTCTGGGAGAATCGGCGAGCGGCAGCTTCCCAAAGGCGAAGATGCAAGCTGCAGCACACAGGCACAGTGTGGGCAGCCTTCAGACTTCGAGAAAACAGTACTTTACCACTCTCCTGCCTTTTCCATGGTTATTCTATTGGAAAAGAACGAGTTTTGGACAACTACCTTTCATTCTTGCCAAACTCTTTGCAGACCCCCGTGCAAGCTTTAGAACAAGATTTTGGATGTTTTCTTTCCTGGCAGAGTTTCTCCTTGCAAGATATGGTGGAAAAGCTTTTTGCTGAGTGTAGAGCGGCAAGACACGCAGAAGACGCAGATACGCAGCTCTCCGAAGCTAAGTGCCGGTCCCGGGCTTCTTTCGGCACAAACCGCTCTCAGGAGCTCCCTGCGCTCGCCACAATGCTCTGTGTGCGAAGAAGCCGCTTCTTCGCCTCCGGGAGAATCGGCGAGCGGCAGCTTCCCAAAGGCGAAGATGCAAGCTGCAGCACGCAGGCACAGTGTGGGCAGCCTTCAGACTTAGAGAAAACAGTACTTTACCACTCTCCTGCCTTTTCCATGGTTATTCTATTGGAAAAGAACGAGTTTTGGACAACTACCTTTCATTCTTGCCAAACTCTTTGCAGACCCCCGTGCAAGCTTTAGAACCAGATTTTGGATGTTTTCTTTCCTGGCAGAGTTTCTCCTTGCAAGATATGGTGGAAAAGCTTTTTGCTGAGTGTAGAGCGGCAAGACACGCAGAAGACGCAGATACGCAGCTCTCCGAAGCTAAGTGCCGGTCCCGGGCTTCTTTCGGCACAAACCGCTCTCAGGAGCTCCCTGCGCTCGCCACAATGCTCTGTGTGCGAAGAAGCCGCTTCTTCGCCTGCGGGAGAATCGGCGAGCGGCAGCTTCCCAAAGGCGAAGATGCAAGCTGCAGCACACAGGCACAGTGTGGGCAGCCTTCAGACTTAGAGAAAACAGTACTTTACCACTCTCCTGCCTTTTCCATGGTTATTCTATTGGAAAAGAACGAGTTTTGGACAACTACCTTTCATTCTTGCCAAACTCTTTGCAGACCCCCGTGCAAGCTTTAGAACAAGATTTTGGATGTTTTCTTTCCTGGCAGAGTTTCTCCTTGCAAGATATGGTGGAAAAGCTTTTTGCTGAGTGTAGAGCGGCAAGACACGCAGAAGACGCAGATACGCAGCTCTCCGAAGCTAAGTGCCGGTCCCGGGCTTCTTTCGGCACAAACCGCTCTCAGGAGCTCCCTGCGCTCGCCACAATGCTCTGTGTGCGAAGAAGCCGCTTCTTCGCCTCCGGGAGAATCGGCGAGCGGCAGCTTCCCAAAGGCGAAGATGCAAGCTGCAGCACACAGGCACAGTGTGGGCAGCCTTCAGACTTAGAGAAAACAGTACTTTACCACTCTCCTGCCTTTTCCATGGTTATTCTATTGGAAAAGAACGAGTTTTGGACAACTACCTTTCATTCTTGCCAAACTCTTTGCAGACCTCCGTGCAAGCTTTAGAACAAGATTTTGGATGTTTTCTTTCCTGGCAGAGTTTCTCCTTGCAAGATATGGTGGAAAAGCTTTTTGCTGAGTGTAGAGCGGCAAGACACGCAGAAGACGCAGATACGCAGCTCTCCGAAGCTAAGTGCCGGTCCCGGGCTTCTTTCGGCACAAACCGCTCTCAGGAGCTCCCTGCGCTCGCCACAATGCTCTGTGTGCGAAGAAGCCGCTTCTTCGCCTCCGGGAGAATCGGCGAGCGGCAGCTTCCCAAAGGCGAAGATGCAAGCTGCAGCACACAGGCACAGTGTGGGCAGCATTCAGACTTAGAGAAAACAGTACTTTACCACTCTCCTGCCTTTTCCATGGTTATTCTATTGGAAAAGAACGAGTTTTGGACAACTACCTTTCATTCTTGCCAAACTCTTTGCAGACCCCCGTGCAAGCTTTAGAACAAGATTTTGGATGTTTTCTTTCCTGGCAGAGTTTCTCCTTGCAAGATATGGTGGAAAAGCTTTTGGCTGAGTGTAGAGCGGCAAGACACGCAGAAGACGCAGATACGCAGCTCTCCGAAGCTAAGTGCCGGTCCCGGGCTTCTTTCGGCACAAACCGCTCTCAGCAGCTCCCTGCGCTCGCCACAATGCTCTGTGTGCGAAGAAGCCGCTTCTTCGCCTCCGGGAGAATCGGCGAGCGGCAGCTTCCCAAAGGCGAAGATGCAAGCTGCGGCACACAGGCACAGTGTGGGCAGCCTTCAGACTTAGAGAAAACAGTACTTTACCACTCTCCTGCCTTTTCCATGGTTATTCTATTGGAAAAGAACGAGTTTTGGACAACTACCTTTCATTCTTGCCAAACTCTTTGCAGACCTCCGTGCAAGCTTTAGAACAAGATTTTGGATGTTTTCTTTCCTGGCAGAGTTTCTCCTTGCAAGATATGGTGGAAAAGCTTTTTGCTGAGTGTAGAGCGGCAAGACACGCAGAAGACGCAGATACGCAGCTCTCCGAAGCTAAGTGCCGGTCCCGGGCTTCTTTCGGCACAAACCGCTCTCAGGAGCTCCCTGCGCTCGCCACAATGCTCTGTGTGCGAAGAAGCCGCTTCTTCGCCTCCGGGAGAATCGGCGAGCGGCAGCTTCCCAAAGGCGAAGATGCAAGCTGCAGCACACAGGCACAGTGTGGGCAGCATTCAGACTTAGAGAAAACAGTACTTTACCACTCTCCTGCCTTTTCCATGGTTATTCTATTGGAAAAGAACGAGTTTTGGACAACTACCTTTCATTCTTGCCAAACTCTTTGCAGACCTCCGTGCAAGCTTTAGAACAAGATTTTGGATGTTTTCTTTCCTGGCAGAGTTTCTCCTTGCAAGATATGGTGGAAAAGCTTTTTGCTGAGTGTAGAGCGGCAAGACACGCAGAAGACGCAGATACGCAGCTCTCCGAAGCTAAGTGCCGGTCCCGGGCTTCTTTCGGCACAAACCGCTCTCAGGAGCTCCCTGCGCTCGCCACAATGCTCTGTGTGCGAAGAAGCCGCTTCTTCGCCTGCGGGAGAATCGGCGAGCGGCAGCTTCCCAAAGGCGAAGATGCAAGCTGCAGCACGCAGGCACAGTGTGGGCAGCCTTCAGACTTAGAGAAAACAGTACTTTACCACTCTCCTGCCTTTTCCATGGTTATTCTATTGGAAAAGAACGAGTTTTGGACAACTACCTTTCATTCTTGCCAAACTCTTTGCAGACTCCCGTGCAAGCTTTAGAACCAGATTTTGGATGTTTTCTTTCCTGGCAGAGTTTCTCCTTGCAAGATATGGTGGAAAAGCTTTTTGCTGAGTGTAGAGCGGCAAGACACGCAGAAGACGCAGATACGCAGCTCTCCGAAGCTAAGTGCCGGTCCCGGGCTTCTTTCGGCACAAACCGCTCTCAGGAGCTCCCTGCGCTCGCCACAATGCTCTGTGTGCGAAGAAGCCGCTTCTTCGCCTCCGGGAGAATCGGCGAGCGGCAGCTTGCCAAAGGCGAAGATGCAAGCTGCAGCACACAGGCACAGTGTGGGCAGCCTTCAGACTTAGAGAAAACAGTACTTTACCACTCTCCTGCCTTTTCCATGGTTATTCTATTGGAAAAGAACGAGTTTTGGACAACTACCTTTCATTCTTGCCAAACTCTTTGCAGACCCCCGTGCAAGCTTTAGAACAAGATTTTGGATGTTTTCTTTCCTGGCAGAGTTTCTCCTTGCAAGATATGCTGGAAAAGCTTTTTGCTGAGTGTAGAGCGGCAAGACACGCAGAAGACGCAGATACGCAGCTCTCCGAAGCTAAGTGCCGGTCCCGGGCTTCTTTCGGCACAAACCGCTCTCAGGAGCTCCCTCCGCTCGCCACAATGCTCTGTGTGCGAAGAAGCCGCTTCTTCGCCTCCGGGAGAATCGGCGAGCGGCAGCTTCCCAAAGGCGAAGATGCAAGCTGCAGCACACAGGCACAGTGTGGGCAGCCTTCAGACTTCGAGAAAACAGTACTTTACCACTCTCCTGCCTTTTCCATGGTTATTCTATTGGAAAAGAACGAGTTTTGGACAACTACCTTTCATTCTTGCCAAACTCTTTGCAGACCCCCGTGCAAGCTTTAGAACAAGATTTTGGATGTTTTCTTTCCTGGCAGAGTTTCTCCTTGCAAGATATGGTGGAAAAGCTTTTTGCTGAGTGTAGAGCGGCAAGACACGCAGAAGACGCAGATACGCAGCTCTCCGAAGCTAAGTGCCGGTCCCGGGCTTCTTTCGGCACAAACCGCTCTCAGGAGCTCCCTGCGCTCGCCACAATGCTCTGTGTGCGAAGAAGCCGCTTCTTCGCCTCCGGGAGAATCGGCGAGCGGCAGCTTGCCAAAGGCGAAGATGCAAGCTGCAGCACACAGGCACAGTGTGGGCAGCCTTCAGACTTAGAGAAAACAGTACTTTACCACTCTCCTGCCTTTTCCATGGTTATTCTATTGGAAAAGAACGAGTTTTGGACAACTACCTTTCATTCTTGCCAAACTCTTTGCAGACTCCCGTGCAAGCTTTAGAACCAGATTTTGGATGTTTTCTTTCCTGGCAGAGTTTCTCCTTGCAAGATATGGTGGAAAAGCTTTTTGCTGAGTGTAGAGCGGCAAGACACGCAGAAGACGCAGATACGCAGCTCTCCGAAGCTAAGTGCCGGTCCCGGGCTTCTTTCGGCACAAACCGCTCTCAGGAGCTCCCTGCGCTCGCCACAATGCTCTGTGTGCGAAGAAGCCGCTTCTTCGCCTCCGGGAGAATCGGCGAGCGGCAGCTTGCCAAAGGCGAAGATGCAAGCTGCAGCACACAGGCACAGTGTGGGCAGCCTTCAGACTTAGAGAAAACAGTACTTTACCACTCTCCTGCCTTTTCCATGGTTATTCTATTGGAAAAGAACGAGTTTTGGACAACTACCTTTCATTCTTGCCAAACTCTTTGCAGACCCCCGTGCAAGCTTTAGAACAAGATTTTGGATGTTTTCTTTCCTGGCAGAGTTTCTCCTTGCAAGATATGCTGGAAAAGTTTTTGCTGAGTGTAGAGCGGCAAGACACGCAGAAGACGCAGATACGCAGCTCTCCGAAGCTAAGTGCCGGTCCCGGGCTTCTTTCGGCACAAACCGCTCTCAGGAGCTCCCTGCGCTCGCCACAATGCTCTGTGTGCGAAGAAGCCGCTTCTTCGCCTCCGGGAGAATCGGCGAGCGGCAGCTTCCCAAAGGCGAAGATGCAAGCTGCAGCACACAGGCACAGTGTGGGCAGCATTCAGACTTCGAGAAAACAGTACTTTACCACTCTCCTGCCTTTTCCATGGTTATTCTATTGGAAAAGAACGAGTTTTGGACAACTACCTTTCATTCTTGCCAAACTCTTTGCAGACCCCCGTGCAAGCTTTAGATCAAGATTTTGGATGTTTTCTTTCCTGGCAGAGTTTCTCCTTGCAAGATATGGTGGAAAAGCTTTTGGCTGAGTGTAGAGCGGCAAGACACGCAGAAGACGCAGATACGCAGCTCTCCGAAGCTAAGTGCCGGTCCCGGGCTTCTTTCGGCACAAACCGCTCTCAGGAGCTCCCTGCGCTCGCCACAATGCTCTGTGTGCGAAGAAGCCGCTTCTTCGCCTCCGGGAGAATCGGCGAGCGGCAGCTTCCCAAAGGCGAAGATGCAAGCTGCGGCACACAGGCACAGTGTGGGCAGCCTTCAGACTTAGAGAAAACAGTACTTTACCACTCTCCTGCCTTTTCCATGGTTATTCTATTGGAAAAGAACGAGTTTTGGACAACTACCTTTCATTCTTGCCAAACTCTTTGCAGACCCCCGTGCAAGCTTTAGAACAAGATTTTGGATGTTTTCTTTCCTGGCAGAGTTTCTCCTTGCAAGATATGGTGGAAAAGCTTTTTGCTGAGTGTAGAGCGGCAAGACACGCAGAAGACGCAGATACGCAGCTCTCCGAAGCTAAGTGCCGGTCCCGGGCTTCTTTCGGCACAAACCGCTCTCAGGAGCTCCCTCCGCTCGCCACAATGCTCTGTGTGCGAAGAAGCCGCTTCTTCGCCTCCGGGAGAATCGGCGAGCGGCAGCTTCCCAAAGGCGAAGATGCAAGCTGCAGCACACAGGCACAGTGTGGGCAGCCTTCAGACTTAGAGAAAACAGTACTTTACCACTCTCCTGCCTTTTCCATGGTTATTCTATTGGAAAAGAACGAGTTTTGGACAACTACCTTTCATTCTTGCCAAACTCTTTGCAGACCCCCGTGCAAGCTTTAGAACCAGATTTTGGATGTTTTCTTTCCTGGCAGAGTTTCTCCTTGCAAGATATGGTGGAAAAGCTTTTTGCTGAGTGTAGAGCGGCAAGACACGCAGAAGACGCAGATACGCAGCTCTCCGAAGCTAAGTGCCGGTCCCGGGCTTCTTTCGGCACAAACCGCTCTCAGGAGCTCCCTGCGCTCGCCACAATGCTCTGTGTGCGAAGAAGCCGCTTCTTCGCCTCCGGGAGAATCGGCGAGCGGCAGCTTCCCAAAGGCGAAGATGCAAGCTGCGGCACACAGGCACAGTGTGGGCAGCCTTCAGACTTAGAGAAAACAGTACTTTACCACTCTCCTGCCTTTTCCATGGTTATTCTATTGGAAAAGAACGAGTTTTGGACAACTACCTTTCATTCTTGCCAAACTCTTTGCAGACCCCCGTGCAAGCTTTAGAACAAGATTTTGGATGTTTTCGTTCCTGGCAGAGTTTCTCCTTGCAAGATATGGTGGAAAAGCTTTTTGCTGAGTGTAGAGCGGCAAGACACGCAGAAGACGCAGATACGCAGCTCTCCGAAGCTAAGTGCCGGTCCCGGGCTTCTTTCGGCACAAACCGCTCTCAGGAGCTCCCTCCGCTCGCCACAATGCTCTGTGTGCGAAGAAGCCGCTTCTTCGCCTCCGGGAGAATCGGCGAGCGGCAGCTTCCCAAAGGCGAAGATGCAAGCTGCAGCACACAGGCACAGTGTGGGCAGCCTTCAGACTTAGAGAAAACAGTACTTTACCACTCTCCTGCCTTTTCCATGGTTATTCTATTGGAAAAGAACGAGTTTTGGACAACTACCTTTCATTCTTGCCAAACTCTTTGCAGACCCCCGTGCAAGCTTTAGAACCAGATTTTGGATGTTTTCTTTCCTGGCAGAGTTTCTCCTTGCAAGATATGGTGGAAAAGCTTTTTGCTGAGTGTAGAGCGGCAAGACACGCAGAAGACGCAGATACGCAGCTCTCCGAAGCTAAGTGCCGGTCCCGGGCTTCTTTCGGCACAAACCGCTCTCAGGAGCTCCCTGCGCTCGCCACAATGCTCTGTGTGCGAAGAAGCCGCTTCTTCGCCTCCGGGAGAATCGGCGAGCGGCAGCTTCCCAAAGGCGAAGATGCAAGCTGCGGCACACAGGCACAGTGTGGGCAGCCTTCAGACTTAGAGAAAACAGTACTTTACCACTCTCCTGCCTTTTCCATGGTTATTCTATTGGAAAAGAACGAGTTTTGGACAACTACCTTTCATTCTTGCCAAACTCTTTGCAGACCCCCGTGCAAGCTTTAGAACAAGATTTTGGATGTTTTCGTTCCTGGCAGAGTTTCTCCTTGCAAGATATGGTGGAAAAGCTTTTTGCTGAGTGTAGAGCGGCAAGACACGCAGAAGACGCAGATACGCAGCTCTCCGAAGCTAAGTGCCGGTCCCGGGCTTCTTTCGGCACAAACCGCTCTCAGGAGCTCCCTGCGCTCGCCACAATGCTCTGTGTGCGAAGAAGCCGCTTCTTCGCCTCCGGGAGAATCGGCGAGCGGCAGCTTCCCAAAGGCGAAGATGCAAGCTGCGGCACACAGGCACAGTGTGGGCAGCCTTCAGACTTAGAGAAAACAGTACTTTACCACTCTCCTGCCTTTTCCATGGTTATTCTATTGGAAAAGAACGAGTTTTGGACAACTACCTTTCATTCTTGCCAAACTCTTTGCAGACCCCCGTGCAAGCTTTAGAACAAGATTTTGGATGTTTTCTTTCCTGGCAGAGTTTCTCCTTGCAAGATATGGTGGAAAAGCTTTTTGCTGAGTGTAGAGCGGCAAGACACGCAGAAGACGCAGATACGCAGCTCTCCGAAGCTAAGTGCCGGTCCCGGGCTTCTTTCGGCACAAACCGCTCTCAGGAGCTCCCTCCGCTCGCCACAATGCTCTGTGTGCGAAGAAGCCGCTTCTTCGCCTCCGGGAGAATCGGCGAGCGGCAGCTTCCCAAAGGCGAAGATGCAAGCTGCAGCACACAGGCACAGTGTGGGCAGCCTTCAGACTTAGAGAAAACAGTACTTTACCACTCTCCTGCCTTTTCCATGGTTATTCTATTGGAAAAGAACGAGTTTTGGACAACTACCTTTCATTCTTGCCAAACTCTTTGCAGACCCCCGTGCAAGCTTTAGAACCAGATTTTGGATGTTTTCTTTCCTGGCAGAGTTTCTCCTTGCAAGATATGCTGGAAAAGCTTTTTGCTGAGTGTAGAGCGGCAAGACACGCAGAAGACGCAGATACGCAGCTCTCCGAAGCTAAGTGCCGGTCCCGGGCTTCTTTCGGCACAAACCGCTCTCAGGAGCTCCCTGCGCTCGCCACAATGCTCTGTGTGCGAAGAAGCCGCTTCTTCGCCTCCGGGAGAATCGGCGAGCGGCAGCTTCCCAAAGGCGAAGATGCAAGCTGCGGCACACAGGCACAGTGTGGGCAGCCTTCAGACTTAGAGAAAACAGTACTTTACCACTCTCCTGCCTTTTCCATGGTTATTCTATTGGAAAAGAACGAGTTTTGGACAACTACCTTTCATTCTTGCCAAACTCTTTGCAGACCCCCGTGCAAGCTTTAGAACAAGATTTTGGATGTTTTCGTTCCTGGCAGAGTTTCTCCTTGCAAGATATGGTGGAAAAGCTTTTTGCTGAGTGTAGAGCGGCAAGACACGCAGAAGACGCAGATACGCAGCTCTCCGAAGCTAAGTGCCGGTCCCGGGCTTCTTTCGGCACAAACCGCTCTCAGGAGCTCCCTCCGCTCGCCACAATGCTCTGTGTGCGAAGAAGCCGCTTCTTCGCCTCCGGGAGAATCGGCGAGCGGCAGCTTCCCAAAGGCGAAGATGCAAGCTGCAGCACACAGGCACAGTGTGGGCAGCCTTCAGACTTAGAGAAAACAGTACTTTACCACTCTCCTGCCTTTTCCATGGTTATTCTATTGGAAAAGAACGAGTTTTGGACAACTACCTTTCATTCTTGCCAAACTCTTTGCAGACCCCCGTGCAAGCTTTAGAACCAGATTTTGGATGTTTTCTTTCCTGGCAGAGTTTCTCCTTGCAAGATATGGTGGAAAAGCTTTTTGCTGAGTGTAGAGCGGCAAGACACGCAGAAGACGCAGATACGCAGCTCTCCGAAGCTAAGTGCCGGTCCCGGGCTTCTTTCGGCACAAACCGCTCTCAGGAGCTTCCTGCGCTCGCCACAATGCTCTGTGTGCGAAGAAGCCGCTTCTTCGCCTCCGGGAGAATCGGCGAGCGGCAGCTTCCCAAAGGCGAAGATGCAAGCTGCGGCACACAGGCACAGTGTGGGCAGCCTTCAGACTTAGAGAAAACAGTACTTTACCACTCTCCTGCCTTTTCCATGGTTATTCTATTGGAAAAGAACGAGTTTTGGACAACTACCTTTCATTCTTGCCAAACTCTTTGCAGACCCCCGTGCAAGCTTTAGAACAAGATTTTGGATGTTTTCGTTCCTGGCAGAGTTTCTCCTTGCAAGATATGGTGGAAAAGCTTTTTGCTGAGTGTAGAGCGGCAAGACACGCAGAAGACGCAGATACGCAGCTCTCCGAAGCTAAGTGCCGGTCCCGGGCTTCTTTCGGCACAAACCGCTCTCAGGAGCTCCCTGCGCTCGCCACAATGCTCTGTGTGCGAAGAAGCCGCTTCTTCGCCTCCGGGAGAATCGGCGAGCGGCAGCTTCCCAAAGGCGAAGATGCAAGCTGCGGCACACAGGCACAGTGTGGGCAGCCTTCAGACTTAGAGAAAACAGTACTTTACCACTCTCCTGCCTTTTCCATGGTTATTCTATTGGAAAAGAACGAGTTTTGGACAACTACCTTTCATTCTTGCCAAACTCTTTGCAGACCCCCGTGCAAGCTTTAGAACAAGATTTTGGATGTTTTCTTTCCTGGCAGAGTTTCTCCTTGCAAGATATGGTGGAAAAGCTTTTTGCTGAGTGTAGAGCGGCAAGACACGCAGAAGACGCAGATACGCAGCTCTCCGAAGCTAAGTGCCGGTCCCGGGCTTCTTTCGGCACAAACCGCTCTCAGGAGCTCCCTGCGCTCGCCACAATGCTCTGTGTGCGAAGAAGCCGCTTCTTCGCCTCCGGGAGAATCGGCGAGCGGCAGCTTCCCAAAGGCGAAGATGCAAGCTGCGGCACACAGGCACAGTGTGGGCAGCCTTCAGACTTAGAGAAAACAGTACTTTACCACTCTCCTGCCTTTTCCATGGTTATTCTATTGGAAAAGAACGAGTTTTGGACAACTACCTTTCATTCTTGCCAAACTCTTTGCAGACCCCCGTGCAAGCTTTAGAACAAGATTTTGGATGTTTTCGTTCCTGGCAGAGTTTCTCCTTGCAAGATATGGTGGAAAAGCTTTTTGCTGAGTGTAGAGCGGCAAGACACGCAGAAGACGCAGATACGCAGCTCTCCGAAGCTAAGTGCCGGTCCCGGGCTTCTTTCGGCACAAACCGCTCTCAGGAGCTCCCTGCGCTCGCCACAATGCTCTGTGTGCGAAGAAGCCGCTTCTTCGCCTCCGGGAGAATCGGCGAGCGGCAGCTTCCCAAAGGCGAAGATGCAAGCTGCGGCACACAGGCACAGTGTGGGCAGCCTTCAGACTTAGAGAAAACAGTACTTTACCACTCTCCTGCCTTTTCCATGGTTATTCTATTGGAAAAGAACGAGTTTTGGACAACTACCTTTCATTCTTGCCAAACTCTTTGCAGACCCCCGTGCAAGCTTTAGAACAAGATTTTGGATGTTTTCTTTCCTGGCAGAGTTTCTCCTTGCAAGATATGCTGGAAAAGCTTTTTGCTGAGTGTAGAGCGGCAAGACACGCAGAAGACGCAGATACGCAGCTCTCCGAAGCTAAGTGCCGGTCCCGGGCTTCTTTCGGCACAAACCGCTCTCAGGAGCTCCCTCCGCTCGCCACAATGCTCTGTGTGCGAAGAAGCCGCTTCTTCGCCTCCGGGAGAATCGGCGAGCGGCAGCTTCCCAAAGGCGAAGATGCAAGCTGCAGCACACAGGCACAGTGTGGGCAGCCTTCAGACTTCGAGAAAACAGTACTTTACCACTCTCCTGCCTTTTCCATGGTTATTCTATTGGAAAAGAACGAGTTTTGGACAACTACCTTTCATTCTTGCCAAACTCTTTGCAGACCCCCTTGCAAGCTTTAGAACCAGATTTTGGATGTTTTCTTTCCTGGCAGAGTTTCTCCTTGCAAGATATGGTGGAAAAGCTTTTTGCTGAGTGTAGAGCGGCAAGACACGCAGAAGACGCAGATACGCAGCTCTCCGAAGCTAAGTGCCGGTCCCGGGCTTCTTTCGGCACAAACCGCTCTCAGGAGCTCCCTGCGCTCGCCACAATGCTCTGTGTGCGAAGAAGCCGCTTCTTCGCCTCCGGGAGAATCGGCGAGCGGCAGCTTCCCAAAGGCGAAGATGCAAGCTGCGGCACACAGGCACAGTGTGGGCAGCCTTCAGACTTAGAGAAAACAGTACTTTACCACTCTCCTGCCTTTTCCATGGTTATTCTATTGGAAAAGAACGAGTTTTGGACAACTACCTTTCATTCTTGCCAAACTCTTTGCAGACCCCCGTGCAAGCTTTAGAACAAGATTTTGGATGTTTTCGTTCCTGGCAGAGTTTCTCCTTGCAAGATATGGTGGAAAAGCTTTTTGCTGAGTGTAGAGCGGCAAGACACGCAGAAGACGCAGATACGCAGCTCTCCGAAGCTAAGTGCCGGTCCCGGGCTTCTTTCGGCACAAACCGCTCTCAGGAGCTCCCTCCGCTCGCCACAATGCTCTGTGTGCGAAGAAGCCGCTTCTTCGCCTCCGGGAGAATCGGCGAGCGGCAGCTTCCCAAAGGCGAAGATGCAAGCTGCAGCACACAGGCACAGTGTGGGCAGCCTTCAGACTTAGAGAAAACAGTACTTTACCACTCTCCTGCCTTTTCCATGGTTATTCTATTGGAAAAGAACGAGTTTTGGACAACTACCTTTCATTCTTGCCAAACTCTTTGCAGACCCCCGTGCAAGCTTTAGAACCAGATTTTGGATGTTTTCTTTCCTGGCAGAGTTTCTCCTTGCAAGATATGGTGGAAAAGCTTTTTGCTGAGTGTAGAGCGGCAAGACACGCAGAAGACGCAGATACGCAGCTCTCCGAAGCTAAGTGCCGGTCCCGGGCTTCTTTCGGCACAAACCGCTCTCAGGAGCTTCCTGCGCTCGCCACAATGCTCTGTGTGCGAAGAAGCCGCTTCTTCGCCTCCGGGAGAATCGGCGAGCGGCAGCTTCCCAAAGGCGAAGATGCAAGCTGCGGCACACAGGCACAGTGTGGGCAGCCTTCAGACTTAGAGAAAACAGTACTTTACCACTCTCCTGCCTTTTCCATGGTTATTCTATTGGAAAAGAACGAGTTTTGGACAACTACCTTTCATTCTTGCCAAACTCTTTGCAGACCCCCGTGCAAGCTTTAGAACAAGATTTTGGATGTTTTCGTTCCTGGCAGAGTTTCTCCTTGCAAGATATGGTGGAAAAGCTTTTTGCTGAGTGTAGAGCGGCAAGACACGCAGAAGACGCAGATACGCAGCTCTCCGAAGCTAAGTGCCGGTCCCGGGCTTCTTTCGGCACAAACCGCTCTCAGGAGCTCCCTGCGCTCGCCACAATGCTCTGTGTGCGAAGAAGCCGCTTCTTCGCCTCCGGGAGAATCGGCGAGCGGCAGCTTCCCAAAGGCGAAGATGCAAGCTGCGGCACACAGGCACAGTGTGGGCAGCCTTCAGACTTAGAGAAAACAGTACTTTACCACTCTCCTGCCTTTTCCATGGTTATTCTATTGGAAAAGAACGAGTTTTGGACAACTACCTTTCATTCTTGCCAAACTCTTTGCAGACCCCCGTGCAAGCTTTAGAACAAGATTTTGGATGTTTTCTTTCCTGGCAGAGTTTCTCCTTGCAAGATATGGTGGAAAAGCTTTTTGCTGAGTGTAGAGCGGCAAGACACGCAGAAGACGCAGATACGCAGCTCTCCGAAGCTAAGTGCCGGTCCCGGGCTTCTTTCGGCACAAACCGCTCTCAGGAGCTCCCTGCGCTCGCCACAATGCTCTGTGTGCGAAGAAGCCGCTTCTTCGCCTCCGGGAGAATCGGCGAGCGGCAGCTTCCCAAAGGCGAAGATGCAAGCTGCGGCACGCAGGCACAGTGTGGGCAGCCTTCAGACTTAGAGAAAACAGTACTTTACCACTCTCCTGCCTTTTCCATGGTTATTCTATTGGAAAAGAACGAGTTTTGGACAACTACCTTTCATTCTTGCCAAACTCTTTGCAGACCCCCGTGCAAGCTTTAGAACAAGATTTTGGATGTTTTCTTTCCTGGCAGAGTTTCTCCTTGCAAGATATGGTGGAAAAGCTTTTTGCTGAGTGTAGAGCGGCAAGACACGCAGAAGACGCAGATACGCAGCTCTCCGAAGCTAAGTGCCGGTCCCGGGCTTCTTTCGGCACAAACCGCTCTCAGGAGCTCCCTGCGCTCGCCACAATGCTCTGTGTGCGAAGAAGCCGCTTCTTCGCCTGCGGGAGAATCGGCGAGCGGCAGCTTCCCAAAGGCGAAGATGCAAGCTGCAGCACACAGGCACAGTGTGGGCAGCCTTCAGACTTAGAGAAAACAGTACTTTACCACTCTCCTGCCTTTTCCATGGTTATTCTATTGGAAAAGAACGAGTTTTGGACAACCACCTTTCATTCTTGCCAAACTCTTTGCAGACCCCCGTGCAAGCTTTAGAACCAGATTTTGGATGTTTTCTTTCCTGGCAGAGTTTCTCCTTGCAAGATATGGTGGAAAAGCTTTTTGCTGAGTGTAGAGCGGCAAGACACGCAGAAGACGCAGATACGCAGCTCTCCGAAGCTAAGTGCCGGTCCCGGGCTTCTTTCGGCACAAACCGCTCTCAGGAGCTCCCTGCGCTTGCCACAATGCTCTGTGTGCGAAGAAGCCGCTTCTTCGCCTCCGGGAGAATCGGCGAGCGGCAGCTTCCCAAAGGCGAAGATGCAAGCTGCGGCACACAGGCACAGTGTGGGCAGCCTTCAGACTTAGAGAAAACAGTACTTTACCACTCTCCTGCCTTTTCCATGGTTATTCTATTGGAAAAGAACGAGTTTTGGACAACTACCTTTCATTCTTGCCAAACTCTTTGCAGACCCCCGTGCAAGCTTTAGAAGAAGATTTTGGATGTTTTCTTTCCTGGCAGAGTTTCTCCTTGCAAGATATGGTGGAAAAGCTTTTTGCTGAGTGTAGAGCGGCAAGACACGCAGAAGACGCAGATACGCAGCTCTCCGAAGCTAAGTGCCGGTCCCGGGCTTCTTTCGGCACAAACCGCTCTCAGGAGCTCCCTCCGCTCGCCACAATGCTCTGTGTGCGAAGAAGCCGCTTCTTCGCCTCCGGGAGAATCGGCGAGCGGCAGCTTCCCAAAGGCGAAGATGCAAGCTGCAGCACACAGGCACAGTGTGGGCAGCCTTCAGACTTCGAGAAAACAGTACTTTACCACTCTCCTGCCTTTTCCATGGTTATTCTATTGGAAAAGAACGAGTTTTGGACAACTACCTTTCATTCTTGCCAAACTCTTTGCAGACCCCCGTGCAAGCTTTAGAACCAGATTTTGGATGTTTTCTTTCCTGGCAGAGTTTCTCCTTGCAAGATATGGTGGAAAAGCTTTTTGCTGAGTGTAGAGCGGCAAGACACGCAGAAGACGCAGATACGCAGCTCTCCGAAGCTAAGTGCCGGTCCCGGGCTTCTTTCGGCACAAACCGCTCTCAGGAGCTCCCTGCGCTCGCCACAATGCTCTGTGTGCGAAGAAGCCGCTTCTTCGCCTCCGGGAGAATCGGCGAGCGGCAGCTTCCCAAAGGCGAAGATGCAAGCTGCGGCACACAGGCACAGTGTGGGCAGCCTTCAGACTTAGAGAAAACAGTACTTTACCACTCTCCTGCCTTTTCCATGGTTATTCTATTGGAAAAGAACGAGTTTTGGACAACTACCTTTCATTCTTGCCAAACTCTTTGCAGACCCCCGTGCAAGCTTTAGAACAAGATTTTGGATGTTTTCTTTCCTGGCAGAGTTTCTCCTTGCAAGATATGCTGGAAAAGCTTTTTGCTGAGTGTAGAGCGGCAAGACACGCAGAAGACGCAGATACGCAGCTCTCCGAAGCTAAGTGCCGGTCCCGGGCTTCTTTCGGCACAAACCGCTCTCAGGAGCTCCCTGCGCTCGCCACAATGCTCTGTGTGCGAAGAAGCCGCTTCTTCGCCTCCGGGAGAATCGGCGAGCGGCAGCTTCCCAAAGGCGAAGATGCAAGCTGCGGCACACAGGCACAGTGTGGGCAGCCTTCAGACTTAGAGAAAACAGTACTTTACCACTCTCCTGCCTTTTCCATGGTTATTCTATTGGAAAAGAACGAGTTTTGGACAACTACCTTTCATTCTTGCCAAACTCTTTGCAGACCCCCGTGCAAGCTTTAGAACAAGATTTTGGATATTTTCTTTCCTGGCAGAGTTTCTCCTTGCAAGATATGGTGGAAAAGTTTTTGCTGAGTGTAGAGCGGCAAGACACGCAGAAGACGCAGATACGCAGCTCTCCGAAGCTAAGTGCCGGTCCCGGGCTTCTTTCGGCACAAACCGCTCTCAGGAGCTCCCTGCGCTCGCCACAATGCTCTGTGTGCGAAGAAGCCGCTTCTTCGCCTCCGGGAGAATCGGCGAGCGGCAGCTTCCCAAAGGCGAAGATGCAAGCTGCGGCACACAGGCACAGTGTGGGCAGCCTTCAGACTTAGAGAAAACAGTACTTTACCACTCTCCTGCCTTTTCCATGGTTATTCTATTGGAAAAGAACGAGTTTTGGACAACTACCTTTCATTCTTGCCAAACTCTTTGCAGACCCCCGTGCAAGCTTTAGAACAAGATTTTGGATGTTTTCTTTCCTGGCAGAGTTTCTCCTTGCAAGATATGGTGGAAAAGCTTTTGGCTGAGTGTAGAGCGGCAAGACACGCAGAAGACGCAGATACGCAGCTCTCCGAAGCTAAGTGCCGGTCCCGGGCTTCTTTCGGCACAAACCGCTCTCAGGAGCTCCCTGCGCTCGCCACAATGCTCTGTGTGCGAAGAAGCCGCTTCTTCGCCTCCGGGAGAATCGGCGAGCGGCAGCTTCCCAAAGGCGAAGATGCAAGCTGCAGCACGCAGGCACAGTGTGGGCAGCCTTCAGACTTCGAGAAAACAGTACTTTACCACTCTCCTGCCTTTTCCATGGTTATTCTATTGGAAAAGAACGAGTTTTGGACAACTACCTTTCATTCTTGCCAAACTCTTTGCAGACCCCCGTGCAAGCTTTAGAACAAGATTTTGGATGTTTTCTTTCCTGGCAGAGTTTCTCCTTGCAAGATATGGTGGAAAAGCTTTTTGCTGAGTGTAGAGCGGCAAGACACGCAGAAGACGCAGATACGCAGCTCTCCGAAGCTAAGTGCCGGTCCCGGGCTTCTTTCGGCACAAACCGCTCTCAGGAGCTCCCTCCGCTCGCCACAATGCTCTGTGTGCGAAGAAGCCGCTTCTTCGCCTCCGGGAGAATCGGCGAGCGGCAGCTTCCCAAAGGTGAAGATGCAAGCTGCAGCACACAGGCACAGTGTGGGCAGCATTCAGACTTAGAGAAAACAGTACTTTACCACTCTCCTGCCTTATCCATGGTTATTCTATTGGAAAAGAACGAGTTTTGGACAACTACCTTTCATTCTTGCCAAACTCTTTGCAGACCCCCGTGCAAGCTTTAGAACAAGATTTTGGATGTTTTCTTTCCTGGCAGAGTTTCTCCTTGCAAGATATGGTGGAAAAGCTTTTTGCTGAGTGTAGAGCGGCAAGACACGCAGAAGACGCAGATACGCAGCTCTCCGAAGCTAAGTGCCGGTCCCGGGCTTCTTTCGGCACAAACCGCTCTCAGGAGCTCCCTGCGCTCGCCACAATGCTCTGTGTGCGAAGAAGCCGCTTCTTCGCCTCCGGGAGAATCGGCGAGCGGCAGCTTGCCAAAGGCGAAGATGCAAGCTGCAGCACACAGGCACAGTGTGGGCAGCCTTCAGACTTAGAGAAAACAGTACTTTACCACTCTCCTGCCTTTTCCATGGTTATTCTATTGGAAAAGAACGAGTTTTGGACAACTACCTTTCATTCTTGCCAAACTCTTTGCAGACCCCCGTGCAAGCTTTAGAACAAGATTTTGGATGTTTTCTTTCCTGGCAGAGTTTCTCCTTGCAAGATATGGTGGAAAAGCTTTTGGCTGAGTGTAGAGCGGCAAGACACGCAGAAGACGCAGATACGCAGCTCTCCGAAGCTAAGTGCCGGTCCCGGGCTTCTTTCGGCACAAACCGCTCTCAGGAGCTCCCTGCGCTCGCCACAATGCTCTGTGTGCGAAGAAGCCGCTTCTTCGCCTCCGGGAGAATCGGCGAGCGGCAGCTTCCCAAAGGCGAAGATGCACGCTGCACCACACAGGCACAGTGTGGGCAGCCTTCAGACTTAGAGAAAACAGTACTTTACCACTCTCCTGCCTTATCCATGGTTATTCTATTGGAAAAGAACGAGTTTTGGACAACTACCTTTCATTCTTGCCAAACTCTTTGCAGACCCCCGTGCAAGCTTTAGAACAAGATTTTGGATGTTTTCTTTCCTGGCAGAGTTTCTCCTTGCAAGATATGGTGGAAAAGCTTTTGGCTGAGTGTAGAGCGGCAAGACACGCAGAAGACGCAGATACGCAGCTCTCCGAAGCTAAGTGCCGGTCCCGGGCTTCTTTCGGCACAAACCGCTCTCAGCAGCTCCCTGCGCTCGCCACAATGCTCTGTGTGCGAAGAAGCCGCTTCTTCGCCTCCGGGAGAATCGGCGAGCGGCAGCTTCCCAAAGGCGAAGATGCAAGCTGCGGCACACAGGCACAGTGTGGGCAGCCTTCAGACTTAGAGAAAACAGTACTTTACCACTCTCCTGCCTTTTCCATGGTTATTCTATTGGAAAAGAACGAGTTTTGGACAACTACCTTTCATTCTTGCCAAACTCTTTGCAGACCTCCGTGCAAGCTTTAGAACAAGATTTTGGATGTTTTCTTTCCTGGCAGAGTTTCTCCTTGCAAGATATGGTGGAAAAGCTTTTTGCTGAGTGTAGAGCGGCAAGACACGCAGAAGACGCAGATACGCAGCTCTCCGAAGCTAAGTGCCGGTCCCGGGCTTCTTTCGGCACAAACCGCTCTCAGGAGCTCCCTGCGCTCGCCACAATGCTCTGTGTGCGAAGAAGCCGCTTCTTCGCCTCCGGGAGAATCGGCGAGCGGCAGCTTCCCAAAGGCGAAGATGCAAGCTGCAGCACACAGGCACAGTGTGGGCAGCATTCAGACTTAGAGAAAACAGTACTTTACCACTCTCCTGCCTTTTCCATGGTTATTCTATTGGAAAAGAACGAGTTTTGGACAACTACCTTTCATTCTTGCCAAACTCTTTGCAGACCCCCGTGCAAGCTTTAGAACAAGATTTTGGATGTTTTCTTTCCTGGCAGAGTTTCTCCTTGCAAGATATGGTGGAAAAGCTTTTGGCTGAGTGTAGAGCGGCAAGACACGCAGAAGACGCAGATACGCAGCTCTCCGAAGCTAAGTGCCGGTCCCGGGCTTCTTTCGGCACAAACCGCTCTCAGCAGCTCCCTGCGCTCGCCACAATGCTCTGTGTGCGAAGAAGCCGCTTCTTCGCCTCCGGGAGAATCGGCGAGCGGCAGCTTCCCAAAGGCGAAGATGCAAGCTGCGGCACACAGGCACAGTGTGGGCAGCCTTCAGACTTAGAGAAAACAGTACTTTACCACTCTCCTGCCTTTTCCATGGTTATTCTATTGGAAAAGAACGAGTTTTGGACAACTACCTTTCATTCTTGCCAAACTCTTTGCAGACCTCCGTGCAAGCTTTAGAACAAGATTTTGGATGTTTTCTTTCCTGGCAGAGTTTCTCCTTGCAAGATATGGTGGAAAAGCTTTTTGCTGAGTGTAGAGCGGCAAGACACGCAGAAGACGCAGATACGCAGCTCTCCGAAGCTAAGTGCCGGTCCCGGGCTTCTTTCGGCACAAACCGCTCTCAGGAGCTCCCTGCGCTCGCCACAATGCTCTGTGTGCGAAGAAGCCGCTTCTTCGCCTCCGGGAGAATCGGCGAGCGGCAGCTTCCCAAAGGCGAAGATGCAAGCTGCAGCACACAGGCACAGTGTGGGCAGCATTCAGACTTAGAGAAAACAGTACTTTACCACTCTCCTGCCTTTTCCATGGTTATTCTATTGGAAAAGAACGAGTTTTGGACAACTACCTTTCATTCTTGCCAAACTCTTTGCAGACCCCCGTGCAAGCTTTAGAACAAGATTTTGGATGTTTTCTTTCCTGGCAGAGTTTCTCCTTGCAAGATATGGTGGAAAAGCTTTTTGCTGAGTGTAGAGCGGCAAGACACGCAGAAGACGCAGATACGCAGCTCTCCGAAGCTAAGTGCCGGTCCCGGGCTTCTTTCGGCACAAACCGCTCTCAGGAGCTCCCTGCGCTCGCCACAATGCTCTGTGTGCGAAGAAGCCGCTTCTTCGCCTCCGGGAGAATCGGCGAGCGGCAGCTTGCCAAAGGCGAAGATGCACGCTGCACCACACAGGCACAGTGTGGGCAGCATTCAGACTTAGAGAAAACAGTACTTTACCACTCTCCTGCCTTATCCATGGTTATTCTATTGGAAAAGAACGAGTTTTGGACAACTACCTTTCATTCTTGCCAAACTCTTTGCAGACCCCCGTGCAAGCTTTAGAACAAGATTTTGGATGTTTTCTTTCCTGGCAGAGTTTCTCCTTGCAAGATATGGTGGAAAAGCTTTTGGCTGAGTGTAGAGCGGCAAGACACGCAGAAGACGCAGATACGCAGCTCTCCGAAGCTAAGTGCCGGTCCCGGGCTTCTTTCGGCACAAACCGCTCTCAGCAGCTCCCTGCGCTCGCCACAATGCTCTGTGTGCGAAGAAGCCGCTTCTTCGCCTCCGGGAGAATCGGCGAGCGGCAGCTTCCCAAAGGCGAAGATGCAAGCTGCGGCACACAGGCACAGTGTGGGCAGCCTTCAGACTTAGAGAAAACAGTACTTTACCACTCTCCTGCCTTTTCCATGGTTATTCTATTGGAAAAGAACGAGTTTTGGACAACTACCTTTCATTCTTGCCAAACTCTTTGCAGACCCCCGTGCAAGCTTTAGAACAAGATTTTGGATGTTTTCTTTCCTGGCAGAGTTTCTCCTTGCAAGATATGGTGGAAAAGCTTTTGGCTGAGTGTAGAGCGGCAAGACACGCAGAAGACGCAGATACGCAGCTCTCCGAAGCTAAGTGCCGGTCCCGGGCTTCTTTCGGCACAAACCGCTCTCAGCAGCTCCCTGCGCTCGCCACAATGCTCTGTGTGCGAAGAAGCCGCTTCTTCGCCTCCGGGAGAATCGGCGAGCGGCAGCTTCCCAAAGGCGAAGATGCAAGCTGCACCACACAGGCACAGTGTGGGCAGCCTTCAGACTTAGAGAAAACAGTACTTTACCACTCTCCTGCCTTTTCCATGGTTATTCTATTGGAAAAGAACGAGTTTTGGACAACTACCTTTCATTCTTGCCAAACTCTTTGCAGACCTCCGTGCAAGCTTTAGAACAAGATTTTGGATGTTTTCTTTCCTGGCAGAGTTTCTCCTTGCAAGATATGGTGGAAAAGCTTTTTGCTGAGTGTAGAGCGGCAAGACACGCAGAAGACGCAGATACGCAGCTCTCCGAAGCTAAGTGCCGGTCCCGGGCTTCTTTCGGCACAAACCGCTCTCAGGAGCTCCCTGCGCTCGCCACAATGCTCTGTGTGCGAAGAAGCCGCTTCTTCGCCTCCGGGAGAATCGGCGAGCGGCAGCTTCCCAAAGGCGAAGATGCAAGCTGCAGCACACAGGCACAGTGTGGGCAGCATTCAGACTTAGAGAAAACAGTACTTTACCACTCTCCTGCCTTTTCCATGGTTATTCTATTGGAAAAGAACGAGTTTTGGACAACTACCTTTCATTCTTGCCAAACTCTTTGCAGACCTCCGTGCAAGCTTTAGAACAAGATTTTGGATGTTTTCTTTCCTGGCAGAGTTTCTCCTTGCAAGATATGGTGGAAAAGCTTTTTGCTGAGTGTAGAGCGGCAAGACACGCAGAAGACGCAGATACGCAGCTCTCCGAAGCTAAGTGCCGGTCCCGGGCTTCTTTCGGCACAAACCGCTCTCAGGAGCTCCCTGCGCTCGCCACAATGCTCTGTGTGCGAAGAAGCCGCTTCTTCGCCTCCGGGAGAATCGGCGAGCGGCAGCTTGCCAAAGGCGAAGATGCAAGCTGCAGCACACAGGCACAGTGTGGGCAGCCTTCAGACTTAGAGAAAACAGTACTTTACCACTCTCCTGCCTTTTCCATGGTTATTCTATTGGAAAAGAACGAGTTTTGGACAACTACCTTTCATTCTTGCCAAACTCTTTGCAGACCCCCGTGCAAGCTTTAGAACAAGATTTTGGATGTTTTCTTTCCTGGCAGAGTTTCTCCTTGCAAGATATGCTGGAAAAGCTTTTTGCTGAGTGTAGAGCGGCAAGACACGCAGAAGACGCAGATACGCAGCTCTCCGAAGCTAAGTGCCGGTCCCGGGCTTCTTTCGGCACAAACCGCTCTCAGGAGCTCCCTCCGCTCGCCACAATGCTCTGTGTGCGAAGAAGCCGCTTCTTCGCCTCCGGGAGAATCGGCGAGCGGCAGCTTCCCAAAGGCGAAGATGCAAGCTGCAGCACACAGGCACAGTGTGGGCAGCCTTCAGACTTCGAGAAAACAGTACTTTACCACTCTCCTGCCTTTTCCATGGTTATTCTATTGGAAAAGAACGAGTTTTGGACAACTACCTTTCATTCTTGCCAAACTCTTTGCAGACCCCCGTGCAAGCTTTAGAACCAGATTTTGGATGTTTTCTTTCCTGGCAGAGTTTCTCCTTGCAAGATATGGTGGAAAAGCTTTTGGCTGAGTGTAGAGCGGCAAGACACGCAGAAGACGCAGATACGCAGCTCTCCGAAGCTAAGTGCCGGTCCCGGGCTTCTTTCGGCACAAACCGCTCTCAGGAGCTCCCTGCGCTCGCCACAATGCTCTGTGTGCGAAGAAGCCGCTTCTTCGCCTCCGGGAGAATCGGCGAGCGGCAGCTTCCCAAAGGCGAAGATGCAAGCTGCAGCACACAGGCACAGTGTGGGCAGCCTTCAGACTTAGAGAAAACAGTACTTTACCACTCTCCTGCCTTTTCCATGGTTATTCTATTGGAAAAGAACGAGTTTTGGACAACTACCTTTCATTCTTGCCAAACTCTTTGCAGACCCCCGTGCAAGCTTTAGAACAAGATTTTGGATGTTTTCTTTCCTGGCAGAGTTTCTCCTTGCAAGATATGGTGGAAAAGCTTTTTGCTGAGTGTAGAGCGGCAAGACACGCAGAAGACGCAGATACGCAGCTCTCCGAAGCTAAGTGCCGGTCCCGGGCTTCTTTCGGCACAAACCGCTCTCAGGAGCTCCCTGCGCTCGCCACAATGCTCTGTGTGCGAAGAAGCCGCTTCTTCGCCTCCGGGAGAATCGGCGAGCGGCAGCTTCCCAAAGGCGAAGATGCAAGCTGCAGCACACAGGCACAGTGTGGGCAGCCTTCAGACTTAGAGAAAACAGTACTTTACCACTCTCCTGCCTTTTCCATGGTTATTCTATTGGAAAAGAACGAGTTTTGGACAACTACCTTTCATTCTTGCCAAACTCTTTGCAGACCCCCGTGCAAGCTTTAGAACAAGATTTTGGATGTTTTCTTTCCTGGCAGAGTTTCTCCTTGCAAGATATGGGGGAAAAGCTTTTTGCTGAGTGTAGAGCGGCAAGACACGCAGAAGACGCAGATACGCAGCTCTCCGAAGCTAAGTGCCGGTCCCGGGCTTCTTTCGGCACAAACCGCTCTCAGGAGCTCCCTGCGCTCGCCACAATGCTCTGTGTGCGAAGAAGCCGCTTCTTCGCCTCCGGGAGAATCGGCGAGCGGCAGCTTGCCAAAGGCGAAGATGCAAGCTGCAGCACACAGGCACAGTGTGGGCAGCCTTCAGACTTAGAGAAAACAGTACTTTACCACTCTCCTGCCTTTTCCATGGTTATTCTATTGGAAAAGAACGAGTTTTGGACAACTACCTTTCATTCTTGCCAAACTCTTTGCAGACCCCCGTGCAAGCTTTAGAACAAGATTTTGGATGTTTTCTTTCCTGGCAGAGTTTCTCCTTGCAAGATATGCTGGAAAAGCTTTTGGCTGAGTGTAGAGCGGCAAGACACGCAGAAGACGCAGATACGCAGCTCTCCGAAGCTAAGTGCCGGTCCCGGGCTTCTTTCGGCACAAACCGCTCTCAGGAGCTCCCTGCGCTCGCCACAATGCTCTGTGTGCGAAGAAGCCGCTTCTTCGCCTCCGGGAGAATCGGCGAGCGGCAGCTTCCCAAAGGCGAAGATGCAAGCTGCAGCACACAGGCACAGTGTGGGCAGCATTCAGACTTCGAGAAAACAGTACTTTACCACTCTCCTGCCTTTTCCATGGTTATTCTATTGGAAAAGAACGAGTTTTGGACAACTACCTTTCATTCTTGCCAAACTCTTTGCAGACCCCCGTGCAAGCTTTAGAACCAGATTTTGGATGTTTTCTTTCCTGGCAGAGTTTCTCCTTGCAAGATATGGTGGAAAAGCTTTTGGCTGAGTGTAGAGCGGCAAGACACGCAGAAGACGCAGATACGCAGCTCTCCGAAGCTAAGTGCCGGTCCCGGGCTTCTTTCGGCACAAACCGCTCTCAGGAGCTCCCTGCGCTCGCCACAATGCTCTGTGTGCGAAGAAGCCGCTTCTTCGCCTCCGGGAGAATCGGCGAGCGGCAGCTTCCCAAAGGCGAAGATGCAAGCTGCAGCACACAGGCACAGTGTGGGCAGCCTTCAGACTTAGAGAAAACAGTACTTTACCACTCTCCTGCCTTTTCCATGGTTATTCTATTGGAAAAGAACGAGTTTTGGACAACTACCTTTCATTCTTGCCAAACTCTTTGCAGACCCCCGTGCAAGCTTTAGAACAAGATTTTGGATGTTTTCTTTCCTGGCAGAGTTTCTCCTTGCAAGATATGGTGGAAAAGCTTTTTGCTGAGTGTAGAGCGGCAAGACACGCAGAAGACGCAGATACGCAGCTCTCCGAAGCTAAGTGCCGGTCCCGGGCTTCTTTCGGCACAAACCGCTCTCAGGAGCTCCCTGCGCTCGCCACAATGCTCTGTGTGCGAAGAAGCCGCTTCTTCGCCTCCGGGAGAATCGGCGAGCGGCAGCTTGCCAAAGGCGAAGATGCAAGCTGCAGCACACAGGCACAGTGTGGGCAGCCTTCAGACTTAGAGAAAACAGTACTTTACCACTCTCCTGCCTTTTCCATGGTTATTCTATTGGAAAAGAACGAGTTTTGGACAACTACCTTTCATTCTTGCCAAACTCTTTGCAGACCCCCGTGCAAGCTTTAGAACAAGATTTTGGATGTTTTCTTTCCTGGCAGAGTTTCTCCTTGCAAGATATGCTGGAAAAGCTTTTGGCTGAGTGTAGAGCGGCAAGACACGCAGAAGACGCAGATACGCAGCTCTCCGAAGCTAAGTGCCGGTCCCGGGCTTCTTTCGGCACAAACCGCTCTCAGGAGCTCCCTGCGCTCGCCACAATGCTCTGTGTGCGAAGAAGCCGCTTCTTCGCCTCCGGGAGAATCGGCGAGCGGCAGCTTCCCAAAGGCGAAGATGCAAGCTGCAGCACACAGGCACAGTGTGGGCAGCCTTCAGACTTAGAGAAAACAGTACTTTACCACTCTCCTGCCTTTTCCATGGTTATTCTATTGGAAAAGAACGAGTTTTGGACAACTACCTTTCATTCTTGCCAAACTCTTTGCAGACCCCCGTGCAAGCTTTAGAACCAGATTTTGGATGTTTTCTTTCCTGGCAGAGTTTCTCCTTGCAAGATATGGTGGAAAAGCTTTTGGCTGAGTGTAGAGCGGCAAGACACGCAGAAGACGCAGATACGCAGCTCTCCGAAGCTAAGTGCCGGTCCCGGGCTTCTTTCGGCACAAACCGCTCTCAGGAGCTCCCTGCGCTCGCCACAATGCTCTGTGTGCGAAGAAGCCGCTTCTTCGCCTCCGGGAGAATCGGCGAGCGGCAGCTTCCCAAAGGCGAAGATGCAAGCTGCGGCACACAGGCACAGTGTGGGCAGCCTTCAGACTTAGAGAAAACAGTACTTTACCACTCTCCTGCCTTTTCCATGGTTATTCTATTGGAAAAGAACGAGTTTTGGACAACTACCTTTCATTCTTGCCAAACTCTTTGCAGACCCCCGTGCAAGCTTTAGAACAAGATTTTGGATGTTTTCTTTCCTGGCAGAGTTTCTCCTTGCAAGATATGGTGGAAAAGCTTTTTGCTGAGTGTAGAGCGGCAAGACACGCAGAAGACGCAGATACGCAGCTCTCCGAAGCTAAGTGCCGGTCCCGGGCTTCTTTCGGCACAAACCGCTCTCAGGAGCTCCCTGCGCTCGCCACAATGCTCTGTGTGCGAAGAAGCCGCTTCTTCGCCTCCGGGAGAATCGGCGAGCGGCAGCTTCCCAAAGGCGAAGATGCAAGCTGCAGCACACAGGCACAGTGTGGGCAGCCTTCAGACTTAGAGAAAACAGTACTTTACCACTCTCCTGCCTTTTCCATGGTTATTCTATTGGAAAAGAACGAGTTTTGGACAACCACCTTTCATTCTTGCCAAACTCTTTGCAGACCCCCGTGCAAGCTTTAGAACCAGATTTTGGATGTTTTCTTTCCTGGCAGAGTTTCTCCTTGCAAGATATGGTGGAAAAGCTTTTTGCTGAGTGTAGAGCGGCAAGACACGCAGAAGACGCAGATACGCAGCTCTCCGAAGCTAAGTGCCGGTCCCGGGCTTCTTTCGGCACAAACCGCTCTCAGGAGCTCCCTGCGCTCGCCACAATGCTCTGTGTGCGAAGAAGCCGCTTCTTCGCCTGCGGGAGAATCGGCGTGCGGCAGCTTCCCAAAGGCGAAGATGCAAGCTGCGGCACACAGGCACAGTGTGGGCAGCCTTCAGACTTAGAGAAAACAGTACTTTACCACTCTCCTGCCTTTTCCATGGTTATTCTATTGGAAAAGAACGAGTTTTGGACAACTACCTTTCATTCTTGCCAAACTCTTTGCAGACCCCCGTGCAAGCTTTAGAACAAGATTTTGGATGTTTTCTTTCCTGGCAGAGTTTCTCCTTGCAAGATATGGTGGAAAAGCTTTTTGCTGAGTGTAGAGCGGCAAGACACGCAGAAGACGCAGATACGCAGCTCTCCGAAGCTAAGTGCCGGTCCCGGGCTTCTTTCGGCACAAACCGCTCTCAGGAGCTCCCTCCGCTCGCCACAATGCTCTGTGTGCGAAGAAGCCGCTTCTTCGCCTCCGGGAGAATCGGCGAGCGGCAGCTTCCCAAAGGCGAAGATGCAAGCTGCAGCACACAGGCACAGTGTGGGCAGCCTTCAGACTTAGAGAAAACAGTACTTTACCACTCTCCTGCCTTTTCCATGGTTATTCTATTGGAAAAGAACGAGTTTTGGACAACTACCTTTCATTCTTGCCAAACTCTTTGCAGACCCCCGTGCAAGCTTTAGAACCAGATTTTGGATGTTTTCTTTCCTGGCAGAGTTTCTCCTTGCAAGATATGGTGGAAAAGCTTTTTGCTGAGTGTAGAGCGGCAAGACACGCAGAAGACGCAGATACGCAGCTCTCCGAAGCTAAGTGCCGGTCCCGGGCTTCTTTCAGCACAAACCGCTCTCAGGAGCTCCCTGCGCTCGCCACAATGCTCTGTGTGCGAAGAAGCCGCTTCTTCGCCTCCGGGAGAATCGGCGAGCGGCAGCTTCCCAAAGGCGAAGATGCAAGCTGCGGCACACAGGCACAGTGTGGGCAGCCTTCAGACTTAGAGAAAACAGTACTTTACCACTCTCCTGCCTTTTCCATGGTTATTCTATTGGAAAAGAACGAGTTTTGGACAACTACCTTTCATTCTTGCCAAACTCTTTGCAGACCCCCGTGCAAGCTTTAGAACAAGATTTTGGATGTTTTCTTTCCTGGCAGAGTTTCTCCTTGCAAGATATGGTGGAAAAGCTTTTGGCTGAGTGTAGAGCGGCAAGACACGCAGAAGACGCAGATACGCAGCTCTCCGAAGCTAAGTGCCGGTCCCGGGCTTCTTTCGGCACAAACCGCTCTCAGCAGCTCCCTGCGCTCGCCACAATGCTCTGTGTGCGAAGAAGCCGCTTCTTCGCCTCCGGGAGAATCGGCGAGCGGCAGCTTCCCAAAGGCGAAGATGCAAGCTGCGGCACACAGGCACAGTGTGGGCAGCCTTCAGACTTAGAGAAAACAGTACTTTACCACTCTCCTGCCTTTTCCATGGTTATTCTATTGGAAAAGAACGAGTTTTGGACAACTACCTTTCATTCTTGCCAAACTCTTTGCAGACCCCCGTGCAAGCTTTAGAACAAGATTTTGGATGTTTTCTTTCCTGGCAGAGTTTCTCCTTGCAAGATATGGTGGAAAAGCTTTTTGCTGAGTGTAGAGCGGCAAGACACGCAGAAGACGCAGATACGCAGCTCTCCGAAGCTAAGTGCCGGTCCCGGGCTTCTTTCGGCACAAACCGCTCTCAGGAGCTCCCTGCGCTCGCCACAATGCTCTGTGTGCGAAGAAGCCGCTTCTTCGCCTCCGGGAGAATCGGCGAGCGGCAGCTTCCCAAAGGCGAAGATGCAAGCTGCAGCACGCAGGCACAGTGTGGGCAGCCTTCAGACTTCGAGAAAACAGTACTTTACCACTCTCCTGCCTTTTCCATGGTTATTCTATTGGAAAAGAACGAGTTTTGGACAACTACCTTTCATTCTTGCCAAACTCTTTGCAGACCCCCGTGCAAGCTTTAGAACAAGATTTTGGATGTTTTCTTTCCTGGCAGAGTTTCTCCTTGCAAGATATGGTGGAAAAGCTTTTGGCTGAGTGTAGAGCGGCAAGACACGCAGAAGACGCAGATACGCAGCTCTCCGAAGCTAAGTGCCGGTCCCGGGCTTCTTTCGGCACAAACCGCTCTCAGGAGCTCCCTCCGCTCGCCACAATGCTCTGTGTGCGAAGAAGCCGCTTCTTCGCCTCCGGGAGAATCGGCGAGCGGCAGCTTCCCAAAGGTGAAGATGCAAGCTGCAGCACACAGGCACAGTGTGGGCAGCATTCAGACTTAGAGAAAACAGTACTTTACCACTCTCCTGCCTTATCCATGGTTATTCTATTGGAAAAGAACGAGTTTTGGACAACTACCTTTCATTCTTGCCAAACTCTTTGCAGACCCCCGTGCAAGCTTTAGAACAAGATTTTGGATGTTTTCTTTCCTGGCAGAGTTTCTCCTTGCAAGATATGGTGGAAAAGCTTTTTGCTGAGTGTAGAGCGGCAAGACACGCAGAAGACGCAGATACGCAGCTCTCCGAAGCTAAGTGCCGGTCCCGGGCTTCTTTCGGCACAAACCGCTCTCAGGAGCTCCCTGCGCTCGCCACAATGCTCTGTGTGCGAAGAAGCCGCTTCTTCGCCTGCGGGAGAATCGGCGAGCGGCAGCTTCCCAAAGGCGAAGATGCAAGCTGCAGCACACAGGCACAGTGTGGGCAGCCTTCAGACTTAGAGAAAACAGTACTTTACCACTCTCCTGCCTTTTCCATGGTTATTCTATTGGAAAAGAACGAGTTTTGGACAACTACCTTTCATTCTTGCCAAACTCTTTGCAGACCCCCGTGCAAGCTTTAGAACAAGATTTTGGATGTTTTCTTTCCTGGCAGAGCTTCTCCTTGCAAGATATGGTGGAAAAGCTTTTGGCTGAGTGTAGAGCGGCAAGACACGCAGAAGACGCAGATACGCAGCTCTCCGAAGCTAAGTGCCGGTCCCGGGCTTCTTTCGGCACAAACCGCTCTCAGCAGCTCCCTGCGCTCGCCACAATGCTCTGTGTGCGAAGAAGCCGCTTCTTCGCCTCCGGGAGAATCGGCGAGCGGCAGCTTCCCAAAGGCGAAGATGCACGCTGCACCACACAGGCACAGTGTGGGCAGCATTCAGACTTAGAGAAAACAGTACTTTACCACTCTCCTGCCTTATCCATGGTTATTCTATTGGAAAAGAACGAGTTTTGGACAACTACCTTTCATTCTTGCCAAACTCTTTGCAGACCCCCGTGCAAGCTTTAGAACAAGATTTTGGATGTTTTCTTTCCTGGCAGAGTTTCTCCTTGCAAGATATGGTGGAAAAGCTTTTGGCTGAGTGTAGAGCGGCAAGACACGCAGAAGACGCAGATACGCAGCTCTCCGAAGCTAAGTGCCGGTCCCGGGCTTCTTTCGGCACAAACCGCTCTCAGCAGCTCCCTGCGCTCGCCACAATGCTCTGTGTGCGAAGAAGCCGCTTCTTCGCCTCCGGGAGAATCGGCGAGCGGCAGCTTCCCAAAGGCGAAGATGCAAGCTGCGGCACACAGGCACAGTGTGGGCAGCCTTCAGACTTAGAGAAAACAGTACTTTACCACTCTCCTGCCTTTTCCATGGTTATTCTATTGGAAAAGAACGAGTTTTGGACAACTACCTTTCATTCTTGCCAAACTCTTTGCAGACCTCCGTGCAAGCTTTAGAACAAGATTTTGGATGTTTTCTTTCCTGGCAGAGTTTCTCCTTGCAAGATATGGTGGAAAAGCTTTTTGCTGAGTGTAGAGCGGCAAGACACGCAGAAGACGCAGATACGCAGCTCTCCGAAGCTAAGTGCCGGTCCCGGGCTTCTTTCGGCACAAACCGCTCTCAGGAGCTCCCTGCGCTCGCCACAATGCTCTGTGTGCGAAGAAGCCGCTTCTTCGCCTCCGGGAGAATCGGCGAGCGGCAGCTTCCCAAAGGCGAAGATGCAAGCTGCAGCACACAGGCACAGTGTGGGCAGCATTCAGACTTAGAGAAAACAGTACTTTACCACTCTCCTGCCTTTTCCATGGTTATTCTATTGGAAAAGAACGAGTTTTGGACAACTACCTTTCATTCTTGCCAAACTCTTTGCAGACCCCCGTGCAAGCTTTAGAACAAGATTTTGGATGTTTTCTTTCCTGGCAGAGTTTCTCCTTGCAAGATATGGTGGAAAAGCTTTTGGCTGAGTGTAGAGCGGCAAGACACGCAGAAGACGCAGATACGCAGCTCTCCGAAGCTAAGTGCCGGTCCCGGGCTTCTTTCGGCACAAACCGCTCTCAGCAGCTCCCTGCGCTCGCCACAATGCTCTGTGTGCGAAGAAGCCGCTTCTTCGCCTCCGGGAGAATCGGCGAGCGGCAGCTTCCCAAAGGCGAAGATGCAAGCTGCGGCACACAGGCACAGTGTGGGCAGCCTTCAGACTTAGAGAAAACAGTACTTTACCACTCTCCTGCCTTTTCCATGGTTATTCTATTGGAAAAGAACGAGTTTTGGACAACTACCTTTCATTCTTGCCAAACTCTTTGCAGACCTCCGTGCAAGCTTTAGAACAAGATTTTGGATGTTTTCTTTCCTGGCAGAGTTTCTCCTTGCAAGATATGGTGGAAAAGCTTTTTGCTGAGTGTAGAGCGGCAAGACACGCAGAAGACGCAGATACGCAGCTCTCCGAAGCTAAGTGCCGGTCCCGGGCTTCTTTCGGCACAAACCGCTCTCAGGAGCTCCCTGCGCTCGCCACAATGCTCTGTGTGCGAAGAAGCCGCTTCTTCGCCTCCGGGAGAATCGGCGAGCGGCAGCTTCCCAAAGGCGAAGATGCAAGCTGCAGCACACAGGCACAGTGTGGGCAGCATTCAGACTTAGAGAAAACAGTACTTTACCACTCTCCTGCCTTTTCCATGGTTATTCTATTGGAAAAGAACGAGTTTTGGACAACTACCTTTCATTCTTGCCAAACTCTTTGCAGACCTCCGTGCAAGCTTTAGAACAAGATTTTGGATGTTTTCTTTCCTGGCAGAGTTTCTCCTTGCAAGATATGGTGGAAAAGCTTTTTGCTGAGTGTAGAGCGGCAAGACACGCAGAAGACGCAGATACGCAGCTCTCCGAAGCTAAGTGCCGGTCCCGGGCTTCTTTCGGCACAAACCGCTCTCAGGAGCTCCCTGCGCTCGCCACAATGCTCTGTGTGCGAAGAAGCCGCTTCTTCGCCTCCGGGAGAATCGGCGAGCGGCAGCTTGCCAAAGGCGAAGATGCAAGCTGCAGCACACAGGCACAGTGTGGGCAGCCTTCAGACTTAGAGAAAACAGTACTTTACCACTCTCCTGCCTTTTCCATGGTTATTCTATTGGAAAAGAACGAGTTTTGGACAACTACCTTTCATTCTTGCCAAACTCTTTGCAGACCCCCGTGCAAGCTTTAGAACAAGATTTTGGATGTTTTCTTTCCTGGCAGAGTTTCTCCTTGCAAGATATGGTGGAAAAGCTTTTTGCTGAGTGTAGAGCGGCAAGACACGCAGAAGACGCAGATACGCAGCTCTCCGAAGCTAAGTGCCGGTCCCGGGCTTCTTTCGGCACAAACCGCTCTCAGGAGCTCCCTGCGCTCGCCACAATGCTCTGTGTGCGAAGAAGCCGCTTCTTCGCCTCCGGGAGAATCGGCGAGCGGCAGCTTCCCAAAGGCGAAGATGCAAGCTGCAGCACACAGGCACAGTGTGGGCAGCCTTCAGACTTCGAGAAAACAGTACTTTACCACTCTCCTGCCTTTTCCATGGTTATTCTATTGGAAAAGAACGAGTTTTGGACAACTACCTTTCATTCTTGCCAAACTCTTTGCAGACCCCCGTGCAAGCTTTAGAACCAGATTTTGGATGTTTTCTTTCCTGGCAGAGTTTCTCCTTGCAAGATATGGTGGAAAAGCTTTTGGCTGAGTGTAGAGCGGCAAGACACGCAGAAGACGCAGATACGCAGCTCTCCGAAGCTAAGTGCCGGTCCCGGGCTTCTTTCGGCACAAACCGCTCTCAGGAGCTCCCTGCGCTCGCCACAATGCTCTGTGTGCGAAGAAGCCGCTTCTTCGCCTCCGGGAGAATCGGCGAGCGGCAGCTTCCCAAAGGCGAAGATGCAAGCTGCAGCACACAGGCACAGTGTGGGCAGCCTTCAGACTTAGAGAAAACAGTACTTTACCACTCTCCTGCCTTTTCCATGGTTATTCTATTGGAAAAGAACGAGTTTTGGACAACTACCTTTCATTCTTGCCAAACTCTTTGCAGACCCCCGTGCAAGCTTTAGAACAAGATTTTGGATGTTTTCTTTCCTGGCAGAGTTTCTCCTTGCAAGATATGGTGGAAAAGCTTTTTGCTGAGTGTAGAGCGGCAAGACACGCAGAAGACGCAGATACGCAGCTCTCCGAAGCTAAGTGCCGGTCCCGGGCTTCTTTCGGCACAAACCGCTCTCAGGAGCTCCCTGCGCTCGCCACAATGCTCTGTGTGCGAAGAAGCCGCTTCTTCGCCTCCGGGAGAATCGGCGAGCGGCAGCTTGCCAAAGGCGAAGATGCAAGCTGCAGCACACAGGCACAGTGTGGGCAGCCTTCAGACTTAGAGAAAACAGTACTTTACCACTCTCCTGCCTTTTCCATGGTTATTCTATTGGAAAAGAACGAGTTTTGGACAACTACCTTTCATTCTTGCCAAACTCTTTGCAGACTCCCGTGCAAGCTTTAGAACCAGATTTTGGATGTTTTCTTTCCTGGCAGAGTTTCTCCTTGCAAGATATGGTGGAAAAGCTTTTTGCTGAGTGTAGAGCGGCAAGACACGCAGAAGACGCAGATACGCAGCTCTCCGAAGCTAAGTGCCGGTCCCGGGCTTCTTTCGGCACAAACCGCTCTCAGGAGCTCCCTGCGCTCGCCACAATGCTCTGTGTGCGAAGAAGCCGCTTCTTCGCCTCCGGGAGAATCGGCGAGCGGCAGCTTCCCAAAGGCGAAGATGCAAGCTGCAGCACACAGGCACAGTGTGGGCAGCCTTCAGACTTAGAGAAAACAGTACTTTACCACTCTCCTGCCTTTTCCATGGTTATTCTATTGGAAAAGAACGAGTTTTGGACAACTACCTTTCATTCTTGCCAAACTCTTTGCAGACCCCCGTGCAAGCTTTAGAACAAGATTTTGGATGTTTTCTTTCCTGGCAGACTTTCTCCTTGCAAGATATGGTGGAAAAGCTTTTGGCTGAGTGTAGAGCGGCAAGACACGCAGAAGACGCAGATACGCAGCTCTCCGAAGCTAAGTGCCGGTCCCGGGCTTCTTTCGGCACAAACCGCTCTCAGGAGCTCCCTGCGCTCGCCACAATGCTCTGTGTGCGAAGAAGCCGCTTCTTCGCCTCCGGGAGAATCGGCGAGCGGCAGCTTCCCAAAGGCGAAGATGCAAGCTGCAGCACACAGGCACAGTGTGGGCAGCATTCAGACTTCGAGAAAACAGTACTTTACCACTCTCCTGCCTTTTCCATGGTTATTCTATTGGAAAAGAACGAGTTTTGGACAACTACCTTTCATTCTTGCCAAACTCTTTGCAGACCCCCGTGCAAGCTTTAGAACCAGATTTTGGATGTTTTCTTTCCTGGCAGAGTTTCTCCTTGCAAGATATGGTGGAAAAGCTTTTGGCTGAGTGTAGAGCGGCAAGACACGCAGAAGACGCAGATACGCAGCTCTCCGAAGCTAAGTGCCGGTCCCGGGCTTCTTTCGGCACAAACCGCTCTCAGGAGCTCCCTGCGCTCGCCACAATGCTCTGTGTGCGAAGAAGCCGCTTCTTCGCCTCCGGGAGAATCGGCGAGCGGCAGCTTCCCAAAGGCGAAGATGCAAGCTGCGGCACACAGGCACAGTGTGGGCAGCCTTCAGACTTAGAGAAAACAGTACTTTACCACTCTCCTGCCTTTTCCATGGTTATTCTATTGGAAAAGAACGAGTTTTGGACAACTACCTTTCATTCTTGCCAAACTCTTTGCAGACCCCCGTGCAAGCTTTAGAACAAGATTTTGGATGTTTTCTTTCCTGGCAGAGTTTCTCCTTGCAAGATATGGTGGAAAAGCTTTTGGCTGAGTGTAGAGCGGCAAGACACGCAGAAGACGCAGATACGCAGCTCTCCGAAGCTAAGTGCCGGTCCCGGGCTTCTTTCGGCACAAACCGCTCTCAGGAGCTCCCTGCGCTCGCCACAATGCTCTGTGTGCGAAGAAGCCGCTTCTTCGCCTCCGGGAGAATCGGCGAGCGGCAGCTTCCCAAAGGCGAAGATGCAAGCTGCGGCACACAGGCACAGTGTGGGCAGCCTTCAGACTTAGAGAAAACAGTACTTTACCACTCTCCTGCCTTTTCCATGGTTATTCTATTGGAAAAGAACGAGTTTTGGACAACTACCTTTCATTCTTGCCAAACTCTTTGCAGACCCCCGTGCAAGCTTTAGAACAAGATTTTGGATGTTTTCTTTCCTGGCAGAGTTTCTCCTTGCAAGATATGGTGGAAAAGCTTTTTGCTGAGTGTAGAGCGGCAAGACACGCAGAAGACGCAGATACGCAGCTCTCCGAAGCTAAGTGCCGGTCCCGGGCTTCTTTCGGCACAAACCGCTCTCAGGAGCTCCCTGCGCTCGCCACAATGCTCTGTGTGCGAAGAAGCCGCTTCTTCGCCTCCGGGAGAATCGGCGAGCGGCAGCTTCCCAAAGGCGAAGATGCAAGCTGCACCACACAGGCACAGTGTGGGCAGCCTTCAGACTTCGAGAAAACAGTACTTTACCACTCTCCTGCCTTTTCCATGGTTATTCTATTGGAAAAGAACGAGTTTTGGACAACTACCTTTCATTCTTGCCAAACTCTTTGCAGACCCCCGTGCAAGCTTTAGAACAAGATTTTGGATGTTTTCTTTCCTGGCAGAGTTTCTCCTTGCAAGATATGGTGGAAAAGCTTTTTGCTGAGTGTAGAGCGGCAAGACACGCAGAAGACGCAGATACGCAGCTCTCCGAAGCTAAGTGCCGGTCCCGGGCTTCTTTCGGCACAAACCGCTCTCAGGAGCTCCCTGCGCTCGCCACAATGCTCTGTGTGCGAAGAAGCCGCTTCTTCGCCTCCGGGAGAATCGGCGAGCGGCAGCTTCCCAAAGGCGAAGATGCAAGCTGCAGCACACAGGCACAGTGTGGGCAGCCTTCAGACTTCGAGAAAACAGTACTTTACCACTCTCCTGCCTTTTCCATGGTTATTCTATTGGAAAAGAACGAGTTTTGGACAACTACCTTTCATTCTTGCCAAACTCTTTGCAGACCCCCGTGCAAGCTTTAGAACCAGATTTTGGATGTTTTCTTTCCTGGCAGAGTTTCTCCTTGCAAGATATGGTGGAAAAGCTTTTGGCTGAGTGTAGAGCGGCAAGACACGCAGAAGACGCAGATACGCAGCTCTCCGAAGCTAAGTGCCGGTCCCGGGCTTCTTTCGGCACAAACCGCTCTCAGGAGCTCCCTGCGCTCGCCACAATGCTCTGTGTGCGAAGAAGCCGCTTCTTCGCCTCCGGGAGAATCGGCGAGCGGCAGCTTCCCAAAGGCGAAGATGCAAGCTGCGGCACACAGGCACAGTGTGGGCAGCCTTCAGACTTAGAGAAAACAGTACTTTACCACTCTCCTGCCTTTTCCATGGTTATTCTATTGGAAAAGAACGAGTTTTGGACAACTACCTTTCATTCTTGCCAAACTCTTTGCAGACCCCCGTGCAAGCTTTAGAACAAGATTTTGGATGTTTTCTTTCCTGGCAGAGTTTCTCCTTGCAAGATATGCTGGAAAAGCTTTTTGCTGAGTGTAGAGCGGCAAGACACGCAGAAGACGCAGATACGCAGCTCTCCGAAGCTAAGTGCCGGTCCCGGGCTTCTTTCGGCACAAACCGCTCTCAGGAGCTCCCTGCGCTCGCCACAATGCTCTGTGTGCGAAGAAGCCGCTTCTTCGCCTCCGGGAGAATCGGCGAGCGGCAGCTTGCCAAAGGCGAAGATGCAAGCTGCAGCACACAGGCACAGTGTGGGCAGCCTTCAGACTTAGAGAAAACAGTACTTTACCACTCTCCTGCCTTTTCCATGGTTATTCTATTGGAAAAGAACGAGTTTTGGACAACTACCTTTCATTCTTGCCAAACTCTTTGCAGACTCCCGTGCAAGCTTTAGAACCAGATTTTGGATGTTTTCTTTCCTGGCAGAGTTTCTCCTTGCAAGATATGGTGGAAAAGCTTTTTGCTGAGTGTAGAGCGGCAAGACACGCAGAAGACGCAGATACGCAGCTCTCCGAAGCTAAGTGCCGGTCCCGGGCTTCTTTCGGCACAAACCGCTCTCAGGAGCTCCCTGCGCTCGCCACAATGCTCTGTGTGCGAAGAAGCCGCTTCTTCGCCTCCGGGAGAATCGGCGAGCGGCAGCTTGCCAAAGGCGAAGATGCAAGCTGCAGCACACAGGCACAGTGTGGGCAGCCTTCAGACTTAGAGAAAACAGTACTTTACCACTCTCCTGCCTTTTCCATGGTTATTCTATTGGAAAAGAACGAGTTTTGGACAACTACCTTTCATTCTTGCCAAACTCTTTGCAGACCCCCGTGCAAGCTTTAGAACAAGATTTTGGATGTTTTCTTTCCTGGCAGAGTTTCTCCTTGCAAGATATGCTGGAAAAGCTTTTTGCTGAGTGTAGAGCGGCAAGACACGCAGAAGACGCAGATACGCAGCTCTCCGAAGCTAAGTGCCGGTCCCGGGCTTCTTTCGGCACAAACCGCTCTCAGGAGCTCCCTGCGCTCGCCACAATGCTCTGTGTGCGAAGAAGCCGCTTCTTCGCCTCCGGGAGAATCGGCGAGCGGCAGCTTCCCAAAGGCGAAGATGCAAGCTGCAGCACACAGGCACAGTGTGGGCAGCATTCAGACTTCGAGAAAACAGTACTTTACCACTCTCCTGCCTTTTCCATGGTTATTCTATTGGAAAAGAACGAGTTTTGGACAACTACCTTTCATTCTTGCCAAACTCTTTGCAGACCCCCGTGCAAGCTTTAGAACCAGATTTTGGATGTTTTCTTTCCTGGCAGAGTTTCTCCTTGCAAGATATGGTGGAAAAGCTTTTGGCTGAGTGTAGAGCGGCAAGACACGCAGAAGACGCAGATACGCAGCTCTCCGAAGCTAAGTGCCGGTCCCGGGCTTCTTTCGGCACAAACCGCTCTCAGGAGCTCCCTGCGCTCGCCACAATGCTCTGTGTGCGAAGAAGCTGCTTCTTCGCCTCCGGGAGAATCGGCGAGCGGCAGCTTCCCAAAGGCGAAGATGCAAGCTGCGGCACACAGGCACAGTGTGGGCAGCCTTCAGACTTAGAGAAAACAGTACTTTACCACTCTCCTGCCTTTTCCATGGTTATTCTATTGGAAAAGAACGAGTTTTGGACAACTACCTTTCATTCTTGCCAAACTCTTTGCAGACCCGCGTGCAAGCTTTAGAACAAGATTTTGGATGTTTTCTTTCCTGGCAGAGTTTCTCCTTGCAAGATATGGTGGAAAAGCTTTTTGCTGAGTGTAGAGCGGCAAGACACGCAGAAGACGCAGATACGCAGCTCTCCGAAGCTAAGTGCCGGTCCCGGGCTTCTTTCGGCACAAACCGCTCTCAGGAGCTCCCTCCGCTCGCCACAATGCTCTGTGTGCGAAGAAGCCGCTTCTTCGCCTCCGGGAGAATCGGCGAGCGGCAGCTTCCCAAAGGCGAAGATGCAAGCTGCAGCACACAGGCACAGTGTGGGCAGCCTTCAGACTTAGAGAAAACAGTACTTTACCACTCTCCTGCCTTTTCCATGGTTATTCTATTGGAAAAGAACGAGTTTTGGACAACTACCTTTCATTCTTGCCAAACTCTTTGCAGACCCCCGTGCAAGCTTTAGAACCAGATTTTGGATGTTTTCTTTCCTGGCAGAGTTTCTCCTTGCAAGATATGGTGGAAAAGCTTTTTGCTGAGTGTAGAGCGGCAAGACACGCAGAAGACGCAGATACGCAGCTCTCCGAAGCTAAGTGCCGGTCCCGGGCTTCTTTCGGCACAAACCGCTCTCAGGAGCTCCCTGCGCTCGCCACAATGCTCTGTGTGCGAAGAAGCCGCTTCTTCGCCTCCGGGAGAATCGGCGAGCGGCAGCTTCCCAAAGGCGAAGATGCAAGCTGCGGCACACAGGCACAGTGTGGGCAGCCTTCAGACTTAGAGAAAACAGTACTTTACCACTCTCCTGCCTTTTCCATGGTTATTCTATTGGAAAAGAACGAGTTTTGGACAACTACCTTTCATTCTTGCCAAACTCTTTGCAGACCCCCGTGCAAGCTTTAGAACAAGATTTTGGATGTTTTCGTTCCTGGCAGAGTTTCTCCTTGCAAGATATGGTGGAAAAGCTTTTTGCTGAGTGTAGAGCGGCAAGACACGCAGAAGACGCAGATACGCAGCTCTCCGAAGCTAAGTGCCGGTCCCGGGCTTCTTTCAGCACAAACCGCTCTCAGGAGCTCCCTGCGCTCGCCACAATGCTCTGTGTGCGAAGAAGCCGCTTCTTCGCCTCCGGGAGAATCGGCGAGCGGCAGCTTCCCAAAGGCGAAGATGCAAGCTGCGGCACACAGGCACAGTGTGGGCAGCCTTCAGACTTAGAGAAAACAGTACTTTACCACTCTCCTGCCTTTTCCATGGTTATTCTATTGGAAAAGAACGAGTTTTGGACAACTACCTTTCATTCTTGCCAAACTCTTTGCAGACCCCCGTGCAAGCTTTAGAACAAGATTTTGGATGTTTTCTTTCCTGGCAGAGTTTCTCCTTGCAAGATATGGTGGAAAAGCTTTTTGCTGAGTGTAGAGCGGCAAGACACGCAGAAGACGCAGATACGCAGCTCTCCGAAGCTAAGTGCCGGTCCCGGGCTTCTTTCGGCACAAACCGCTCTCAGGAGCTCCCTGCGCTCGCCACAATGCTCTGTGTGCGAAGAAGCCGCTTCTTCGCCTCCGGGAGAATCGGCGAGCGGCAGCTTCCCAAAGGCGAAGATGCAAGCTGCGGCACGCAGGCACAGTGTGGGCAGCCTTCAGACTTAGAGAAAACAGTACTTTACCACTCTCCTGCCTTTTCCATGGTTATTCTATTGGAAAAGAACGAGTTTTGGACAACTACCTTTCATTCTTGCCAAACTCTTTGCAGACCCCCGTGCAAGCTTTAGAACAAGATTTTGGATGTTTTCTTTCCTGGCAGAGTTTCTCCTTGCAAGATATGGTGGAAAAGCTTTTGGCTGAGTGTAGAGCGGCAAGACACGCAGAAGACGCAGATACGCAGCTCTCCGAAGCTAAGTGCCGGTCCCGGGCTTCTTTCGGCACAAACCGCTCTCAGGAGCTCCCTGCGCTCGCCACAATGCTCTGTGTGCGAAGAAGCCGCTTCTTCGCCTCCGGGAGAATCGGCGAGCGGCAGCTTGCCAAAGGCGAAGATGCAAGCTGCAGCACACAGGCACAGTGTGGGCAGCCTTCAGACTTAGAGAAAACAGTACTTTACCACTCTCCTGCCTTTTCCATGGTTATTCTATTGGAAAAGAACGAGTTTTGGACAACTACCTTTCATTCTTGCCAAACTCTTTGCAGACCCCCGTGCAAGCTTTAGAACAAGATTTTGGATGTTTTCTTTCCTGGCAGAGTTTCTCCTTGCAAGATATGCTGGAAAAGCTTTTTGCTGAGTGTAGAGCGGCAAGACACGCAGAAGACGCAGATACGCAGCTCTCCGAAGCTAAGTGCCGGTCCCGGGCTTCTTTCGGCACAAACCGCTCTCAGGAGCTCCCTGCGCTCGCCACAATGCTCTGTGTGCGAAGAAGCCGCTTCTTCGCCTCCGGGAGAATCGGCGAGCGGCAGCTTCCCAAAGGCGAAGATGCAAGCTGCAGCACACAGGCACAGTGTGGGCAGCATTCAGACTTCGAGAAAACAGTACTTTACCACTCTCCTGCCTTTTCCATGGTTATTCTATTGGAAAAGAACGAGTTTTGGACAACTACCTTTCATTCTTGCCAAACTCTTTGCAGACCCCCGTGCAAGCTTTAGAACCAGATTTTGGATGTTTTCTTTCCTGGCAGAGTTTCTCCTTGCAAGATATGGTGGAAAAGCTTTTGGCTGAGTGTAGAGCGGCAAGACACGCAGAAGACGCAGATACGCAGCTCTCCGAAGCTAAGTGCCGGTCCCGGGCTTCTTTCGGCACAAACCGCTCTCAGGAGCTCCCTGCGCTCGCCACAATGCTCTGTGTGCGAAGAAGCTGCTTCTTCGCCTCCGGGAGAATCGGCGAGCGGCAGCTTCCCAAAGGCGAAGATGCAAGCTGCGGCACACAGGCACAGTGTGGGCAGCCTTCAGACTTAGAGAAAACAGTACTTTACCACTCTCCTGCCTTTTCCATGGTTATTCTATTGGAAAAGAACGAGTTTTGGACAACTACCTTTCATTCTTGCCAAACTCTTTGCAGACCCCCGTGCAAGCTTTAGAACAAGATTTTGGATGTTTTCTTTCCTGGCAGAGTTTCTCCTTGCAAGATATGGTGGAAAAGCTTTTTGCTGAGTGTAGAGCGGCAAGACACGCAGAAGACGCAGATACGCAGCTCTCCGAAGCTAAGTGCCGGTCCCGGGCTTCTTTCGGCACAAACCGCTCTCAGGAGCTCCCTCCGCTCGCCACAATGCTCTGTGTGCGAAGAAGCCGCTTCTTCGCCTCCGGGAGAATCGGCGAGCGGCAGCTTCCCAAAGGCGAAGATGCAAGCTGCAGCACACAGGCACAGTGTGGGCAGCCTTCAGACTTAGAGAAAACAGTACTTTACCACTCTCCTGCCTTTTCCATGGTTATTCTATTGGAAAAGAACGAGTTTTGGACAACTACCTTTCATTCTTGCCAAACTCTTTGCAGACCCCCGTGCAAGCTTTAGAACCAGATTTTGGATGTTTTCTTTCCTGGCAGAGTTTCTCCTTGCAAGATATGGTGGAAAAGCTTTTTGCTGAGTGTAGAGCGGCAAGACACGCAGAAGACGCAGATACGCAGCTCTCCGAAGCTAAGTGCCGGTCCCGGGCTTCTTTCGGCACAAACCGCTCTCAGGAGCTCCCTGCGCTCGCCACAATGCTCTGTGTGCGAAGAAGCCGCTTCTTCGCCTCCGGGAGAATCGGCGAGCGGCAGCTTCCCAAAGGCGAAGATGCAAGCTGCGGCACACAGGCACAGTGTGGGCAGCCTTCAGACTTAGAGAAAACAGTACTTTACCACTCTCCTGCCTTTTCCATGGTTATTCTATTGGAAAAGAACGAGTTTTGGACAACTACCTTTCATTCTTGCCAAACTCTTTGCAGACCCCCGTGCAAGCTTTAGAACAAGATTTTGGATGTTTTCGTTCCTGGCAGAGTTTCTCCTTGCAAGATATGGTGGAAAAGCTTTTTGCTGAGTGTAGAGCGGCAAGACACGCAGAAGACGCAGATACGCAGCTCTCCGAAGCTAAGTGCCGGTCCCGGGCTTCTTTCGGCACAAACCGCTCTCAGGAGCTCCCTGCGCTCGCCACAATGCTCTGTGTGCGAAGAAGCCGCTTCTTCGCCTCCGGGAGAATCGGCGAGCGGCAGCTTCCCAAAGGCGAAGATGCAAGCTGCGGCACACAGGCACAGTGTGGGCAGCCTTCAGACTTAGAGAAAACAGTACTTTACCACTCTCCTGCCTTTTCCATGGTTATTCTATTGGAAAAGAACGAGTTTTGGACAACTACCTTTCATTCTTGCCAAACTCTTTGCAGACCCCCGTGCAAGCTTTAGAACAAGATTTTGGATGTTTTCTTTCCTGGCAGAGTTTCTCCTTGCAAGATATGGTGGAAAAGCTTTTTGCTGAGTGTAGAGCGGCAAGACACGCAGAAGACGCAGATACGCAGCTCTCCGAAGCTAAGTGCCGGTCCCGGGCTTCTTTCGGCACAAACCGCTCTCAGGAGCTCCCTGCGCTCGCCACAATGCTCTGTGTGCGAAGAAGCCGCTTCTTCGCCTCCGGGAGAATCGGCGAGCGGCAGCTTCCCAAAGGCGAAGATGCAAGCTGCGGCACGCAGGCACAGTGTGGGCAGCCTTCAGACTTAGAGAAAACAGTACTTTACCACTCTCCTGCCTTTTCCATGGTTATTCTATTGGAAAAGAACGAGTTTTGGACAACTACCTTTCATTCTTGCCAAACTCTTTGCAGACCCCCGTGCAAGCTTTAGAACAAGATTTTGGATGTTTTCTTTCCTGGCAGAGTTTCTCCTTGCAAGATATGGTGGAAAAGCTTTTTGCTGAGTGTAGAGCGGCAAGACACGCAGAAGACGCAGATACGCAGCTCTCCGAAGCTAAGTGCCGGTCCCGGGCTTCTTTCGGCACAAACCGCTCTCAGGAGCTCCCTGCGCTCGCCACAATGCTCTGTGTGCGAAGAAGCCGCTTCTTCGCCTGCGGGAGAATCGGCGAGCGGCAGCTTCCCAAAGGCGAAGATGCAAGCTGCAGCACACAGGCACAGTGTGGGCAGCCTTCAGACTTAGAGAAAACAGTACTTTACCACTCTCCTGCCTTTTCCATGGTTATTCTATTGGAAAAGAACGAGTTTTGGACAACCACCTTTCATTCTTGCCAAACTCTTTGCAGACCCCCGTGCAAGCTTTAGAACCAGATTTTGGATGTTTTCTTTCCTGGCAGAGTTTCTCCTTGCAAGATATGGTGGAAAAGCTTTTTGCTGAGTGTAGAGCGGCAAGACACGCAGAAGACGCAGATACGCAGCTCTCCGAAGCTAAGTGCCGGTCCCGGGCTTCTTTCGGCACAAACCGCTCTCAGGAGCTCCCTGCGCTCGCCACAATGCTCTGTGTGCGAAGAAGCCGCTTCTTCGCCTGCGGGAGAATCGGCGAGCGGCAGCTTCCCACAGGCGAAGATGCAAGCTGCGGCACACAGGCACAGTGTGGGCAGCCTTCAGACTTAGAGAAAACAGTACTTTACCACTCTCCTGCCTTTTCCATGGTTATTCTATTGGAAAAGAACGAGTTTTGGACAACTACCTTTCATTCTTGCCAAACTCTTTGCAGACCCCCGTGCAAGCTTTAGAACAAGATTTTGGATGTTTTCTTTCCTGGCAGAGTTTCTCCTTGCAAGATATGGTGGAAAAGCTTTTTGCTGAGTGTAGAGCGGCAAGACACGCAGAAGACGCAGATACGCAGCTCTCCGAAGCTAAGTGCCGGTCCCGGGCTTCTTTCGGCACAAACCGCTCTCAGGAGCTCCCTGCGCTCGCCACAATGCTCTGTGTGCGAAGAAGCCGCTTCTTCGCCTCCGGGAGAATCGGCGAGCGGCAGCTTCCCAAAGGCGAAGATGCAAGCTGCGGCACACAGGCACAGTGTGGGCAGCCTTCAGACTTAGAGAAAACAGTACTTTACCACTCTCCTGCCTTTTCCATGGTTATTCTATTGGAAAAGAACGAGTTTTGGACAACTACCTTTCATTCTTGCCAAACTCTTTGCAGACCCCCGTGCAAGCTTTAGAACAAGATTTTGGATGTTTTCTTTCCTGGCAGAGTTTCTCCTTGCAAGATATGGTGGAAAAGCTTTTGGCTGAGTGTAGAGCGGCAAGACACGCAGAAGACGCAGATACGCAGCTCTCCGAAGCTAAGTGCCGGTCCCGGGCTTCTTTCGGCACAAACCGCTCTCAGCAGCTCCCTGCGCTCGCCACAATGCTCTGTGTGCGGAGAAGCCGCTTCTTCGCCTCCGGGAGAATCGGCGAGCGGCAGCTTCCCAAAGGCGAAGATGCAAGCTGCAGCACACAGGCACAGTGTGGGCAGCCTTCAGACTTAGAGAAAACAGTACTTTACCACTCTCCTGCCTTTTCCATGGTTATTCTATTGGAAAAGAACGAGTTTTGGACAACTACCTTTCATTCTTGCCAAACTCTTTGCAGACCCCCGTGCAAGCTTTAGAACCAGATTTTGGATGTTTTCTTTCCTGGCAGAGTTTCTCCTTGCAAGATATGGTGGAAAAGCTTTTGGCTGAGTGTAGAGCGGCAAGACACGCAGAAGACGCAGATACGCAGCTCTCCGAAGCTAAGTGCCGGTCCCGGGCTTCTTTCGGCACAAACCGCTCTCAGGAGCTCCCTGCGCTCGCCACAATGCTCTGTGTGCGAAGAAGCCGCTTCTTCGCCTCCGGGAGAATCGGCGAGCGGCAGCTTCCCAAAGGCGAAGATGCAAGCTGCGGCACACAGGCACAGTGTGGGCAGCCTTCAGACTTAGAGAAAACAGTACTTTACCACTCTCCTGCCTTTTCCATGGTTATTCTATTGGAAAAGAACGAGTTTTGGACAACTACCTTTCATTCTTGCCAAACTCTTTGCAGACCCCCGTGCAAGCTTTAGAACAAGATTTTGGATGTTTTCTTTCCTGGCAGAGTTTCTCCTTGCAAGATATGGTGGAAAAGCTTTTTGCTGAGTGTAGAGCGGCAAGACACGCAGAAGACGCAGATACGCAGCTCTCCGAAGCTAAGTGCCGGTCCCGGGCTTCTTTCGGCACAAACCGCTCTCAGGAGCTCCCTCCGCTCGCCACAATGCTCTGTGTGCGAAGAAGCCGCTTCTTCGCCTCCGGGAGAATCGGCGAGCGGCAGCTTCCCAAAGGCGAAGATGCAAGCTGCAGCACACAGGCACAGTGTGGGCAGCCTTCAGACTTCGAGAAAACAGTACTTTACCACTCTCCTGCCTTTTCCATGGTTATTCTATTGGAAAAGAACGAGTTTTGGACAACTACCTTTCATTCTTGCCAAACTCTTTGCAGACCCCCGTGCAAGCTTTAGAACAAGATTTTGGATGTTTTCTTTCCTGGCAGAGTTTCTCCTTGCAAGATATGGTGGAAAAGCTTTTTGCTGAGTGTAGAGCGGCAAGACACGCAGAAGACGCAGATACGCAGCTCTCCGAAGCTAAGTGCCGGTCCCGGGCTTCTTTCGGCACAAACCGCTCTCAGGAGCTCCCTGCGCTCGCCACAATGCTCTGTGTGCGAAGAAGCCGCTTCTTCGCCTCCGGGAGAATCGGCGAGCGGCAGCTTCCCAAAGGCGAAGATGCAAGCTGCGGCACACAGGCACAGTGTGGGCAGCCTTCAGACTTAGAGAAAACAGTACTTTACCACTCTCCTGCCTTTTCCATGGTTATTCTATTGGAAAAGAACGAGTTTTGGACAACTACCTTTCATTCTTGCCAAACTCTTTGCAGACCCCCGTGCAAGCTTTAGAACAAGATTTTGGATGTTTTCTTTCCTGGCAGAGTTTCTCCTTGCAAGATATGGTGGAAAAGCTTTTTGCTGAGTGTAGAGCGGCAAGACACGCAGAAGACGCAGATACGCAGCTCTCCGAAGCTAAGTGCCGGTCCCGGGCTTCTTTCGGCACAAACCGCTCTCAGGAGCTCCCTGCGCTCGCCACAATGCTCTGTGTGCGAAGAAGCCGCTTCTTCGCCTCCGGGAGAATCGGCGAGCGGCAGCTTCCCAAAGGCGAAGATGCAAGCTGCGGCACACAGGCACAGTGTGGGCAGCCTTCAGACTTAGAGAAAACAGTACTTTACCACTCTCCTGCCTTTTCCATGGTTATTCTATTGGAAAAGAACGAGTTTTGGACAACTACCTTTCATTCTTGCCAAACTCTTTGCAGACCCCCGTGCAAGCTTTAGAACAAGATTTTGGATGTTTTCTTTCCTGGCAGAGTTTCTCCTTGCAAGATATGGTGGAAAAGCTTTTTGCTGAGTGTAGAGCGGCAAGACACGCAGAAGACGCAGATACGCAGCTCTCCGAAGCTAAGTGCCGGTCCCGGGCTTCTTTCGGCACAAACCGCTCTCAGGAGCTCCCTGCGCTCGCCACAATGCTCTGTGTGCGAAGAAGCCGCTTCTTCGCCTCCGGGAGAATCGGCGAGCGGCAGCTTCCCAAAGGCGAAGATGCAAGCTGCGGCACACAGGCACAGTGTGGGCAGCCTTCAGACTTAGAGAAAACAGTACTTTACCACTCTCCTGCCTTTTCCATGGTTATTCTATTGGAAAAGAACGAGGTTTGGACAACTACCTTTCATTCTTGCCAAACTCTTTGCAGACCCCCGTGCAAGCTTTAGAACAAGATTTTGGATGTTTTCTTTCCTGGCAGAGTTTCTCCTTGCAAGATATGGTGGAAAAGCTTTTTGCTGAGTGTAGAGCGGCAAGACACGCAGAAGACGCAGATACGCAGCTCTCCGAAGCTAAGTGCCGGTCCCGGGCTTCTTTCGGCACAAACCGCTCTCAGGAGCTCCCTGCGCTCGCCACAATGCTCTGTGTGCGAAGAAGCCGCTTCTTCGCCTCCGGGAGAATCGGCGAGCGGCAGCTTCCCAAAGGCGAAGATGCAAGCTGCGGCACACAGGCACAGTGTGGGCAGCCTTCAGACTTAGAGAAAACAGTACTTTACCACTCTCCTGCCTTTTCCATGGTTATTCTATTGGAAAAGAACGAGTTTTGGACAACTACCTTTCATTCTTGCCAAACTCTTTGCAGACCCCCGTGCAAGCTTTAGAACAAGATTTTGGATGTTTTCTTTCCTGGCAGAGTTTCTCCTTGCAAGATATGGTGGAAAAGCTTTTGGCTGAGTGTAGAGCGGCAAGACACGCAGAAGACGCAGATACGCAGCTCTCCGAAGCTAAGTGCCGGTCCCGGGCTTCTTTCGGCACAAACCGCTCTCAGGAGCTCCCTGCGCTCGCCACAATGCTCTGTGTGCGAAGAAGCCGCTTCTTCGCCTCCGGGAGAATCGGCGAGCGGCAGCTTCCCAAAGGCGAAGATGCAAGCTGCAGCACACAGGCACAGTGTGGGCAGCCTTCAGACTTAGAGAAAACAGTACTTTACCACTCTCCTGCCTTTTCCATGGTTATTCTATTGGAAAAGAACGAGTTTTGGACAACTACCTTTCATTCTTGCCAAACTCTTTGCAGACCCCCGTGCAAGCTTTAGAACCAGATTTTGGATGTTTTCTTTCCTGGCAGAGTTTCTCCTTGCAAGATATGGTGGAAAAGCTTTTGGCTGAGTGTAGAGCGGCAAGACACGCAGAAGACGCAGATACGCAGCTCTCCGAAGCTAAGTGCCGGTCCCGGGCTTCTTTCGGCACAAACCGCTCTCAGGAGCTCCCTGCGCTCGCCACAATGCTCTGTGTGCGAAGAAGCCGCTTCTTCGCCTCCGGGAGAATCGGCGAGCGGCAGCTTCCCAAAGGCGAAGATGCAAGCTGCGGCACACAGGCACAGTGTGGGCAGCCTTCAGACTTAGAGAAAACAGTACTTTACCACTCTCCTGCCTTTTCCATGGTTATTCTATTGGAAAAGAACGAGTTTTGGACAACTACCTTTCATTCTTGCCAAACTCTTTGCAGACCCCCGTGCAAGCTTTAGAACAAGATTTTGGATGTTTTCTTTCCTGGCAGAGTTTCTCCTTGCAAGATATGGTGGAAAAGCTTTTTGCTGAGTGTAGAGCGGCAAGACACGCAGAAGACGCAGATACGCAGCTCTCCGAAGCTAAGTGCCGGTCCCGGGCTTCTTTCGGCACAAACCGCTCTCAGGAGCTCCCTGCGCTCGCCACAATGCTCTGTGTGCGAAGAAGCCGCTTCTTCGCCTCCGGGAGAATCGGCGAGCGGCAGCTTCCCAAAGGCGAAGATGCAAGCTGCGGCACACAGGCACAGTGTGGGCAGCCTTCAGACTTAGAGAAAACAGTACTTTACCACTCTCCTGCCTTTTCCATGGTTATTCTATTGGAAAAGAACGAGTTTTGGACAACTACCTTTCATTCTTGCCAAACTCTTTGCAGACCCCCGTGCAAGCTTTAGAACAAGATTTTGGATGTTTTCTTTCCTGGCAGAGTTTCTCCTTGCAAGATATGGTGGAAAAGCTTTTTGCTGAGTGTAGAGCGGCAAGACACGCAGAAGACGCAGATACGCAGCTCTCCGAAGCTAAGTGCCGGTCCCGGGCTTCTTTCGGCACAAACCGCTCTCAGGAGCTCCCTGCGCTCGCCACAATGCTCTGTGTGCGAAGAAGCCGCTTCTTCGCCTGCGGGAGAATCGGCGAGCGGCAGCTTCCCAAAGGCGAAGATGCAAGCTGCGGCACACAGGCACAGTGTGGGCAGCCTTCAGACTTAGAGAAAACAGTACTTTACCACTCTCCTGCCTTTTCCATGGTTATTCTATTGGAAAAGAACGAGTTTTGGACAACTACTTTTCATTCTTGCCAAACTCTTTGCAGACCCCCGTGCAAGCTTTAGAACAAGATTTTGGATGTTTTCTTTCCTGGCAGAGTTTCTCCTTGCAAGATATGGTGGAAAAGCTTTTGGCTGAGTGTAGAGCGGCAAGACACGCAGAAGACGCAGATACGCAGCTCTCCGAAGCTAAGTGCCGGTCCCGGGCTTCTTTCGGCACAAACCGCTCTCAGGAGCTCCCTGCGCTCGCCACAATGCTCTGTGTGCGAAGAAGCCGCTTCTTCGCCTCCGGGAGAATCGGCGAGCGGCAGCTTCCCAAAGGCGAAGATGCAAGCTGCGGCACACAGGCACAGTGTGGGCAGCCTTCAGACTTAGAGAAAACAGTACTTTACCACTCTCCTGCCTTTTCCATGGTTATTCTATTGGAAAAGAACGAGTTTTGGACAACTACCTTTCATTCTTGCCAAACTCTTTGCAGACCCCCGTGCAAGCTTTAGAACAAGATTTTGGATGTTTTCTTTCCTGGCAGAGTTTCTCCTTGCAAGATATGGTGGAAAAGCTTTTGGCTGAGTGTAGAGCGGCAAGACACGCAGAAGACGCAGATACGCAGCTCTCCGAAGCTAAGTGCCGGTCCCGGGCTTCTTTCGGCACAAACCGCTCTCAGCAGCTCCCTGCGCTCGCCACAATGCTCTGTGTGCGAAGAAGCCGCTTCTTCGCCTGCGGGAGAATCGGCGAGCGGCAGCTTCCCAAAGGCGAAGATGCAAGCTGCGGCACACAGGCACAGTGTGGGCAGCATTCAGACTTAGAGAAAACAGTACTTTACCACTCTCCTGCCTTATCCATGGTTATTCTATTGGAAAAGAACGAGTTTTGGACAACTACCTTTCATTCTTGCCAAACTCTTTGCAGACCCCCGTGCAAGCTTTAGAACAAGATTTTGGATGTTTTCTTTCCTGGCAGAGTTTCTCCTTGCAAGATATGGTGGAAAAGCTTTTTGCTGAGTGTAGAGCGGCAAGACACGCAGAAGACGCAGATACGCAGCTCTCCGAAGCTAAGTGCCGGTCCCGGGCTTCTTTCGGCACAAACCGCTCTCAGGAGCTCCCTGCGCTCGCCACAATGCTCTGTGTGCGAAGAAGCTGCTTCTTCGCCTCCGGGAGAATCGGCGAGCGGCAGCTTCCCAAAGGCGAAGATGCAAGCTGCAGCACACAGGCACAGTGTGGGCAGCCTTCAGACTTAGAGAAAACAGTACTTTACCACTCTCCTGCCTTTTCCATGGTTATTCTATTGGAAAAGAACGAGTTTTGGACAACTACCTTTCATTCTTGCCAAACTCTTTGCAGACCCCCGTGCAAGCTTTAGAACAAGATTTTGGATGTTTTCTTTCCTGGCAGAGTTTCTCCTTGCAAGATATGGTGGAAAAGCTTTTTGCTGAGTGTAGAGCGGCAAGACACGCAGAAGACGCAGATACGCAGCTCTCCGAAGCTAAGTGCCGGTCCCGGGCTTCTTTCGGCACAAACCGCTCTCAGGAGCTCCCTGCGCTCGCCACAATGCTCTGTGTGCGAAGAAGCCGCTTCTTCGCCTGCGGGAGAATCGGCGAGCGGCAGCTTCCCAAAGGCGAAGATGCAAGCTGCGGCACACAGGCACAGTGTGGGCAGCCTTCAGACTTAGAGAAAACAGTACTTTACCACTCTCCTGCCTTTTCCATGGTTATTCTATTGGAAAAGAACGAGTTTTGGACAACTACCTTTCATTCTTGCCAAACTCTTTGCAGACCCCCGTGCAAGCTTTAGAACAAGATTTTGGATGTTTTCTTTCCTGGCAGAGTTTCTCCTTGCAAGATATGCTGGAAAAGCTTTTTGCTGAGTGTAGAGCGGCAAGACACGCAGAAGACGCAGATACGCAGCTCTCCGAAGCTAAGTGCCGGTCCCGGGCTTCTTTCGGCACAAACCGCTCTCAGGAGCTCCCTGCGCTCGCCACAATGCTCTGTGTGCGAAGAAGCCGCTTCTTCGCCTGCGGGAGAATCGGCGAGCGGCAGCTTCCCAAAGGCGAAGATGCAAGCTGCGGCACACAGGCACAGTGTGGGCAGCCTTCAGACTTAGAGAAAACAGTACTTTACCACTCTCCTGCCTTTTCCATGGTTATTCTATTGGAAAAGAACGAGTTTTGGACAACTACCTTTGATTCTTGCCAAACTCTTTGCAGACCCCCGTGCAAGCTTTAGAACAAGATTTTGGATGTTTTCTTTCCTGGCAGAGTTTCTCCTTGCAAGATATGGTGGAAAAGCTTTTTGCTGAGTGTAGAGCGGCAAGACACGCAGAAGACGCAGATACGCAGCTCTCCGAAGCTAAGTGCCGGTCCCGGGCTTCTTTCGGCACAAACCGCTCTCAGGAGCTCCCTGCGCTCGCCACAATGCTCTGTGTGCGAAGAAGCCGCTTCTTCGCCTCCGGGAGAATCGGCGAGCGGCAGCTTCCCAAAGGCGAAGATGCAAGCTGCAGCACGCAGGCACAGTGTGGGCAGCCTTCAGACTTAGAGAAAACAGTACTTTACCACTCTCCTGCCTTTTCCATGGTTATTCTATTGGAAAAGAACGAGTTTTGGACAACTACCTTTCATTCTTGCCAAACTCTTTGCAGACCCCCGTGCAAGCTTTAGAACAAGATTTTGGATGTTTTCTTTCCTGGCAGAGTTTCTCCTTGCAAGATATGGTGGAAAAGCTTTTGGCTGAGTGTAGAGCGGCAAGACACGCAGAAGACGCAGATACGCAGCTCTCCGAAGCTAAGTGCCGGTCCCGGGCTTCTTTCGGCACAAACCGCTCTCAGGAGCTCCCTGCGCTCGCCACAATGCTCTGTGTGCGAAGAAGCCGCTTCTTCGCCTGCGGGAGAATCGGCGAGCGGCAGCTTCCCACAGGCGAAGATGCAAGCTGCGGCACACAGGCACAGTGTGGGCAGCCTTCAGACTTAGAGAAAACAGTACTTTACCACTCTCCTGCCTTTTCCATGGTTATTCTATTGGAAAAGAACGAGTTTTGGACAACTACCTTTCATTCTTGCCAAACTCTTTGCAGACCCCCGTGCAAGCTTTAGAACCAGATTTTGGATGTTTTCTTTCCTGGCAGAGTTTCTCCTTGCAAGATATGGTGGAAAAGCTTTTTGCTGAGTGTAGAGCGGCAAGACACGCAGAAGACGCAGATACGCAGCTCTCCGAAGCTAAGTGCCGGTCCCGGGCTTCTTTCGGCACAAACCGCTCTCAGGAGCTCCCTGCGCTCGCCACAATGCTCTGTGTGCGAAGAAGCCGCTTCTTCGCCTCCGGGAGAATCGGCGAGCGGCAGCTTCCCAAAGGCGAAGATGCAAGCTGCGGCACACAGGCACAGTGTGGGCAGCCTTCAGACTTAGAGAAAACAGTACTTTACCACTCTCCTGCCTTTTCCATGGTTATTCTATTGGAAAAGAACGAGTTTTGGACAACTACCTTTCATTCTTGCCAAACTCTTTGCAGACCCCCGTGCAAGCTTTAGAACAAGATTTTGGATGTTTTCTTTCCTGGCAGAGTTTCTCCTTGCAAGATATGGTGGAAAAGCTTTTTGCTGAGTGTAGAGCGGCAAGACACGCAGAAGACGCAGATACGCAGCTCTCCGAAGCTAAGTGCCGGTCCCGGGCTTCTTTCGGCACAAACCGCTCTCAGGAGCTCCCTGCGCTCGCCACAATGCTCTGTGTGCGAAGAAGCCGCTTCTTCGCCTGCGGGAGAATCGGCGAGCGGCAGCTTCCCAAAGGCGAAGATGCAAGCTGCGGCACACAGGCACAGTGTGGGCAGCCTTCAGACTTAGAGAAAACAGTACTTTACCACTCTCCTGCCTTTTCCATGGTTATTCTATTGGAAAAGAACGAGTTTTGGACAACTACCTTTCATTCTTGCCAAACTCTTTGCAGACCCCCGTGCAAGCTTTAGAACAAGATTTTGGATGTTTTCTTTCCTGGCAGAGTTTCTCCTTGCAAGATATGGTGGAAAAGCTTTTTGCTGAGTGTAGAGCGGCAAGACACGCAGAAGACGCAGATACGCAGCTCTCCGAAGCTAAGTGCCGGTCCCGGGCTTCTTTCGGCACAAACCGCTCTCAGGAGCTCCCTGCGCTCGCCACAATGCTCTGTGTGCGAAGAAGCCGCTTCTTCGCCTCCGGGAGAATCGGCGAGCGGCAGCTTCCCAAAGGCGAAGATGCAAGCTGCGGCACACAGGCACAGTGTGGGCAGCCTTCAGACTTAGAGAAAACAGTACTTTACCACTCTCCTGCCTTTTCCATGGTTATTCTATTGGAAAAGAACGAGTTTTGGACAACTACTTTTCATTCTTGCCAAACTCTTTGCAGACCCCCGTGCAAGCTTTAGAACAAGATTTTGGATGTTTTCTTTCCTGGCAGAGTTTCTCCTTGCAAGATATGGTGGAAAAGCTTTTGGCTGAGTGTAGAGCGGCAAGACACGCAGAAGACGCAGATACGCAGCTCTCCGAAGCTAAGTGCCGGTCCCGGGCTTCTTTCGGCACAAACCGCTCTCAGGAGCTCCCTGCGCTCGCCACAATGCTCTGTGTGCGAAGAAGCCGCTTCTTCGCCTCTGGGAGAATCGGCGAGCGGCAGCTTCCCAAAGGCGAAGATGCAAGCTGCGGCACACAGGCACAGTGTGGGCAGCCTTCAGACTTAGAGAAAACAGTACTTTACCACTCTCCTGCCTTTTCCATGGTTATTCTATTGGAAAAGAACGAGTTTTGGACAACTACCTTTCATTCTTGCCAAACTCTTTGCAGACCCCCGTGCAAGCTTTAGAACAAGATTTTGGATGTTTTCTTTCCTGGCAGAGTTTCTCCTTGCAAGATATGGTGGAAAAGCTTTTGGCTGAGTGTAGAGCGGCAAGACACGCAGAAGACGCAGATACGCAGCTCTCCGAAGCTAAGTGCCGGTCCCGGGCTTCTTTCGGCACAAACCGCTCTCAGGAGCTCCCTGCGCTCGCCACAATGCTCTGTGTGCGAAGAAGCCGCTTCTTCGCCTCCGGGAGAATCGGCGAGCGGCAGCTTCCCAAAGGCGAAGATGCAAGCTGCAGCACACAGGCACAGTGTGGGCAGCATTCAGACTTAGAGAAAACAGTACTTTACCACTCTCCTGCCTTATCCATGGTTATTCTATTGGAAAAGAACGAGTTTTGGACAACTACCTTTCATTCTTGCCAAACTCTTTGCAGACCCCCGTGCAAGCTTTAGAACAAGATTTTGGATGTTTTCTTTCCTGGCAGAGTTTCTCCTTGCAAGATATGGTGGAAAAGCTTTTTGCTGAGTGTAGAGCGGCAAGACACGCAGAAGACGCAGATACGCAGCTCTCCGAAGCTAAGTGCCGGTCCCGGGCTTCTTTCGGCACAAACCGCTCTCAGGAGCTCCCTGCGCTCGCCACAATGCTCTGTGTGCGAAGAAGCCGCTTCTTCGCCTCCGGGAGAATCGGCGAGCGGCAGCTTCCCAAAGGCGAAGATGCAAGCTGCGGCACACAGGCACAGTGTGGGCAGCCTTCAGACTTAGAGAAAACAGTACTTTACCACTCTCCTGCCTTTTCCATGGTTATTCTATTGGAAAAGAACGAGTTTTGGACAACTACCTTTCATTCTTGCCAAACTCTTTGCAGACCCCCGTGCAAGCTTTAGAACAAGATTTTGGATGTTTTCTTTCCTGGCAGAGTTTCTCCTTGCAAGATATGGTGGAAAAGCTTTTTGCTGAGTGTAGAGCGGCAAGACACGCAGAAGACGCAGATACGCAGCTCTCCGAAGCTAAGTGCCGGTCCCGGGCTTCTTTCGGCACAAACCGCTCTCAGGAGCTCCCTGCGCTCGCCACAATGCTCTGTGTGCGAAGAAGCCGCTTCTTCGCCTCCGGGAGAATCGGCGAGCGGCAGCTTCCCAAAGGCGAAGATGCAAGCTGCAGCACACAGGCACAGTGTGGGCAGCCTTCAGACTTAGAGAAAACAGTACTTTACCACTCTCCTGCCTTTTCCATGGTTATTCTATTGGAAAAGAACGAGTTTTGGACAACTACCTTTCATTCTTGCCAAACTCTTTGCAGACCCCCGTGCAAGCTTTAGAACAAGATTTTGGATGTTTTCTTTCCTGGCAGAGTTTCTCCTTGCAAGATATGGTGGAAAAGCTTTTTGCTGAGTGTAGAGCGGCAAGACACGCAGAAGACGCAGATACACAGCTCTCCGAAGCTAAGTGCCGGTCCCGGGCTTCTTTCGGCACAAACCGCTCTCAGGAGCTCCCTGCGCTCGCCACAATGCTCTGTGTGCGAAGAAGCCGCTTCTTCGCCTGCGGGAGAATCGGCGAGCGGCAGCTTCCCACAGGCGAAGATGCAAGCTGCGGCACACAGGCACAGTGTGGGCAGCCTTCAGACTTAGAGAAAACAGTACTTTACCACTCTCCTGCCTTTTCCATGGTTATTCTATTGGAAAAGAACGAGTTTTGGACAACTACCTTTCATTCTTGCCAAACTCTTTGCAGACCCCCGTGCAAGCTTTAGAACAAGATTTTGGATGTTTTCTTTCCTGGCAGAGTTTCTCCTTGCAAGATATGGTGGAAAAGCTTTTTGCTGAGTGTAGAGCGGCAAGACACGCAGAAGACGCAGATACGCAGCTCTCCGAAGCTAAGTGCCGGTCCCGGGCTTCTTTCGGCACAAACCGCTCTCAGGAGCTCCCTGCGCTCGCCACAATGCTCTGTGTGCGAAGAAGCCGCTTCTTCGCCTGCGGGAGAATCGGCGAGCGGCAGCTTCCCAAAGGCGAAGATGCAAGCTGCGGCACACAGGCACAGTGTGGGCAGCCTTCAGACTTAGAGAAAACAGTACTTTACCACTCTCCTGCCTTTTCCATGGTTATTCTATTGGAAAAGAACGAGTTTTGGACAACTACCTTTCATTCTTGCCAAACTCTTTGCAGACCCCCGTGCAAGCTTTAGAACAAGATTTTGGATGTTTTCTTTCCTGGCAGAGTTTCTCCTTGCAAGATATGGTGGAAAAGCTTTTTGCTGAGTGTAGAGCGGCAAGACACGCAGAAGACGCAGATACGCAGCTCTCCGAAGCTAAGTGCCGGTCCCGGGCTTCTTTCGGCACAAACCGCTCTCAGGAGCTCCCTGCGCTCGCCACAATGCTCTGTGTGCGAAGAAGCCGCTTCTTCGCCTCCGGGAGAATCGGCGAGCGGCAGCTTCCCAAAGGCGAAGATGCAAGCTGCAGCACGCAGGCACAGTGTGGGCAGCCTTCAGACTTAGAGAAAACAGTACTTTACCACTCTCCTGCCTTTTCCATGGTTATTCTATTGGAAAAGAACGAGTTTTGGACAACTACCTTTCATTCTTGCCAAACTCTTTGCAGACCCCCGTGCAAGCTTTAGAACAAGATTTTGGATGTTTTCTTTCCTGGCAGAGTTTCTCCTTGCAAGATATGGTGGAAAAGCTTTTGGCTGAGTGTAGAGCGGCAAGACACGCAGAAGACGCAGATACGCAGCTCTCCGAAGCTAAGTGCCGGTCCCGGGCTTCTTTCGGCACAAACCGCTCTCAGGAGCTCCCTGCGCTCGCCACAATGCTCTGTGTGCGAAGAAGCCGCTTCTTCGCCTGCGGGAGAATCGGCGAGCGGCAGCTTCCCACAGGCGAAGATGCAAGCTGCGGCACACAGGCACAGTGTGGGCAGCCTTCAGACTTAGAGAAAACAGTACTTTACCACTCTCCTGCCTTTTCCATGGTTATTCTATTGGAAAAGAACGAGTTTTGGACAACTACCTTTCATTCTTGCCAAACTCTTTGCAGACCCCCGTGCAAGCTTTAGAACCAGATTTTGGATGTTTTCTTTCCTGGCAGAGTTTCTCCTTGCAAGATATGGTGGAAAAGCTTTTTGCTGAGTGTAGAGCGGCAAGACACGCAGAAGACGCAGATACGCAGCTCTCCGAAGCTAAGTGCCGGTCCCGGGCTTCTTTCGGCACAAACCGCTCTCAGGAGCTCCCTGCGCTCGCCACAATGCTCTGTGTGCGAAGAAGCCGCTTCTTCGCCTGCGGGAGAATCGGCAAGCGGCAGCTTCCCAAAGGCGAAGATGCAAGCTGCGGCACACAGGCACAGTGTGGGCAGCCTTCAGACTTAGAGAAAACAGTACTTTACCACTCTCCTGCCTTTTCCATGGTTATTCTATTGGAAAAGAACGAGTTTTGGACAACTACCTTTCATTCTTGCCAAACTCTTTGCAGACCCCCGTGCAAGCTTTAGAACAAGATTTTGGATGTTTTCTTTCCTGGCAGAGTTTCTCCTTGCAAGATATGGTGGAAAAGCTTTTTGCTGAGTGTAGAGCGGCAAGACACGCAGAAGACGCAGATACGCAGCTCTCCGAAGCTAAGTGCCGGTCCCGGGCTTCTTTCGGCACAAACCGCTCTCAGGAGCTCCCTGCGCTCGCCACAATGCTCTGTGTGCGAAGAAGCCGCTTCTTCGCCTGCGGGAGAATCGGCGAGCGGCAGCTTCCCAAAGGCGAAGATGCAAGCTGCAGCACGCAGGCACAGTGTGGGCAGCCTTCAGACTTAGAGAAAACAGTACTTTACCACTCTCCTGCCTTTTCCATGGTTATTCTATTGGAAAAGAACGAGTTTTGGACAACTACCTTTCATTCTTGCCAAACTCTTTGCAGACCCCCGTGCAAGCTTTAGAACAAGATTTTGGATGTTTTCTTTCCTGGCAGAGTTTCTCCTTGCAAGATATGGTGGAAAAGCTTTTTGCTGAGTGTAGAGCGGCAAGACACGCAGAAGACGCAGATACGCAGCTCTCCGAAGCTAAGTGCCGGTCCCGGGCTTCTTTCGGCACAAACCGCTCTCAGGAGCTCCCTGCGCTCGCCACAATGCTCTGTGTGCGAAGAAGCCGCTTCTTCGCCTCCGGGAGAATCGGCGAGCGGCAGCTTCCCACAGGCGAAGATGCAAGCTGCGGCACACAGGCACAGTGTGGGCAGCCTTCAGACTTAGAGAAAACAGTACTTTACCACTCTCCTGCCTTTTCCATGGTTATTCTATTGGAAAAGAACGAGTTTTGGACAACTACCTTTCATTCTTGCCAAACTCTTTGCAGACCCCCGTGCAAGCTTTAGAACCAGATTTTGGATGTTTTCTTTCCTGGCAGAGTTTCTCCTTGCAAGATATGGTGGAAAAGCTTTTTGCTGAGTGTAGAGCGGCAAGACACGCAGAAGACGCAGATACGCAGCTCTCCGAAGCTAAGTGCCGGTCCCGGGCTTCTTTCGGCACAAACCGCTCTCAGGAGCTCCCTGCGCTCGCCACAATGCTCTGTGTGCGAAGAAGCCGCTTCTTCGCCTGCGGGAGAATCGGCAAGCGGCAGCTTCCCAAAGGCGAAGATGCAAGCTGCGGCACACAGGCACAGTGTGGGCAGCCTTCAGACTTAGAGAAAACAGTACTTTACCACTCTCCTGCCTTTTCCATGGTTATTCTATTGGAAAAGAACGAGTTTTGGACAACTACCTTTCATTCTTGCCAAACTCTTTGCAGACCCCCGTGCAAGCTTTAGAACAAGATTTTGGATGTTTTCTTTCCTGGCAGAGTTTCTCCTTGCAAGATATGGTGGAAAAGCTTTTTGCTGAGTGTAGAGCGGCAAGACACGCAGAAGACGCAGATACGCAGCTCTCCGAAGCTAAGTGCCGGTCCCGGGCTTCTTTCGGCACAAACCGCTCTCAGGAGCTCCCTGCGCTCGCCACAATGCTCTGTGTGCGAAGAAGCCGCTTCTTCGCCTCCGGGAGAATCGGCGAGCGGCAGCTTCCCAAAGGCGAAGATGCAAGCTGCGGCACACAGGCACAGTGTGGGCAGCCTTCAGACTTAGAGAAAACAGTACTTTACCACTCTCCTGCCTTTTCCATGGTTATTCTATTGGAAAAGAACGAGTTTTGGACAACTACCTTTCATTCTTGCCAAACTCTTTGCAGACCCCCGTGCAAGCTTTAGAACAAGATTTTGGATGTTTTCTTTCCTGGCAGAGTTTCTCCTTGCAAGATATGGTGGAAAAGCTTTTTGCTGAGTGTAGAGCGGCAAGACACGCAGAAGACGCAGATACGCAGCTCTCCGAAGCTAAGTGCCGGTCCCGGGCTTCTTTCGGCACAAACCGCTCTCAGGAGCTCCCTGCGCTCGCCACAATGCTCTGTGTGCGAAGAAGCCGCTTCTTCGCCTCCGGGAGAATCGGCGAGCGGCAGCTTCCCAAAGGCGAAGATGCAAGCTGCGGCACACAGGCACAGTGTGGGCAGCCTTCAGACTTAGAGAAAACAGTACTTTACCACTCTCCTGCCTTTTCCATGGTTATTCTATTGGAAAAGAACGAGTTTTGGACAACTACTTTTCATTCTTGCCAAACTCTTTGCAGACCCCCGTGCAAGCTTTAGAACAAGATTTTGGATGTTTTCTTTCCTGGCAGAGTTTCTCCTTGCAAGACATGGTGGAAAAGCTTTTTGCTGAGTGTAGAGCGGCAAGACACGCAGAAGACGCAGATACGCAGCTCTCCGAAGCTAAGTGCCGGTCCCGGGCTTCTTTCGGCACAAACCGCTCTCAGGAGCTCCCTGCGCTCGCCACAATGCTCTGTGTGCGAAGAAGCCGCTTCTTCGCCTGCGGGAGAATCGGCGAGCGGCAGCTTCCCAAAGGCGAAGATGCAAGCTGCAGCACACAGGCACAGTGTGGGCAGCCTTCAGACTTAGAGAAAACAGTACTTTACCACTCTCCTGCCTTTTCCATGGTTATTCTATTGGAAAAGAACGAGTTTTGGACAACTACCTTTCATTCTTGCCAAACTCTTTGCAGACCCCCGTGCAAGCTTTAGAACAAGATTTTGGATGTTTTCTTTCCTGGCAGAGTTTCTCCTTGCAAGATATGGCGGAAAAGCTTTTGGCTGAGTGTAGAGCGGCAAGACACGCAGAAGACGCAGATACGCAGCTCTCCGAAGGTAAGTGCCGGTCCCGGGCTTCTTTCGGCACAAACCGCTCTCAGGAGCTCCCTGCGCTCGCCACAATGCTCTGTGTGCGAAGAAGCCGCTTCTTCGCCTGCGGGAGAATCGGCGAGCGGCAGCTTCCCAAAGGCGAAGATGCAAGCTGCAGCACACAGGCACAGTGTGGGCAGCCTTCAGACTTAGAGAAAACAGTACTTTACCACTCTCCTGCCTTTTCCATGGTTATTCTATTGGAAAAGAACGAGTTTTGGACAACTACCTTTCATTCTTGCCAAACTCTTTGCAGACCCCCGTGCAAGCTTTAGAACAAGATTTTGGATGTTTTCTTTCCTGGCAGAGTTTCTCCTTGCAAGATATGGTGGAAAAGCTTTTTGCTGAGTGTAGAGCGGCAAGACACGCAGAAGACGCAGATACGCAGCTCTCCGAAGCTAAGTGCCGGTCCCGGGCTTCTTTCGGCACAAACCGCTCTCAGGAGCTCCCTGCGCTCGCCACAATGCTCTGTGTGCGAAGAAGCCGCTTCTTCGCCTGCGGGAGAATCGGCGAGCGGCAGCTTCCCAAAGGCGAAGATGCAAGCTGCGGCACACAGGCACAGTGTGGGCAGCCTTCAGACTTAGAGAAAACAGTACTTTACCACTCTCCTGCCTTTTCCATGGTTATTCTATTGGAAAAGAACGAGTTTTGGACAACTACCTTTCATTCTTGCCAAACTCTTTGCAGACCTCCGTGCAAGCTTTAGAACAAGATTTTGGATGTTTTCTTTCCTGGCAGAGTTTCTCCTTGCAAGATATGGTGGAAAAGCTTTTTGCTGAGTGTAGAGCGGCAAGACACGCAGAAGACGCAGATACGCAGCTCTCCGAAGCTAAGTGCCGGTCCCGGGCTTCTTTCGGCACAAACCGCTCTCAGCAGCTCCCTGCGCTCGCCACAATGCTCTGTGTGCGAAGAAGCCGCTTCTTCGCCTCCGGGAGAATCGGCGAGCGGCAGCTTCCCAAAGGCGAAGATGCAAGCTGCAGCACGCAGGCACAGTGTGGGCAGCCTTCAGACTTAGAGAAAACAGTACTTTACCACTCTCCTGCCTTTTCCATGGTTATTCTATTGGAAAAGAACGAGTTTTGGACAACTACCTTTCATTCTTGCCAAACTCTTTGCAGACCCCCGTGCAAGCTTTAGAACAAGATTTTGGATGTTTTCTTTCCTGGCAGAGTTTCTCCTTGCAAGATATGGTGGAAAAGCTTTTTGCTGAGTGTAGAGCGGCAAGACACGCAGAAGACGCAGATACGCAGCTCTCCGAAGCTAAGTGCCGGTCCCGGGCTTCTTTCGGCACAAACCGCTCTCAGGAGCTCCCTGCGCTCGCCACAATGCTCTGTGTGCGAAGAAGCCGCTTCTTCGCCTGCGGGAGAATCGGCGAGCGGCAGCTTCCCAAAGGCGAAGATGCAAGCTGCGGCACACAGGCACAGTGTGGGCAGCCTTCAGACTTAGAGAAAACAGTACTTTACCACTCTCCTGCCTTTTCCATGGTTATTCTATTGGAAAAGAACGAGTTTTGGACAACTACCTTTCATTCTTGCCAAACTCTTTGCAGACCCCCGTGCAAGCTTTAGAACAAGATTTTGGATGTTTTCTTTCCTGGCAGAGTTTCTCCTTGCAAGATATGGTGGAAAAGCTTTTTGCTGAGTGTAGAGCGGCAAGACACGCAGAAGACGCAGATACGCAGCTCTCCGAAGCTAAGTGCCGGTCCCGGGCTTCTTTCGGCACAAACCGCTCTCAGGAGCTCCCTGCGCTCGCCACAATGCTCTGTGTGCGAAGAAGCCGCTTCTTCGCCTCCGGGAGAATCGGCGAGCGGCAGCTTCCCAAAGGCGAAGATGCAAGCTGCAGCACGCAGGCACAGTGTGGGCAGCCTTCAGACTTAGAGAAAACAGTACTTTACCACTCTCCTGCCTTTTCCATGGTTATTCTATTGGAAAAGAACGAGTTTTGGACAACTACCTTTCATTCTTGCCAAACTCTTTGCAGACCCCCGTGCAAGCTTTAGAACAAGATTTTGGATGTTTTCTTTCCTGGCAGAGTTTCTCCTTGCAAGATATGGTGGAAAAGCTTTTTGCTGAGTGTAGAGCGGCAAGACACGCAGAAGACGCAGATACGCAGCTCTCCGAAGCTAAGTGCCGGTCCCGGGCTTCTTTCGGCACAAACCGCTCTCAGGAGCTCCCTCCGCTCGCCACAATGCTCTGTGTGCGAAGAAGCCGCTTCTTCGCCTCCGGGAGAATCGGCGAGCGGCAGCTTCCCAAAGGCGAAGATGCAAGCTGCAGCACACAGGCACAGTGTGGGCAGCCTTCAGACTTAGAGAAAACAGTACTTTACCACTCTCCTGCCTTTTCCATGGTTATTCTATTGGAAAAGAACGAGTTTTGGACAACTACCTTTCATTCTTGCCAAACTCTTTGCAGACCCCCGTGCAAGCTTTAGAACAAGATTTTGGATGTTTTCTTTCCTGGCAGAGTTTCTCCTTGCAAGATATGGTGGAAAAGCTTTTTGCTGAGTGTAGAGCGGCAAGACACGCAGAAGACGCAGATACGCAGCTCTCCGAAGCTAAGTGCCGGTCCCGGGCTTCTTTCGGCACAAACCGCTCTCAGGAGCTCCCTGCGCTCGCCACAATGCTCTGTGTGCGAAGAAGCCGCTTCTTCGCCTGCGGGAGAATCGGCGAGCGGCAGCTTCCCAAAGGCGAAGATGCAAGCTGCAGCACACAGGCACAGTGTGGGCAGCCTTCAGACTTAGAGAAAACAGTACTTTACCACTCTCCTGCCTTTTCCATGGTTATTCTATTGGAAAAGAACGAGTTTTGGACAACTACCTTTCATTCTTGCCAAACTCTTTGCAGACCCCCGTGCAAGCTTTAGAACCAGATTTTGGATGTTTTCTTTCCTGGCAGAGTTTCTCCTTGCAAGATATGGTGGAAAAGCTTTTGGCTGAGTGTAGAGCGGCAAGACACGCAGAAGACGCAGATACGCAGCTCTCCGAAGCTAAGTGCCGGTCCCGGGCTTCTTTCGGCACAAACCGCTCTCAGGAGCTCCCTGCGCTCGCCACAATGCTCTGTGTGCGAAGAAGCCGCTTCTTCGCCTGCGGGAGAATCGGCGAGCGGCAGCTTCCCAAAGGCGAAGATGCAAGCTGCGGCACACAGGCACAGTGTGGGCAGCCTTCAGACTTAGAGAAAACAGTACTTTACCACTCTCCTGCCTTTTCCATGGTTATTCTATTGGAAAAGAACGAGTTTTGGACAACTACCTTTCATTCTTGCCAAACTCTTTGCAGACCCCCGTGCAAGCTTTAGAACAAGATTTTGGATGTTTTCTTTCCTGGCAGAGTTTCTCCTTGCAAGATATGGTGGAAAAGCTTTTGGCTGAGTGTAGAGCGGCAAGACACGCAGAAGACGCAGATACACAGCTCTCCGAAGCTAAGTGCCGGTCCCGGGCTTCTTTCGGCACAAACCGCTATCAGGAGCTCCCTGCGCTCGCCACAATGCTCTGTGTGCGAAGAAGCCGCTTCTTCGCCTCCGGGAGAATCGGCGAGCGGCAGCTTCCCAAAGGCGAAGATGCAAGCTGCAGCACGCAGGCACAGTGTGGGCAGCCTTCAGACTTAGAGAAAACAGTACTTTACCACTCTCCTGCCTTTTCCATGGTTATTCTATTGGAAAAGAACGAGTTTTGGACAACTACCTTTCATTCTTGCCAAACTCTTTGCAGACCCCCGTGCAAGCTTTAGAACAAGATTTTGGATGTTTTCTTTCCTGGCAGAGTTTCTCCTTGCAAGATATGGTGGAAAAGCTTTTTGCTGAGTGTAGAGCGGCAAGACACGCAGAAGACGCAGATACGCAGCTCTCCGAAGCTAAGTGCCGGTCCCGGGCTTCTTTCGGCACAAACCGCTCTCAGGAGCTCCCTGCGCTCGCCACAATGCTCTGTGTGCGAAGAAGCCGCTTCTTCGCCTCCGGGAGAATCGGCGAGCGGCAGCTTCCCAAAGGCGAAGATGCAAGCTGCGGCACACAGGCACAGTGTGGGCAGCCTTCAGACTTAGAGAAAACAGTACTTTACCACTCTCCTGCCTTTTCCATGGTTATTCTATTGGAAAAGAACGAGTTTTGGACAACTACCTTTCATTCTTGCCAAACTCTTTGCAGACCCCCGTGCAAGCTTTAGAACAAGATTTTGGATGTTTTCTTTCCTGGCAGAGTTTCTCCTTGCAAGATATGGTGGAAAAGCTTTTGGCTGAGTGTAGAGCGGCAAGACACGCAGAAGACGCAGATACGCAGCTCTCCGAAGCTAAGTGCCGGTCCCGGGCTTCTTTCGGCACAAACCGCTCTCAGGAGCTCCCTGCGCTCGCCACAATGCTCTGTGTGCGAAGAAGCCGCTTCTTCGCCTCCGGGAGAATCGGCGAGCGGCAGCTTCCCAAAGGCGAAGATGCAAGCTGCAGCACGCAGGCACAGTGTGGGCAGCCTTCAGACTTAGAGAAAACAGTACTTTACCACTCTCCTGCCTTTTCCATGGTTATTCTATTGGAAAAGAACGAGTTTTGGACAACTACCTTTCATTCTTGCCAAACTCTTTGCAGACCCCCGTGCAAGCTTTAGAACAAGATTTTGGATGTTTTCTTTCCTGGCAGAGTTTCTCCTTGCAAGATATGGTGGAAAAGCTTTTTGCTGAGTGTAGAGCGGCAAGACACGCAGAAGACGCAGATACGCAGCTCTCCGAAGCTAAGTGCCGGTCCCGGGCTTCTTTCGGCACAAACCGCTCTCAGGAGCTCCCTGCGCTCGCCACAATGCTCTGTGTGCGAAGAAGCCGCTTCTTCGCCTGCGGGAGAATCGGCGAGCGGCAGCTTCCCAAAGGCGAAGATGCAAGCTGCGGCACACAGGCACAGTGTGGGCAGCCTTCAGACTTAGAGAAAACAGTACTTTACCACTCTCCTGCCTTTTCCATGGTTATTCTATTGGAAAAGAACGAGTTTTGGACAACTACCTTTCATTCTTGCCAAACTCTTTGCAGACCCCCGTGCAAGCTTTAGAACAAGATTTTGGATGTTTTCTTTCCTGGCAGAGTTTCTCCTTGCAAGATATGGTGGAAAAGCTTTTGGCTGAGTGTAGAGCGGCAAGACACGCAGAAGACGCAGATACGCAGCTCTCCGAAGCTAAGTGCCGGTCCCGGGCTTCTTTCGGCACAAACCGCTCTCAGGAGCTCCCTGCGCTCGCCACAATGCTCTGTGTGCGAAGAAGCCGCTTCTTCGCCTCCGGGAGAATCGGCGAGCGGCAGCTTCCCAAAGGCGAAGATGCAAGCTGCAGCACGCAGGCACAGTGTGGGCAGCCTTCAGACTTAGAGAAAACAGTACTTTACCACTCTCCTGCCTTTTCCATGGTTATTCTATTGGAAAAGAACGAGTTTTGGACAACTACCTTTCATTCTTGCCAAACTCTTTGCAGACCCCCGTGCAAGCTTTAGAACAAGATTTTGGATGTTTTCTTTCCTGGCAGAGTTTCTCCTTGCAAGATATGGTGGAAAAGCTTTTTGCTGAGTGTAGAGCGGCAAGACACGCAGAAGACGCAGATACGCAGCTCTCCGAAGCTAAGTGCCGGTCCCGGGCTTCTTTCGGCACAAACCGCTCTCAGGAGCTCCCTGCGCTCGCCACAATGCTCTGTGTGCGAAGAAGCCGCTTCTTCGCCTGCGGGAGAATCGGCGAGCGGCAGCTTCCCAAAGGCGAAGATGCAAGCTGCAGCACACAGGCACAGTGTGGGCAGCCTTCAGACTTAGAGAAAACAGTACTTTACCACTCTCCTGCCTTTTCCATGGTTATTCTATTGGAAAAGAACGAGTTTTGGACAACTACCTTTCATTCTTGCCAAACTCTTTGCAGACCCCCGTGCAAGCTTTAGAACCAGATTTTGGATGTTTTCTTTCCTGGCAGAGTTTCTCCTTGCAAGATATGGTGGAAAAGCTTTTGGCTGAGTGTAGAGCGGCAAGACACGCAGAAGACGCAGATACGCAGCTCTCCGAAGCTAAGTGCCGGTCCCGGGCTTCTTTCGGCACAAACCGCTCTCAGGAGCTCCCTGCGCTCGCCACAATGCTCTGTGTGCGAAGAAGCCGCTTCTTCGCCTGCGGGAGAATCGGCGAGCGGCAGCTTCCCAAAGGCGAAGATGCAAGCTGCGGCACACAGGCACAGTGTGGGCAGCCTTCAGACTTAGAGAAAACAGTACTTTACCACTCTCCTGCCTTTTCCATGGTTATTCTATTGGAAAAGAACGAGTTTTGGACAACTACCTTTCATTCTTGCCAAACTCTTTGCAGACCCCCGTGCAAGCTTTAGAACCAGATTTTGGATGTTTTCTTTCCTGGCAGAGTTTCTCCTTGCAAGATATGGTGGAAAAGCTTTTGGCTGAGTGTAGAGCGGCAAGACACGCAGAAGACGCAGATACGCAGCTCTCCGAAGCTAAGTGCCGGTCCCGGGCTTCTTTCGGCACAAACCGCTCTCAGGAGCTCCCTGCGCTCGCCACAATGCTCTGTGTGCGAAGAAGCCGCTTCTTCGCCTCCGGGAGAATCGGCGAGCGGCAGCTTCCCAAAGGCGAAGATGCAAGCTGCGGCACACAGGCACAGTGTGGGCAGCCTTCAGACTTAGAGAAAACAGTACTTTACCACTCTCCTGCCTTTTCCATGGTTATTCTATTGGAAAAGAACGAGTTTTGGACAACTACCTTTCATTCTTGCCAAACTCTTTGCAGACCCCCGTGCAAGCTTTAGAACAAGATTTTGGATGTTTTCTTTCCTGGCAGAGTTTCTCCTTGCAAGATATGGTGGAAAAGCTTTTGGCTGAGTGTAGAGCGGCAAGACACGCAGAAGACGCAGATACGCAGCTCTCCGAAGCTAAGTGCCGGTCCCGGGCTTCTTTCGGCACAAACCGCTCTCAGGAGCTCCCTGCGCTCGCCACAATGCTCTGTGTGCGAAGAAGCCGCTTCTTCGCCTGCGGGAGAATCGGCGAGCGGCAGCTTCCCAAAGGCGAAGATGCAAGCTGCAGCACGCAGGCACAGTGTGGGCAGCCTTCAGACTTAGAGAAAACAGTACTTTACCACTCTCCTGCCTTTTCCATGGTTATTCTATTGGAAAAGAACGAGTTTTGGACAACTACCTTTCATTCTTGCCAAACTCTTTGCAGACCCCCGTGCAAGCTTTAGAACCAGATTTTGGATGTTTTCTTTCCTGGCAGAGTTTCTCCTTGCAAGATATGGTGGAAAAGCTTTTTGCTGAGTGTAGAGCGGCAAGACACGCAGAAGACGCAGATACGCAGCTCTCCGAAGCTAAGTGCCGGTCCCGGGCTTCTTTCGGCACAAACCGCTCTCAGGAGCTCCCTGCGCTCGCCACAATGCTCTGTGTGCGAAGAAGCCGCTTCTTCGCCTCCGGGAGAATCGGCGAGCGGCAGCTTCCCAAAGGCGAAGATGCAAGCTGCGGCACACAGGCACAGTGTGGGCAGCCTTCAGACTTAGAGAAAACAGTACTTTACCACTCTCCTGCCTTTTCCATGGTTATTCTATTGGAAAAGAACGAGTTTTGGACAACTACCTTTCATTCTTGCCAAACTCTTTGCAGACCCCCGTGCAAGCTTTAGAACAAGATTTTGGATGTTTTCTTTCCTGGCAGAGTTTCTCCTTGCAAGATATGGTGGAAAAGCTTTTGGCTGAGTGTAGAGCGGCAAGACGCAGAAGACGCAGATACGCAGCTCTCCGAAGCTAAGTGCCGGTCCCGGGCTTCTTTCGGCACAAACCGCTCTCAGGAGCTCCCTGCGCTCGCCACAATGCTCTGTGTGCGAAGAAGCCGCTTCTTCGCCTCTGGGAGAATCGGCGAGCGGCAGCTTCCCAAAGGCGAAGATGCAAGCTGCGGCACGCAGGCACAGTGTGGGCAGCCTTCAGACTTAGAGAAAACAGTACTTTACCACTCTCCTGCCTTTTCCATGGTTATTCTATTGGAAAAGAACGAGTTTTGGACAACTACCTTTCATTCTTGCCAAACTCTTTGCAGACCCCCGTGCAAGCTTTAGAACAAGATTTTGGATGTTTTCTTTCCTGGCAGAGTTTCTCCTTGCAAGATATGGTGGAAAAGCTTTTGGCTGAGTGTAGAGCGGCAAGACACGCAGAAGACGCAGATACGCAGCTCTCCGAAGCTAAGTGCCGGTCCCGGGCTTCTTTCGGCACAAACCGCTCTCAGGAGCTCCCTGCGCTCGCCACAATGCTCTGTGTGCGAAGAAGCCGCTTCTTCGCCTCCGGGAGAATCGGCGAGCGGCAGCTTCCCAAAGGCGAAGATGCAAGCTGCAGCACGCAGGCACAGTGTGGGCAGCCTTCAGACTTAGAGAAAACAGTACTTTACCACTCTCCTGCCTTTTCCATGGTTATTCTATTGGAAAAGAACGAGTTTTGGACAACTACCTTTCATTCTTGCCAAACTCTTTGCAGACCCCCGTGCAAGCTTTAGAACAAGATTTTGGATGTTTTCTTTCCTGGCAGAGTTTCTCCTTGCAAGATATGGTGGAAAAGCTTTTGGCTGAGTGTAGAGCGGCAAGACACGCAGAAGACGCAGATACGCAGCTCTCCGAAGCTAAGTGCCGGTCCCGGGCTTCTTTCGGCACAAACCGCTCTCAGGAGCTCCCTGCGCTCGCCACAATGCTCTGTGTGCGAAGAAGCCGCTTCTTCGCCTCCGGGAGAATCGGCGAGCGGCAGCTTCCCAAAGGCGAAGATGCAAGCTGCAGCACACAGGCACAGTGTGGGCAGCCTTCAGACTTAGAGAAAACAGTACTTTACCACTCTCCTGCCTTTTCCATGGTTATTCTATTGGAAAAGAACGAGTTTTGGACAACTACCTTTCATTCTTGCCAAACTCTTTGCAGACCCCCGTGCAAGCTTTAGAACAAGATTTTGGATGTTTTCTTTCCTGGCAGAGTTTCTCCTTGCAAGATATGCTGGAAAAGCTTTTTGCTGAGTGTAGAGCGGCAAGACACGCAGAAGACGCAGATACGCAGCTCTCCGAAGCTAAGTGCCGGTCCCGGGCTTCTTTCGGCACAAACCGCTCTCAGGAGCTCCCTGCGCTCGCCACAATGCTCTGTGTGCGAAGAAGCCGCTTCTTCGCCTGCGGGAGAATCGGCGAGCGGCAGCTTCCCAAATGCGAAGATGCAAGCTGCGGCACACAGGCACAGTGTGGGCAGCCTTCAGACTTAGAGAAAACAGTACTTTACCACTCTCCTGCCTTTTCCATGGTTATTCTATTGGAAAAGAACGAGTTTTGGACAACTACCTTTCATTCTTGCCAAACTCTTTGCAGACCCCCGTGCAAGCTTTAGAACAAGATTTTGGATGTTTTCTTTCCTGGCAGAGTTTCTCCTTGCAAGATATGGTGGAAAAGCTTTTGGCTGAGTGTAGAGCGGCAAGACACGCAGAAGACGCAGATACGCAGCTCTCCGAAGCTAAGTGCCGGTCCCGGGCTTCTTTCGGCACAAACCGCTCTCAGGAGCTCCCTGCGCTCGCCACAATGCTCTGTGTGCGAAGAAGCCGCTTCTTCGCCTCCGGGAGAATCGGCGAGCGGCAGCTTCCCAAAGGCGAAGATGCAAGCTGCGGCACACAGGCACAGTGTGGGCAGCCTTCAGACTTAGAGAAAACAGTACTTTACCACTCTCCTGCCTTTTCCATGGTTATTCTATTGGAAAAGAACGAGTTTTGGACAACTACCTTTCATTCTTGCCAAACTCTTTGCAGACCCCCGTGCAAGCTTTAGAACCAGATTTTGGATGTTTTCTTTCCTGGCAGAGTTTCTCCTTGCAAGATATGGTGGAAAAGCTTTTTGCTGAGTGTAGAGCGGCAAGACACGCAGAAGACGCAGATACGCAGCTCTCCGAAGCTAAGTGCCGGTCCCGGGCTTCTTTCGGCACAAACCGCTCTCAGGAGCTCCCTGCGCTCGCCACAATGCTCTGTGTGCGAAGAAGCCGCTTCTTCGCCTCCGGGAGAATCGGCGAGCGGCAGCTTCCCAAAGGCGAAGATGCAAGCTGCGGCACACAGGCACAGTGTGGGCAGCCTTCAGACTTAGAGAAAACAGTACTTTACCACTCTCCTGCCTTTTCCATGGTTATTCTATTGGAAAAGAACGAGTTTTGGACAACTACCTTTCATTCTTGCCAAACTCTTTGCAGACCCCCGTGCAAGCTTTAGAACAAGATTTTGGATATTTTCTTTCCTGGCAGAGTTTCTCCTTGCAAGATATGGTGGAAAAGCTTTTGGCTGAGTGTAGAGCGGCAAGACACGCAGAAGACGCAGATACGCAGCTCTCCGAAGCTAAGTGCCGGTCCCGGGCTTCTTTCGGCACAAACCGCTCTCAGGAGCTCCCTGCGCTCGCCACAATGCTCTGTGTGCGAAGAAGCCGCTTCTTCGCCTCCGGGAGAATCGGCGAGAGGCAGCTTCCCAAAGGCGAAGATGCAAGCTGCAGCACACAGGCACAGTGTGGGCAGCATTCAGACTTAGAGAAAACAGTACTTTACCACTCTCCTGCCTTATCCATGGTTATTCTATTGGAAAAGAACGAGTTTTGGACAACTACCTTTCATTCTTGCCAAACTCTTTGCAGACCCCCGTGCAAGCTTTAGAACAAGATTTTGGATGTTTTCTTTCCTGGCAGAGTTTCTCCTTGCAAGATATGGTGGGAAAGCTTTTTGCTGAGTGTAGAGCGGCAAGACACGCAGAAGACGCAGATACGCAGCTCTCCGAAGCTAAGTGCCGGTCCCGGGCTTCTTTCGGCACAAACCGCTCTCAGCAGCTCCCTGCGCTCGCCACAATGCTCTGTGTGCGAAGAAGCCGCTTCTTCGCCTCCGGGAGAATCGGCGAGCGGCAGCTTCCCAAAGGCGAAGATGCAAGCTGCGGCACACAGGCACAGTGTGGGCAGCCTTCAGACTTAGAGAAAACAGTACTTTACCACTCTCCTGCCTTTTCCATGGTTATTCTATTGGAAAAGAACGAGTTTTGGACAACTACCTTTCATTCTTGCCAAACTCTTTGCAGACCCGCGTGCAAGCTTTAGAACAAGATTTTGGATGTTTTCTTTCCTGGCAGAGTTTCTCCTTGCAAGATATGGTGGAAAAGCTTTTGGCTGAGTGTAGAGCGGCAAGACACGCAGAAGACGCAGATACGCAGCTCTCCGAAGCTAAGTGCCGGTCCCGGGCTTCTTTCGGCACAAACCGCTCTCAGGAGCTCCCTGCGCTCGCCACAATGCTCTGTGTGCGAAGAAGCCGCTTCTTCGCCTCCGGGAGAATCGGCGAGCGGCAGCTTCCCAAAGGCGAAGATGCAAGCTGCGGCACACAGGCACAGTGTGGGCAGCCTTCAGACTTAGAGAAAACAGTACTTTACCACTCTCCTGCCTTTTCCATGGTTATTCTATTGGAAAAGAACGAGTTTTGAACAACTACCTTTCATTCTTGCCAAACTCTTTGCAGACCTCCGTGCAAGCTTTAGAACAAGATTTTGGATGTTTTCTTTCCTGGCAGAGTTTCTCCTTGCAAGATATGGTGGAAAAGCTTTTTGCTGAGTGTAGAGCGGCAAGACACGCAGAAGACGCAGATACGCAGCTCTCCGAAGCTAAGTGCCGGTCCCGGGCTTCTTTCGGCACAAACCGCTCTCAGGAGCTCCCTGCGCTCGCCACAATGCTCTGTGTGCGAAGAAGCCGCTTCTTCGCCTCCGGGAGAATCGGCGAGCGGCAGCTTCCCAAAGGCGAAGATGCAAGCTGCAGCACACAGGCACAGTGTGGGCAGCCTTCAGACTTAGAGAAAACAGTACTTTACCACTCTCCTGCCTTTTCCATGGTTATTCTATTGGAAAAGAACGAGTTTTGAACAACTACCTTTCATTCTTGCCAAACTCTTTGCAGACCTCCGTGCAAGCTTTAGAACAAGATTTTGGATGTTTTCTTTCCTGGCAGAGTTTCTCCTTGCAAGATATGGTGGAAAAGCTTTTTGCTGAGTGTAGAGCGGCAAGACACGCAGAAGACGCAGATACGCAGCTCTCCGAAGCTAAGTGCCGGTCCCGGGCTTCTTTCGGCACAAACCGCTCTCAGGAGCTCCCTGCGCTCGCCACAATGCTCTGTGTGCGAAGAAGCCGCTTCTTCGCCTGCGGGAGAATCGGCGAGCGGCAGCTTCCCAAAGGCGAAGATGCAAGCTGCGGCACACAGGCACAGTGTGGGCAGCCTTCAGACTTAGAGAAAACAGTACTTTACCACTCTCCTGCCTTTTCCATGGTTATTCTATTGGAAAAGAACGAGTTTTGGACAACTACCTTTCATTCTTGCCAAACTCTTTGCAGACCCCCGTGCAAGCTTTAGAACAAGATTTTGGATGTTTTCTTTCCTGGCAGAGTTTCTCCTTGCAAGATATGGTGGAAAAGCTTTTTGCTGAGTGTAGAGCGGCAAGACACGCAGAAGACGCAGATACGCAGCTCTCCGAAGCTAAGTGCCGGTCCCGGGCTTCTTTCGGCACAAACCGCTCTCAGGAGCTCCCTGCGCTCGCCACAATGCTCTGTGTGCGAAGAAGCCGCTTCTTCGCCTCCGGGAGAATCGGCGAGCGGCAGCTTCCCAAAGGCGAAGATGCAAGCTGCAGCACACAGGCACAGTGTGGGCAGCCTTCAGACTTAGAGAAAACAGTACTTTACCACTCTCCTGCCTTTTCCATGGTTATTCTATTGGAAAAGAACGAGTTTTGGACAACTACCTTTCATTCTTGCCAAACTCTTTGCAGACCCGCGTGCAAGCTTTAGAACAAGATTTTGGATGTTTTCTTTCCTGGCAGAGTTTCTCCTTGCAAGATATGGTGGAAAAGCTTTTTGCTGAGTGTAGAGCGGCAAGACACGCAGAAGACGCAGATACGCAGCTCTCCGAAGCTAAGTGCCGGTCCCGGGCTTCTTTCGGCACAAACCGCTCTCAGGAGCTCCCTGCGCTCGCCACAATGCTCTGTGTGCGAAGAAGCCGCTTCTTCGCCTCCGGGAGAATCGGCGAGCGGCAGCTTGCCAAAGGCGAAGATGCAAGCTGCAGCACACAGGCACAGTGTGGGCAGCATTCAGACTTAGAGAAAACAGTACTTTACCACTCTCCTGCCTTTTCCATGGTTATTCTATTGGAAAAGAACGAGTTTTGAACAACTACCTTTCATTCTTGCCAAACTCTTTGCAGACCTCCGTGCAAGCTTTAGAACAAGATTTTGGATGTTTTCTTTCCTGGCAGAGTTTCTCCTTGCAAGATATGGTGGAAAAGCTTTTTGCTGAGTGTAGAGCGGCAAGACACGCAGAAGACGCAGATACGCAGCTCTCCGAAGCTAAGTGCCGGTCCCGGGCTTCTTTCGGCACAAACCGCTCTCAGGAGCTCCCTGCGCTCGCCACAATGCTCTGTGTGCGAAGAAGCCGCTTCTTCGCCTCCGGGAGAATCGGCGAGCGGCAGCTTCCCAAAGGCGAAGATGCAAGCTGCGGCACACAGGCACAGTGTGGGCAGCCTTCAGACTTAGAGAAAACAGTACTTTACCACTCTCCTGCCTTTCCCATGGTTATTCTATTGGAAAAGAACGAGTTTTGGACAACTACCTTTCATTCTTGCCAAACTCTTTGCAGACCCCCGTGCAAGCTTTAGAACAAGATTTTGGATGTTTTCTTTCCTGGCAGAGTTTCTCCTTGCAAGATATGGTGGAAAAGCTTTTTGCTGAGTGTAGAGCGGCAAGACACGCAGAAGACGCAGATACGCAGCTCTCCGAAGCTAAGTGCCGGTCCCGGGCTTCTTTCGGCACAAACCGCTCTCAGGAGCTCCCTGCGCTCGCCACAATGCTCTGTGTGCGAAGAAGCCGCTTCTTCGCCTCCGGGAGAATCGGCGAGCGGCAGCTTCCCAAAGGCGAAGATGCAAGCTGCAGCACGCAGGCACAGTGTGGGCAGCCTTCAGACTTAGAGAAAACAGTACTTTACCACTCTCCTGCCTTTTCCATGGTTATTCTATTGGAAAAGAACGAGTTTTGGACAACTACCTTTCATTCTTGCCAAACTCTTTGCAGACCCCCGTGCAAGCTTTAGAACAAGATTTTGGATGTTTTCTTTCCTGGCAGAGTTTCTCCTTGCAAGATATGGTGGAAAAGCTTTTTGCTGAGTGTAGAGCGGCAAGACACGCAGAAGACGCAGATACGCAGCTCTCCAAAGCTAAGTGCCGGTCCCGGGCTTCTTTCGGCACAAACCGCTCTCAGGAGCTCCCTGCGCTCGCCACAATGCTCTGTGTGCGAAGAAGCCGCTTCTTCGCCTCCGGGAGAATCGGCGAGCGGCAGCTTCCCAAAGGCGAAGATGCAAGCTGCAGCACACAGGCACAGTGTGGGCAGCCTTCAGACTTAGAGAAAACAGTACTTTACCACTCTCCTGCCTTTTCCATGGTTATTCTATTGGAAAAGAACGAGTTTTGGACAACTACCTTTCATTCTTGCCAAACTCTTTGCAGACCCCCGTGCAAGCTTTAGAACAAGATTTTGGATGTTTTCTTTCCTGGCAGAGTTTCTCCTTGCAAGATATGGTGGAAAAGCTTTTGGCTGAGTGTAGAGCGGCAAGACACGCAGAAGACGCAGATACGCAGCTCTCCGAAGCTAAGTGCCGGTCCCGGGCTTCTTTCGGCACAAACCGCTCTCAGGAGCTCCCTGCGCTCGCCACAATGCTCTGTGTGCGAAGAAGCCGCTTCTTCGCCTCCGGGAGAATCGGCGAGCGGCAGCTTCCCAAAGGCGAAGATGCAAGCTGCAGCACACAGGCACAGTGTGGGCAGCCTTCAGACTTAGAGAAAACAGTACTTTACCACTCTCCTGCCTTTTCCATGGTTATTCTATTGGAAAAGAACGAGTTTTGGACAACTACCTTTCATTCTTGCCAAACTCTTTGCAGACCCCCGTGCAAGCTTTAGAACAAGATTTTGGATGTTTTCTTTCCTGGCAGAGTTTCTCCTTGCAAGATATGGTGGAAAAGCTTTTTGCTGAGTGTAGAGCGGCAAGACACGCAGAAGACGCAGATACGCAGCTCTCCGAAGCTAAGTGCCGGTCCCGGGCTTCTTTCGGCACAAACCGCTCTCAGGAGCTCCCTGCGCTCGCCACAATGCTCTGTGTGCGAAGAAGCCGCTTCTTCGCCTCCGGGAGAATCGGCGAGCGGCAGCTTCCCAAAGGCGAAGATGCAAGCTGCAGCACACAGGCACAGTGTGGGCAGCCTTCAGACTTAGAGAAAACAGTACTTTACCACTCTCCTGCCTTTTCCATGGTTATTCTATTGGAAAAGAACGAGTTTTGGACAACTACCTTTCATTCTTGCCAAACTCTTTGCAGACCCCCGTGCAAGCTTTAGAACAAGATTTTGGATGTTTTCTTTCCTGGCAGAGTTTCTCCTTGCAAGATATGGTGGAAAAGCTTTTGGCTGAGTGTAGAGCGGCAAGACACGCAGAAGACGCAGATACGCAGCTCTCCGAAGCTAAGTGCCGGTCCCGGGCTTCTTTCGGCACAAACCGCTCTCAGGAGCTCCCTGCGCTCGCCACAATGCTCTGTGTGCGAAGAAGCCGCTTCTTCGCCTCCGGGAGAATCGGCGAGCGGCAGCTTCCCAAAGGCGAAGATGCAAGCTGCAGCACACAGGCACAGTGTGGGCAGCCTTCAGACTTCGAGAAAACAGTACTTTACCACTCTCCTGCCTTTTCCATGGTTATTCTATTGGAAAAGAACGAGTTTTGGACAACTACCTTTCATTCTTGCCAAACTCTTTGCAGACCCCCGTGCAAGCTTTAGAACAAGATTTTGGATGTTTTCTTTCCTGGCAGAGTTTCTCCTTGCAAGATATGGTGGAAAAGCTTTTTGCTGAGTGTAGAGCGGCAAGACACGCAGAAGACGCAGATACGCAGCTCTCCGAAGCTAAGTGCCGGTCCCGGGCTTCTTTCGGCACAAACCGCTCTCAGGAGCTCCCTGCGCTCGCCACAATGCTCTGTGTGCGAAGAAGCCGCTTCTTCGCCTCCGGGAGAATCGGCGAGCGGCAGCTTCCCAAAGGCGAAGATGCAAGCTGCAGCACACAGGCACAGTGTGGGCAGCCTTCAGACTTAGAGAAAACAGTACTTTACCACTCTCCTGCCTTTTCCATGGTTATTCTATTGGAAAAGAACGAGTTTTGGACAACTACCTTTCATTCTTGCCAAACTCTTTGCAGACCCCCGTGCAAGCTTTAGAACAAGATTTTGGATGTTTTCTTCCCTGGCAGAGTTTCTCCTTGCAAGATATGGTGAAAAAGCTTTTTGCTGAGTGTAGAGCGGCAAGACACGCAGAAGACGCAGATACGCAGCTCTCCGAAGCTAAGTGCCGGTCCCGGGCTTCTTTCGGCACAAACCGCTCTCAGGAGCTCCCTGCGCTCGCCACAATGCTCTGTGTGTGAAGAAGCCGCTTCTTCGCCTCCGGGAGAATCGGCGAGCGGCAGCTTCCCAAAGGCGAAGATGCAAGCTGCAGCACACAGGCACAGTGTGGGCAGCCTTCAGACTTAGAGAAAACAGTACTTTACCACTCTCCTGCCTTTTCCATGGTTATTCTATTGGAAAAGAACGAGTTTTGGACAACTACCTTTCATTCTTGCCAAACTCTTTGCAGACCCCCGTGCAAGCTTTAGAACAAGATTTTGGATGTTTTCTTTCCTGGCAGAGTTTCTCCTTGCAAGATATGGTGGAAAAGCTTTTTGCTGAGTGTAGAGCGGCAAGACACGCAGAAGACGCAGATACGCAGCTCTCCGAAGCTAAGTGCCGGTCCCGGGCTTCTTTCGGCACAAACCGCTCTCAGGAGCTCCCTGCGCTCGCCACAATGCTCTGTGTGCGAAGAAGCCGCTTCTTCGCCTCCGGGAGAATCGGCGAGCGGCAGCTTCCCAAAGGCGAAGATGCAAGCTGCAGCACACAGGCACAGTGTGGGCAGCCTTCAGACTTAGAGAAAACAGTACTTTACCACTCTCCTGCCTTTTCCATGGTTATTCTATTGGAAAAGAACGAGTTTTGGACAACTACCTTTCATTCTTGCCAAACTCTTTGCAGACCCCCGTGCAAGCTTTAGAACAAGATTTTGGATGTTTTCTTTCCTGGCAGAGTTTCTCCTTGCAAGATATGGTGGAAAAGCTTTTTGCTGAGTGTAGAGCGGCAAGACACGCAGAAGACGCAGATACGCAGCTCTCCGAAGCTAAGTGCCGGTCCCGGGCTTCTTTCGGCACAAACCGCTCTCAGGAGCTCCCTGCGCTCGCCACAATGCTCTGTGTGCGAAGAAGCCGCTTCTTCGCCTCCGGGAGAATCGGCGAGCGGCAGCTTCCCAAAGGCGAAGATGCAAGCTGCAGCACACAGGCACAGTGTGGGCAGCCTTCAGACTTCGAGAAAACAGTACTTTACCACTCTCCTGCCTTTTCCATGGTTATTCTATTGGAAAAGAACGAGTTTTGGACAACTACCTTTCATTCTTGCCAAACTCTTTGCAGACCCCCGTGCAAGCTTTAGAACAAGATTTTGGATGTTTTCTTTCCTGGCAGAGTTTCTCCTTGCAAGATATGGTGGAAAAGCTTTTTGCTGAGTGTAGAGCGGCAAGACACGCAGAAGACGCAGATACGCAGCTCTCCGAAGCTAAGTGCCGGTCCCGGGCTTCTTTCGGCACAAACCGCTCTCAGGAGCTCCCTGCGCTCGCCACAATGCTCTGTGTGCGAAGAAGCCGCTTCTTCGCCTCCGGGAGAATCGGCGAGCGGCAGCTTCCCAAAGGCGAAGATGCAAGCTGCAGCACGCAGGCACACTGTGGGCAGCATTCAGACTTAGAGAAAACAGTACTTTACCACTCTCCTGCCTTATCCATGGTTATTCTATTGGAAAAGAACGAGTTTTGGACAACTACCTTTCATTCTTGCCAAACTCTTTGCAGACCCCCGTGCAAGCTTTAGAACAAGATTTTGGATGTTTTCTTTCCTGGCAGAGTTTCTCCTTGCAAGATATGGTGGAAAAGCTTTTTGCTGAGTGTAGAGCGGCAAGACACGCAGAAGACGCAGATACGCAGCTCTCCGAAGCTAAGTGCCGGTCCCGGGCTTCTTTCGGCACAAACCGCTCTCAGGAGCTCCCTGCGCTCGCCACAATGCTCTGTGTGCGAAGAAGCCGCTTCTTCGCCTGCGGGAGAATCGGCGAGCGGCAGCTTCCCAAAGGCGAAGATGCAAGCTGCGGCACACAGGCACAGTGTGGGCAGCATTCAGACTTAGAGAAAACAGTACTTTACCACTCTCCTGCCTTTTCCATGGTTATTCTATTGGAAAAGAACGAGTTTTGGACAACTACCTTTCATTCTTGCCAAACTCTTTGCAGACCCCCGTGCAAGCTTTAGAACAAGATTTTGGATGTTTTCTTTCCTGGCAGAGTTTCTCCTTGCAAGATATGGTGGAAAAGCTTTTTGCTGAGTGTAGAGCGGCAAGACACGCAGAAGACGCAGATACGCAGCTCTCCGAAGCTAAGTGCCGGTCCCGGGCTTCTTTCGGCACAAACCGCTCTCAGGAGCTCCCTGCGCTCGCCACAATGCTCTGTGTGCGAAGAAGCCGCTTCTTCGCCTCCGGGAGAATCGGCGAGCGGCAGCTTCCCAAAGGCGAAGATGCAAGCTGCAGCACACAGGCACAGTGTGGGCAGCCTTCAGACTTAGAGAAAACAGTACTTTACCACTCTCCTGCCTTTTCCATGGTTATTCTATTGGAAAAGAACGAGTTTTGGACAACTACCTTTCATTCTTGCCAAACTCTTTGCAGACCCCCGTGCAAGCTTTAGAACCAGATTTTGGATGTTTTCTTTCCTGGCAGAGTTTCTCCTTGCAAGATATGGTGGAAAAGCTTTTTGCTGAGTGTAGAGCGGCAAGACACGCAGAAGACGCAGATACGCAGCTCTCCGAAGCTAAGTGCCGGTCCCGGGCTTCTTTCGGCACAAACCGCTCTCAGGAGCTCCCTGCGCTCGCCACAATGCTCTGTGTGCGAAGAAGCCGCTTCTTCGCCTCCGGGAGAATCGGCGAGCGGCAGCTTCCCAAAGGCGAAGATGCAAGCTGCGGCACACAGGCACAGTGTGGGCAGCCTTCAGACTTAGAGAAAACAGTACTTTACCACTCTCCTGCCTTTTCCATGGTTATTCTATTGGAAAAGAACGAGTTTTGGACAACTACCTTTCATTCTTGCCAAACTCTTTGCAGACCCCCGTGCAAGCTTTAGAACAAGATTTTGGATGTTTTCTTTCCTGGCAGAGTTTCTCCTTGCAAGATATGGTGGAAAAGCTTTTTGCTGAGTGTAGAGCGGCAAGACACGCAGAAGACGCAGATACGCAGCTCTCCGAAGCTAAGTGCCGGTCCCGGGCTTCTTTCGGCACAAACCGCTCTCAGGAGCTCCCTGCGCTCGCCACAATGCTCTGTGTGCGAAGAAGCCGCTTCTTCGCCTCCGGGAGAATCGGCGAGCGGCAGCTTCCCAAAGGCGAAGATGCAAGCTGCGGCACACAGGCACAGTGTGGGCAGCCTTCAGACTTAGAGAAAACAGTACTTTACCACTCTCCTGCCTTTTCCATGGTTATTCTATTGGAAAAGAACGAGTTTTGGACAACTACCTTTCATTCTTGCCAAACTCTTTGCAGACCCCCGTGCAAGCTTTAGAACAAGATTTTGGATGTTTTCTTTCCTGGCAGAGTTTCTCCTTGCAAGATATGGTGGAAAAGCTTTTGGCTGAGTGTAGAGCGGCAAGACACGCAGAAGACGCAGATACGCAGCTCTCCGAAGCTAAGTGCCGGTCCCGGGCTTCTTTCGGCACAAACCACTCTCAGGAGCTCCCTGCGCTCGCCACAATGCTCTGTGTGCGAAGAAGCCGCTTCTTCGCCTCCGGGAGAATCGGCGAGCGGCAGCTTCCCAAAGGCGAAGATGCAAGCTGCAGCACGCAGGCACAGTGTGGGCAGCCTTCAGACTTAGAGAAAACAGTACTTTACCACTCTCCTGCCTTTTCCATGGTTATTCTATTGGAAAAGAACGAGTTTTGGACAACTACCTTTCATTCTTGCCAAACTCTTTGCAGACCCCCGTGCAAGCTTTAGAACAAGATTTTGGATGTTTTCTTTCCTGGCAGAGTTTCTCCTTGCAAGATATGGTGGAAAAGCTTTTGGCTGAGTGTAGAGCGGCAAGACACGCAGAAGACGCAGATACGCAGCTCTCCGAAGCTAAGTGCCGGTCCCGGGCTTCTTTCGGCACAAACCGCTCTCAGGAGCTCCCTGCGCTCGCCACAATGCTCTGTGTGCGAAGAAGCCGCTTCTTCGCCTCCGGGAGAATCGGCGAGCGGCAGCTTCCCAAAGGCGAAGATGCAAGCTGCAGCACACAGGCACAGTGTGGGCAGCATTCAGACTTAGAGAAACCAGTACTTTACCACTCTCCTGCCTTATCCATGGTTATTCTATTGGAAAAGAACGAGTTTTGGACAACTACCTTTCATTCTTGCCAAACTCTTTGCAGACCCCCGTGCAAGCTTTAGAACAAGATTTTGGATGTTTTCTTTCCTGGCAGAGTTTCTCCTTGCAAGATATGGTGGAAAAGCTTTTTGCTGAGTGTAGAGCGGCAAGACACGCAGAAGACGCAGATACGCAGCTCTCCGAAGCTAAGTGCCGGTCCCGGGCTTCTTTCGGCACAAACCGCTCTCAGGAGCTCCCTGCGCTCGCCACAATGCTCTGTGTGCGAAGAAGCCGCTTCTTCGCCTCCGGGAGAATCGGCGAGCGGCAGCTTCCCAAAGGCGAAGATGCAAGCTGCAGCACACAGGCACAGTGTGGGCAGCCTTCAGACTTCGAGAAAACAGTACTTTACCACTCTCCTGCCTTTTCCATGGTTATTCTATTGGAAAAGAACGAGTTTTGGACAACTACCTTTCATTCTTGCCAAACTCTTTGCAGACCCCCGTGCAAGCTTTAGAACAAGATTTTGGATGTTTTCTTTCCTGGCAGAGTTTCTCCTTGCAAGATATGGTGGAAAAGCTTTTTGCTGAGTGTAGAGCGGCAAGACACGCAGAAGACGCAGATACGCAGCTCTCCGAAGCTAAGTGCCGGTCCCGGGCTTCTTTCGGCACAAACCGCTCTCAGGAGCTCCCTGCGCTCGCCACAATGCTCTGTGTGCGAAGAAGCCGCTTCTTCGCCTCCTGGAGAATCGGCGAGCGGCAGCTTCCCAAAGGCGAAGATGCAAGCTGCAGCACACAGGCACAGTGTGGGCAGCCTTCAAACTTAGAGAAAACAGTACTTTACCACTCTCCTGCCTTTTCCATGGTTATTCTATTGGAAAAGAACGAGTTTTGGACAACTACCTTTCATTCTTGCCAAACTCTTTGCAGACCCCCGTGCAAGCTTTAGAACAAGATTTTGGATGTTTTCTTTCCTGGCAGAGTTTCTCCTTGCAAGATATGGTGGAAAAGCTTTTTGCTGAGTGTAGAGCGGCAAGACACGCAGAAGACGCAGATACGCAGCTCTCCGAAGCTAAGTGCCGGTCCCGGGCTTCTTTCGGCACAAACCGCTCTCAGGAGCTCCCTGCGCTCGCCACAATGCTCTGTGTGCGAAGAAGCCGCTTCTTCGCCTCCGGGAGAATCGGCGAGCGGCAGCTTCCCAAAGGCGAAGATGCAAGCTGCAGCACACAGGCACAGTGTGGGCAGCCTTCAGACTTAGAGAAAACAGTACTTTACCACTCTCCTGCCTTTTCCATGGTTATTCTATTGGAAAAGAACGAGTTTTGGACAACTACCTTTCATTCTTGCCAAACTCTTTGCAGACCTGCGTGCAAGCTTTAGAACAAGATTTTGGATGTTTTCTTTCCTGGCAGAGTTTCTCCTTGCAAGATATGGTGGAAAAGCTTTTTGCTGAGTGTAGAGCGGCAAGACACGCAGAAGACGCAGATACGCAGCTCTCCGAAGCTAAGTGCCGGTCCCGGGCTTCTTTCGGCACAAACCGCTCTCAGGAGCTCCCTGCGCTCGCCACAATGCTCTGTGTGCGAAGAAGCCGCTTCTTCGCCTCCGGGAGAATCGGCGAGCGGCAGCTTCCCAAAGGCGAAGATGCAAGCTGCAGCACACAGGCACAGTGTGGGCAGCCTTCAGACTTCGAGAAAACAGTACTTTACCACTCTCCTGCCTTTTCCATGGTTATTCTATTGGAAAAGAACGAGTTTTGGACAACTACCTTTCATTCTTGCCAAACTCTTTGCAGACCCCCGTGCAAGGTTTAGAACCAGATTTTGGATGTTTTCTTTCCTGGCAGAGTTTCTCCTTGCAAGATATGGTGGAAAAGCTTTTGGCTGAGTGTAGAGCGGCAAGACACGCAGAAGACGCAGATACGCAGCTCTCCGAAGCTAAGTGCCGGTCCCGGGCTTCTTTCGGCACAAACCGCTCTCAGGAGCTCCCTGCGCTCGCCACAATGCTCTGTGTGCGAAGAAGCCGCTTCTTCGCCTCCGGGAGAATCGGCGAGCGGCAGCTTCCCAAAGGCGAAGATGCAAGCTGCAGCACACAGGCACAGTGTGGGCAGCCTTCAGACTTAGAGAAAACAGTACTTTACCACTCTCCTGCCTTTTCCATGGTTATTCTATTGGAAAAGAACGAGTTTTGGACAACTACCTTTCATTCTTGCCAAACTCTTTGCAGACCCCCGTGCAAGCTTTAGAACAAGATTTTGGATGTTTTCTTTCCTGGCAGAGTTTCTCCTTGCAAGATATGGTGGAAAAGCTTTTGGCTGAGTGTAGAGCGGCAAGACACGCAGAAGACGCAGATACGCAGCTCTCCGAAGCTAAGTGCCGGTCCCGGGCTTCTTTCGGCACAAACCGCTCTCAGGAGCTCCCTGCGCTCGCCACAATGCTCTGTGTGCGAAGAAGCCGCTTCTTCGCCTCCGGGAGAATCGGCGAGCGGCAGCTTCCCAAAGGCGAAGATGCAAGCTGCAGCACGCAGGCACAGTGTGGGCAGCCTTCAGACTTAGAGAAAACAGTACTTTACCACTCTCCTGCCTTTTCCATGGTTATTCTATTGGAAAAGAACGAGTTTTGGACAACTACCTTTCATTCTTGCCAAACTCTTTGCAGACCCCCGTGCAAGCTTTAGAACAAGATTTTGGATGTTTTCTTTCCTGGCAGAGTTTCTCCTTGCAAGATATGGTGGAAAAGCTTTTGGCTGAGTGTAGAGCGGCAAGACACGCAGAAGACGCAGATACGCAGCTCTCCGAAGCTAAGTGCCGGTCCCGGGCTTCTTTCGGCACAAACCGCTCTCAGGAGCTCCCTGCGCTCGCCACAATGCTCTGTGTGCGAAGAAGCCGCTTCTTCGCCTCCGGGAGAATCGGCGAGCGGCAGCTTCCCAAAGGCGAAGATGCAAGCTGCAGCACACAGGCACAGTGTGGGCAGCCTTCAGACTTAGAGAAAACAGTACTTTACCACTCTCCTGCCTTTTCCATGGTTATTCTATTGGAAAAGAACGAGTTTTGGACAACTACCTTTCATTCTTGCCAAACTCTTTGCAGACCCCCGTGCAAGCTTTAGAACAAGATTTTGGATGTTTTCTTTCCTGGCAGAGTTTCTCCTTGCAAGATATGGTGGAAAAGCTTTTGGCTGAGTGTAGAGCGGCAAGACACGCAGAAGACGCAGATACGCAGCTCTCCGAAGCTAAGTGCCGGTCCCGGGCTTCTTTCGGCACAAACCGCTCTCAGGAGCTCCCTGCGCTCGCCACAATGCTCTGTGTGCGAAGAAGCCGCTTCTTCGCCTCCGGGAGAATCGGCGAGCGGCAGCTTCCCAAAGGCGAAGATGCAAGCTGCGGCACACAGGCACAGTGTGGGCAGCCTTCAGACTTAGAGAAAACAGTACTTTACCACTCTCCTGCCTTTTCCATGGTTATTCTATTGGAAAAGAACGAGTTTTGGACAACTACCTTTCATTCTTGCCAAACTCTTTGCAGACCCCCCTGCAAGCTTTAGAACCAGATTTTGGATGTTTTCTTTCCTGGCAGAGTTTCTCCTTGCAAGATATGGTGGAAAAGCTTTTGGCTGAGTGTAGAGCGGCAAGACACGCAGAAGACGCAGATACGCAGCTCTCCGAAGCTAAGTGCCGGTCCCGGGCTTCTTTCGGCACAAACCGCTCTCAGGAGCTCCCTGCGCTCGCCACAATGCTCTGTGTGCGAAGAAGCCGCTTCTTCGCCTCCGGGAGAATCGGCGAGCGGCAGCTTCCCAAAGGCGAAGATGCAAGCTGCGGCACACAGGCACAGTGTGGGCAGCCTTCAGACTTAGAGAAAACAGTACTTTACCACTCTCCTGCCTTTTCCATGGTTATTCTATTGGAAAAGAACGAGTTTTGGACAACTACCTTTCATTCTTGCCAAACTCTTTGCAGACCCCCGTGCAAGCTTTAGAACCAGATTTTGGATGTTTTCTTTCCTGGCAGAGTTTCTCCTTGCAAGATATGGTGGAAAAGCTTTTTGCTGAGTGTAGAGCGGCAAGACACGCAGAAGACGCAGATACGCAGCTCTCCGAAGCTAAGTGCCGGTCCCGGGCTTCTTTCGGCACAAACCGCTCTCAGGAGCTCCCTGCGCTCGCCACAATGCTCTGTGTGCGAAGAAGCCGCTTCTTCGCCTCCGGGAGAATCGGCGAGCGGCAGCTTCCCAAAGGCGAAGATGCAAGCTGCACCACACAGGCACAGTGTGGGCAGCCTTCAGACTTAGAGAAAACAGTACTTTACCACTCTCCTGCCTTTTCCATGGTTATTCTATTGGAAAAGAACGAGTTTTGGACAACTACCTTTCATTCTTGCCAAACTCTTTGCAGACCCCCGTGCAAGCTTTAGAACAAGATTTTGGATGTTTTCTTTCCTGGCAGAGTTTCTCCTTGCAAGATATGGTGGAAAAGCTTTTTGCTGAGTGTAGAGCGGCAAGACACGCAGAAGACGCAGATACGCAGCTCTCCGAAGCTAAGTGCCGGTCCCGGGCTTCTTTCGGCACAAACCGCTCTCAGGAGCTCCCTGCGCTCGCCACAATGCTCTGTGTGCGAAGAAGCCGCTTCTTCGCCTCCGGGAGAATCGGCGAGCGGCAGCTTCCCAAAGGCGAAGATGCAAGCTGCGGCACACAGGCACAGTGTGGGCAGCCTTCAGACTTAGAGAAAACAGTACTTTACCACTCTCCTGCCTTTTCCATGGTTATTCTATTGGAAAAGAACGAGTTTTGGACAACTACCTTTCATTCTTGCCAAACTCTTTGCAGACCCCCGTGCAAGCTTTAGAACAAGATTTTGGATATTTTCTTTCCTGGCAGAGTTTCTCCTTGCAAGATATGGTGGAAAAGCTTTTGGCTGAGTGTAGAGCGGCAAGACACGCAGAAGACGCAGATACGCAGCTCTCCGAAGCTAAGTGCCGGTCCCGGGCTTCTTTCGGCACAAACCGCTCTCAGGAGCTCCCTGCGCTCGCCACAATGCTCTGTGTGCGAAGAAGCCGCTTCTTCGCCTCCGGGAGAATCGGCGAGAGGCAGCTTCCCAAAGGCGAAGATGCAAGCTGCAGCACACAGGCACAGTGTGGGCAGCATTCAGACTTAGAGAAAACAGTACTTTACCACTCTCCTGCCTTTTCCATGGTTATTCTATTGGAAAAGAACGAGTTTTGGACAACTACCTTTCATTCTTGCCAAACTCTTTGCAGACCCCCGTGCAAGCTTTAGAACAAGATTTTGGATGTTTTCTTTCCTGGCAGAGTTTCTCCTTGCAAGATATGGTGGAAAAGCTTTTGGCTGAGTGTAGAGCGGCAAGACACGCAGAAGACGCAGATACGCAGCTCTCCGAAGCTAAGTGCCGGTCCCGGGCTTCTTTCGGCACAAACCGCTCTCAGGAGCTCCCTGCGCTCGCCACAATGCTCTGTGTGCGAAGAAGCCGCTTCTTCGCCTCCGGGAGAATCGGCGAGCGGCAGCTTCCCAAAGGCGAAGATGCAAGCTGCGGCACACAGGCACAGTGTGGGCAGCCTTCAGACTTAGAGAAAACAGTACTTTACCACTCTCCTGCCTTTTCCATGGTTATTCTATTGGAAAAGAACGAGTTTTGAACAACTACCTTTCATTCTTGCCAAACTCTTTGCAGACCCCCGTGCAAGCTTTAGAACAAGATTTTGGATGTTTTCTTTCCTGGCAGAGTTTCTCCTTGCAAGATATGGTGGAAAAGCTTTTTGCTGAGTGTAGAGCGGCAAGACACGCAGAAGACGCAGATACGCAGCTCTCCGAAGCTAAGTGCCGGTCCCGGGCTTCTTTCGGCACAAACCGCTCTCAGGAGCTCCCTGCGCTCGCCACAATGCTCTGTGTGCGAAGAAGCCGCTTCTTCGCCTCCGGGAGAATCGGCGAGCGGCAGCTTCCCAAAGGCGAAGATGCAAGCTGCAGCACACAGGCACAGTGTGGGCAGCCTTCAGACTTAGAGAAAACAGTACTTTACCACTCTCCTGCCTTTTCCATGGTTATTCTATTGGAAAAGAACGAGTTTTGAACAACTACCTTTCATTCTTGCCAAACTCTTTGCAGACCCCCGTGCAAGCTTTAGAACAAGATTTTGGATGTTTTCTTTCCTGGCAGAGTTTCTCCTTGCAAGATATGGTGGAAAAGCTTTTTGCTGAGTGTAGAGCGGCAAGACACGCAGAAGACGCAGATACGCAGCTCTCCGAAGCTAAGTGCCGGTCCCGGGCTTCTTTCGGCACAAACCGCTCTCAGGAGCTCCCTGCGCTCGCCACAATGCTCTGTGTGCGAAGAAGCCGCTTCTTCGCCTCCGGGAGAATCGGCGAGCGGCAGCTTCCCAAAGGCGAAGATGCAAGCTGCGGCACACAGGCACAGTGTGGGCAGCATTCAGACTTAGAGAAAACAGTACTTTACCACTCTCCTGCCTTTTCCATGGTTATTCTATTGGAAAAGAACGAGTTTTGGACAACTACCTTTCATTCTTGCCAAACTCTTTGCAGACCCCCGTGCAAGCTTTAGAACCAGATTTTGGATGTTTTCTTTCCTGGCAGAGTTTCTCCTTGCAAGATATGGTGGAAAAGCTTTTTGCTGAGTGTAGAGCGGCAAGACACGCAGAAGACGCAGATACGCAGCTCTCCGAAGCTAAGTGCCGGTCCCGGGCTTCTTTCGGCACAAACCGCTCTCAGGAGCTCCCTGCGCTCGCCACAATGCTCTGTGTGCGAAGAAGCCGCTTCTTCGCCTCCGGGAGAATCGGCGAGCGGCAGCTTCCCAAAGGCGAAGATGCAAGCTGCGGCACACAGGCACAGTGTGGGCAGCCTTCAGACTTAGAGAAAACAGTACTTTACCACTCTCCTGCCTTTTCCATGGTTATTCTATTGGAAAAGAACGAGTTTTGGACAACTACCTTTCATTCTTGCCAAACTCTTTGCAGACCCCCGTGCAAGCTTTAGAACAAGATTTTGGATGTTTTCTTTCCTGGCAGAGTTTCTCCTTGCAAGATATGGTGGAAAAGCTTTTGGCTGAGTGTAGAGCGGCAAGACACGCAGAAGACGCAGATACGCAGCTCTCCGAAGCTAAGTGCCGGTCCCGGGCTTCTTTCGGCACAAACCGCTCTCAGGAGCTCCCTGCGCTCGCCACAATGCTCTGTGTGCGAAGAAGCCGCTTCTTCGCCTCCGGGAGAATCGGCGAGCGGCAGCTTCCCAAAGGCGAAGATGCAAGCTGCAGCACGCAGGCACAGTGTGGGCAGCCTTCAGACTTAGAGAAAACAGTACTTTACCACTCTCCTGCCTTTTCCATGGTTATTCTATTGGAAAAGAACGAGTTTTGGACAACTACCTTTCATTCTTGCCAAACTCTTTGCAGACCCCCGTGCAAGCTTTAGAACAAGATTTTGGATGTTTTCTTTCCTGGCAGAGTTTCTCCTTGCAAGATATGGTGGAAAAGCTTTTTGCTGAGTGTAGAGCGGCAAGACACGCAGAAGACGCAGATACGCAGCTCTCCGAAGCTAAGTGCCGGTCCCGGCCTTCTTTCGGCACAAACCGCTCTCAGGAGCTCCCTGCGCTCGCCACAATGCTCTGTGTGCGAAGAAGCCGCTTCTTCGCCTCCGGGAGAATCGGCGAGCGGCAGCTTCCCAAAGGCGAAGATGCAAGCTGCAGCACACAGGCACAGTGTGGGCAGCATTCAGACTTAGAGAAACCAGTACTTTACCACTCTCCTGCCTTATCCATGGTTATTCTATTGGAAAAGAACGAGTTTTGGACAACTACCTTTCATTCTTGCCAAACTCTTTGCAGACCCCCGTGCAAGCTTTAGAACAAGATTTTGGATGTTTTCTTTCCTGGCAGAGTTTCTCCTTGCAAGATATGGTGGAAAAGCTTTTTGCTGAGTGTAGAGCGGCAAGACACGCAGAAGACGCAGATACGCAGCTCTCCGAAGCTAAGTGCCGGTCCCGGGCTTCTTTCGGCACAAACCGCTCTCAGGAGCTCCCTGCGCTCGCCACAATGCTCTGTGTGCGAAGAAGCCGCTTCTTCGCCTCCGGGAGAATCGGCGAGCGGCAGCTTCCCAAAGGCGAAGATGCAAGCTGCAGCACACAGGCACAGTGTGGGCAGCCTTCAGACTTAGAGAAAACAGTACTTTACCACTCTCCTGCCTTTTCCATGGTTATTCTATTGGAAAAGAACGAGTTTTGGACAACTACCTTTCATTCTTGCCAAACTCTTTGCAGACCCCCGTGCAAGCTTTAGAACAAGATTTTGGATGTTTTCTTTCCTGGCAGAGTTTCTCCTTGCAAGATATGGTGGAAAAGCTTTTTGCTGAGTGTAGAGCGGCAAGACACGCAGAAGACGCAGATACGCAGCTCTCCGAAGCTAAGTGCCGGTCCCGGGCTTCTTTCGGCACAAACCGCTCTCAGGAGCTCCCTGCGCTCGCCACAATGCTCTGTGTGCGAAGAAGCCGCTTCTTCGCCTCCTGGAGAATCGGCGAGCGGCAGCTTCCCAAAGGCGAAGATGCAAGCTGCAGCACACAGGCACAGTGTGGGCAGCCTTCAAACTTAGAGAAAACAGTACTTTACCACTCTCCTGCCTTTTCCATGGTTATTCTATTGGAAAAGAACGAGTTTTGGACAACTACCTTTCATTCTTGCCAAACTCTTTGCAGACCCCCGTGCAAGCTTTAGAACAAGATTTTGGATGTTTTCTTTCCTGGCAGAGTTTCTCCTTGCAAGATATGGTGGAAAAGCTTTTTGCTGAGTGTAGAGCGGCAAGACACGCAGAAGACGCAGATACGCAGCTCTCCGAAGCTAAGTGCCGGTCCCGGGCTTCTTTCGGCACAAACCGCTCTCAGGAGCTCCCTGCGCTCGCCACAATGCTCTGTGTGCGAAGAAGCCGCTTCTTCGCCTCCGGGAGAATCGGCGAGCGGCAGCTTCCCAAAGGCGAAGATGCAAGCTGCAGCACACAGGCACAGTGTGGGCAGCCTTCAGACTTCGAGAAAACAGTACTTTACCACTCTCCTGCCTTTTCCATGGTTATTCTATTGGAAAAGAACGAGTTTTGGACAACTACCTTTCATTCTTGCCAAACTCTTTGCAGACCCCCGTGCAAGCTTTAGAACAAGATTTTGGATGTTTTCTTTCCTGGCAGAGTTTCTCCTTGCAAGATATGGTGGAAAAGCTTTTTGCTGAGTGTAGAGCGGCAAGACACGCAGAAGACGCAGATACGCAGCTCTCCGAAGCTAAGTGCCGGTCCCGGGCTTCTTTCGGCACAAACCGCTCTCAGGAGCTCCCTGCGCTCGCCACAATGCTCTGTGTGCGAAGAAGCCGCTTCTTCGCCTCCTGGAGAATCGGCGAGCGGCAGCTTCCCAAAGGCGAAGATGCAAGCTGCAGCACACAGGCACAGTGTGGGCAGCCTTCAAACTTAGAGAAAACAGTACTTTACCACTCTCCTGCCTTTTCCATGGTTATTCTATTGGAAAAGAACGAGTTTTGGACAACTACCTTTCATTCTTGCCAAACTCTTTGCAGACCCCCGTGCAAGCTTTAGAACAAGATTTTGGATGTTTTCTTTCCTGGCAGAGTTTCTCCTTGCAAGATATGGTGGAAAAGCTTTTTGCTGAGTGTAGAGCGGCAAGACACGCAGAAGACGCAGATACGCAGCTCTCCGAAGCTAAGTGCCGGTCCCGGGCTTCTTTCGGCACAAACCGCTCTCAGGAGCTCCCTGCGCTCGCCACAATGCTCTGTGTGCGAAGAAGCCGCTTCTTCGCCTCCGGGAGAATCGGCGAGCGGCAGCTTCCCAAAGGCGAAGATGCAAGCTGCAGCACACAGGCACAGTGTGGGCAGCCTTCAGACTTAGAGAAAACAGTACTTTACCACTCTCCTGCCTTTTCCATGGTTATTCTATTGGAAAAGAACGAGTTTTGGACAACTACCTTTCATTCTTGCCAAACTCTTTGCAGACCTGCGTGCAAGCTTTAGAACAAGATTTTGGATGTTTTCTTTCCTGGCAGAGTTTCTCCTTGCAAGATATGGTGGAAAAGCTTTTTGCTGAGTGTAGAGCGGCAAGACACGCAGAAGACGCAGATACGCAGCTCTCCGAAGCTAAGTGCCGGTCCCGGGCTTCTTTCGGCACAAACCGCTCTCAGGAGCTCCCTGCGCTCGCCACAATGCTCTGTGTGCGAAGAAGCCGCTTCTTCGCCTGCGGGAGAATCGGCGAGCGGCAGCTTCCCAAAGGCGAAGATGCAAGCTGCAGCACACAGGCACAGTGTGGGCAGCCTTCAGACTTAGAGAAAACAGTACTTTACCACTCTCCTGCCTTTTCCATGGTTATTCTATTGGAAAAGAACGAGTTTTGGACAACTACCTTTCATTCTTGCCAAACTCTTTGCAGACCCCCGTGCAAGCTTTAGAACCAGATTTTGGATGTTTTCTTTCCTGGCAGAGTTTCTCCTTGCAAGATATGGTGGAAAAGCTTTTGGCTGAGTGTAGAGCGGCAAGACACGCAGAAGACGCAGATACGCAGCTCTCCGAAGCTAAGTGCCGGTCCCGGGCTTCTTTCGGCACAAACCGCTCTCAGGAGCTCCCTGCGCTCGCCACAATGCTCTGTGTGCGAAGAAGCCGCTTCTTCGCCTCCGGGAGAATCGGCGAGCGGCAGCTTCCCAAAGGCGAAGATGCAAGCTGCAGCACACAGGCACAGTGTGGGCAGCATTCAGACTTAGAGAAAACAGTACTTTACCACTCTCCTGCCTTTTCCATGGTTATTCTATTGGAAAAGAACGAGTTTTGGACAACTACCTTTCATTCTTGCCAAACTCTTTGCAGACCCCCGTGCAAGCTTTAGAACAAGATTTTGGATGTTTTCTTTCCTGGCAGAGTTTCTCCTTGCAAGATATGGTGGAAAAGCTTTTTGCTGAGTGTAGAGCGGCAAGACACGCAGAAGACGCAGATACGCAGCTCTCCGAAGCTAAGTGCCGGTCCCGGGCTTCTTTCGGCACAAACCGCTCTCAGGAGCTCCCTGCGCTCGCCACAATGCTCTGTGTGCGAAGAAGCCGCTTCTTCGCCTCCTGGAGAATCGGCGAGCGGCAGCTTCCCAAAGGCGAAGATGCAAGCTGCGGCACACAGGCACAGTGTGGGCAGCATTCAGACTTAGAGAAAACAGTACTTTACCACTCTCCTGCCTTTTCCATGGTTATTCTATTGGAAAAGAACGAGTTTTGGACAACTACCTTTCATTCTTGCCAAACTCTTTGCAGACCCCCGTGCAAGCTTTAGAACAAGATTTTGGATGTTTTCTTTCCTGGCAGAGTTTCTCCTTGCAAGATATGGTGGAAAAGCTTTTTGCTGAGTGTAGAGCGGCAAGACACGCAGAAGACGCAGATACGCAGCTCTCCGAAGCTAAGTGCCGGTCCCGGGCTTCTTTCGGCACAAACCGCTCTCAGGAGCTCCCTGCGCTCGCCACAATGCTCTGTGTGCGAAGAAGCCGCTTCTTCGCCTCCGGGAGAATCGGCGAGCGGCAGCTTCCCAAAGGCGAAGATGCAAGCTGCAGCACACAGGCACAGTGTGGGCAGCCTTCAGACTTAGAGAAAACAGTACTTTACCACTCTCCTGCCTTTTCCATGGTTATTCTATTGGAAAAGAACGAGTTTTGGACAACTACCTTTCATTCTTGCCAAACTCTTTGCAGACCCCCGTGCAAGCTTTAGAACCAGATTTTGGATGTTTTCTTTCCTGGCAGAGTTTCTCCTTGCAAGATATGGTGGAAAAGCTTTTTGCTGAGTGTAGAGCGGCAAGACACGCAGAAGACGCAGATACGCAGCTCTCCGAAGCTAAGTGCCGGTCCCGGGCTTCTTTCGGCACAAACCGCTCTCAGGAGCTCCCTGCGCTCGCCACAATGCTCTGTGTGCGAAGAAGCCGCTTCTTCGCCTCCGGGAGAATCGGCGAGCGGCAGCTTCCCAAAGGCGAAGATGCAAGCTGCACCACACAGGCACAGTGTGGGCAGCCTTCAGACTTAGAGAAAACAGTACTTTACCACTCTCCTGCCTTTTCCATGGTTATTCTATTGGAAAAGAACGAGTTTTGGACAACTACCTTTCATTCTTGCCAAACTCTTTGCAGACCCCCGTGCAAGCTTTCGAACAAGATTTTGGATGTTTTCTTTCCTGGCAGAGTTTCTCCTTGCAAGATATGGTGGAAAAGCTTTTTGCTGAGTGTAGAGCGGCAAGACACGCAGAAGACGCAGATACGCAGCTCTCCGAAGCTAAGTGCCGGTCCCGGGCTTCTTTCGGCACAAACCGCTCTCAGGAGCTCCCTGCGCTCGCCACAATGCTCTGTGTGCGAAGAAGCCGCTTCTTCGCCTCCGGGAGAATCGGCGAGCGGCAGCTTCCCAAAGGCGAAGATGCAAGCTGCAGCACACAGGCACAGTGTGGGCAGCCTTCAAACTTAGAGAAAACAGTACTTTACCACTCTCCTGCCTTTTCCATGGTTATTCTATTGGAAAAGAACGAGTTTTGGACAACTACCTTTCATTCTTGCCAAACTCTTTGCAGACCCCCGTGCAAGCTTTAGAACAAGATTTTGGATGTTTTCTTTCCTGGCAGAGTTTCTCCTTGCAAGATATGGTGGAAAAGCTTTTTGCTGAGTGTAGAGCGGCAAGACACGCAGAAGACGCAGATACGCAGCTCTCCGAAGCTAAGTGCCGGTCCCGGGCTTCTTTCGGCACAAACCGCTCTCAGGAGCTCCCTGCGCTCGCCACAATGCTCTGTGTGCGAAGAAGCCGCTTCTTCGCCTCCGGGAGAATCGGCGAGCGGCAGCTTCCCAAAGGCGAAGATGCAAGCTGCAGCACACAGGCACAGTGTGGGCAGCCTTCAGACTTAGAGAAAACAGTACTTTACCACTCTCCTGCCTTTTCCATGGTTATTCTATTGGAAAAGAACGAGTTTTGGACAACTACCTTTCATTCTTGCCAAACTCTTTGCAGACCTGCGTGCAAGCTTTAGAACAAGATTTTGGATGTTTTCTTTCCTGGCAGAGTTTCTCCTTGCAAGATATGGTGGAAAAGCTTTTTGCTGAGTGTAGAGCGGCAAGACACGCAGAAGACGCAGATACGCAGCTCTCCGAAGCTAAGTGCCGGTCCCGGGCTTCTTTCGGCACAAACCGCTCTCAGGAGCTCCCTGCGCTCGCCACAATGCTCTGTGTGCGAAGAAGCCGCTTCTTCGCCTCCGGGAGAATCGGCGAGCGGCAGCTTCCCAAAGGCGAAGATGCAAGCTGCAGCACGCAGGCACAGTGTGGGCAGCCTTCAGACTTAGAGAAAACAGTACTTTACCACTCTCCTGCCTTTTCCATGGTTATTCTATTGGAAAAGAACGAGTTTTGGACAACTACCTTTCATTCTTGCCAAACTCTTTGCAGACCCCCTTGCAAGCTTTAGAACAAGATTTTGGATGTTTTCTTTCCTGGCAGAGTTTCTCCTTGCAAGATATGGTGGAAAAGCTTTTTGCTGAGTGTAGAGCGGCAAGACACGCAGAAGACGCAGATACGCAGCTCTCCGAAGCTAAGTGCCGGTCCCGGGCTTCTTTCGGCACAAACCGCTCTCAGGAGCTCCCTGCGCTCGCCACAATGCTCTGTGTGCGAAGAAGCCGCTTCTTCGCCTCCGGGAGAATCGGCGAGCGGCAGCTTCCCAAAGGCGAAGATGCAAGCTGCAGCACGCAGGCACAGTGTGGGCAGCCTTCAGACTTCGAGAAAACAGTACTTTACCACTCTCCTGCCTTTTCCATGGTTATTCTATTGGAAAAGAACGAGTTTTGGACAACTACCTTTCATTCTTGCCAAACTCTTTGCAGACCCCCGTGCAAGCTTTAGAACAAGATTTTGGATGTTTTCTTTCCTGGCAGAGTTTCTCCTTGCAAGATATGGTGGAAAAGCTTTTTGCTGAGTGTAGAGCGGCAAGACACGCAGAAGACGCAGATACGCAGCTCTCCGAAGCTAAGTGCCGGTCCCGGGCTTCTTTCGGCACAAACCGCTCTCAGGAGCTCCCTGCGCTCGCCACAATGCTCTGTGTGCGAAGAAGCCGCTTCTTCGCCTCCTGGAGAATCGGCGAGCGGCAGCTTCCCAAAGGCGAAGATGCAAGCTGCAGCACACAGGCACAGTGTGGGCAGCCTTCAGACTTCGAGAAAACAGTACTTTACCACTCTCCTGCCTTTTCCATGGTTATTCTATTGGAAAAGAACGAGTTTTGGACAACTACCTTTCATTCTTGCCAAACTCTTTGCAGACCCCCGTGCAAGCTTTAGAACAAGATTTTGGATGTTTTCTTTCCTGGCAGAGTTTCTCCTTGCAAGATATGGTGGAAAAGCTTTTTGCTGAGTGTAGAGCGGCAAGACACGCAGAAGACGCAGATACGCAGCTCTCCGAAGCTAAGTGCCGGTCCCGGGCTTCTTTCGGCACAAACCGCTCTCAGGAGCTCCCTGCGCTCGCCACAATGCTCTGTGTGCGAAGAAGCCGCTTCTTCGCCTCCGGGAGAATCGGCGAGCGGCAGCTTCCCAAAGGCGAAGATGCAAGCTGCAGCACACAGGCACAGTGTGGGCAGCCTTCAGACTTAGAGAAAACAGTACTTTACCACTCTCCTGCCTTTTCCATGGTTATTCTATTGGAAAAGAACGAGTTTTGGACAACTACCTTTCATTCTTGCCAAACTCTTTGCAGACCTGCGTGCAAGCTTTAGAACAAGATTTTGGATGTTTTCTTTCCTGGCAGAGTTTCTCCTTGCAAGATATGGTGGAAAAGCTTTTTGCTGAGTGTAGAGCGGCAAGACACGCAGAAGACGCAGATACGCAGCTCTCCGAAGCTAAGTGCCGGTCCCGGGCTTCTTTCGGCACAAACCGCTCTCAGGAGCTCCCTGCGCTCGCCACAATGCTCTGTGTGCGAAGAAGCCGCTTCTTCGCCTCCGGGAGAATCGGCGAGCGGCAGCTTCCCAAAGGCGAAGATGCAAGCTGCAGCACGCAGGCACAGTGTGGGCAGCCTTCAGACTTCGAGAAAACAGTACTTTACCACTCTCCTGCCTTTTCCATGGTTATTCTATTGGAAAAGAACGAGTTTTGGACAACTACCTTTCATTCTTGCCAAACTCTTTGCAGACCCCCGTGCAAGCTTTAGAACAAGATTTTGGATGTTTTCTTTCCTGGCAGAGTTTCTCCTTGCAAGATATGGTGGAAAAGCTTTTTGCTGAGTGTAGAGCGGCAAGACACACAGAAGACGCAGATACGCAGCTCTCCGAAGCTAAGTGCCGGTCCCGGGCTTCTTTCGGCACAAACCGCTCTCAGGAGCTCCCTGCGCTCGCCACAATGCTCTGTGTGCGAAGAAGCCGCTTCTTCGCCTCCTGGAGAATCGGCGAGCGGCAGCTTCCCAAAGGCGAAGATGCAAGCTGCAGCACACAGGCACAGTGTGGGCAGCCTTCAGACTTAGAGAAAACAGTACTTTACCACTCTCCTGCCTTTTCCATGGTTATTCTATTGGAAAAGAACGAGTTTTGGACAACTACCTTTCATTCTTGCCAAACTCTTTGCAGACCCCCGTGCAAGCTTTAGAACAAGATTTTGGATGTTTTCTTTCCTGGCAGAGTTTCTCCTTGCAAGATATGGTGGAAAAGCTTTTTGCTGAGTGTAGAGCGGCAAGACACGCAGAAGACGCAGATACGCAGCTCTCCGAAGCTAAGTGCCGGTCCCGGGCTTCTTTCGGCACAAACCGCTCTCAGGAGCTCCCTGCGCTCGCCACAATGCTCTGTGTGCGAAGAAGCCGCTTCTTCGCCTCCGGGAGAATCGGCGAGCGGCAGCTTCCCAAAGGCGAAGATGCAAGCTGCAGCACACAGGCACAGTGTGGGCAGCCTTCAGACTTAGAGAAAACAGTACTTTACCACTCTCCTGCCTTTTCCATGGTTATTCTATTGGAAAAGAACGAGTTTTGGACAACTACCTTTCATTCTTGCCAAACTCTTTGCAGACCCCCGTGCAAGCTTTAGAACAAGATTTTGGATGTTTTCTTTCCTGGCAGAGTTTCTCCTTGCAAGATATGGTGGAAAAGCTTTTTACTGAGTGTAGAGCGGCAAGACACGCAGAAGACGCAGATACGCAGCTCTCCGAAGCTAAGTGCCGGTCCCGGGCTTCTTTCGGCACAAACCGCTCTCAGGAGCTCCCTGTGCTCGCCACAATGCTCTGTGTGCGAAGAAGCCGCTTCTTCGCCTCCGGGAGAATCGGCGAGCGGCAGCTTCCCACAGGCGAAGATGCAAGCTGCAGCACACAGGTACAGTGTGGGCAGCCTTCAGACTTCGAGAAAACAGTACTTTACCACTCTCCTGCCTTTTCCATGGTTATTCTATTGGAAAAGAACGAGTTTTGGACAACTACCTTTCATTCTTGCCAAACTCTTTGCAGACCCCCGTGCAAGCTTTAGAACAAGATTTTGGATGTTTTCTTTCCTGGCAGAGTTTCTCCTTGCAAGATATGGTGGAAAAGCTTTTTGCTGAGTGTAGAGCGGCAAGACACGCAGAAGACGCAGATACGCAGCTCTCCGAAGCTAAGTGCCGGTCCCGGGCTTCTTTCGGCACAAACCGCTCTCAGGAGCTCCCTGCGCTCGCCACAATGCTCTGTGTGCGAAGAAGCCGCTTCTTCGCCTCCGGGAGAATCGGCGAGCGGCAGCTTCCCAAAGGCGAAGATGCAAGCTGCAGCACGCAGGCACAGTGTGGGCAGCCTTCAGACTTCGAGAAAACAGTACTTTACCACTCTCCTGCCTTTTCCATGGTTATTATATTGGAAAAGAACGAGTTTTGGACAACTACCTTTCATTCTTGCCAAACTCTTTGCAGACCCCCGTGCAAGCTTTAGAACAAGATTTTGGATGTTTTCTTTCCTGGCAGAGTTTCTCCTTGCAAGATATGGTGGAAAAGCTTTTTGCTGAGTGTAGAGCGGCAAGACACGCAGAAGACGCAGATACGCAGCTCTCCGAAGCTAAGTGCCGGTCCCAGGCTTCTTTCGGCACAAACCGCTCTCAGGAGCTCCCTGCGCTCGCCACAATGCTCTGTGTGCGAAGAAGCCGCTTCTTCGCCTCCTGGAGAATCGGCGAGCGGCAGCTTCCCAAAGGCGAAGATGCAAGCTGCAGCACACAGGCACAGTGTGGGCAGCCTTCAAACTTAGAGAAAACAGTACTTTACCACTCTCCTGCCTTTTCCATGGTTATTCTATTGGAAAAGAACGAGTTTTGGACAACTACCTTTCATTCTTGCCAAACTCTTTGCAGACCCCCGTGCAAGCTTTAGAACAAGATTTTGGATGTTTTCTTTCCTGGCAGAGTTTCTCCTTGCAAGATATGGTGGAAAAGCTTTTTGCTGAGTGTAGAGCGGCAAGACACGCAGAAGACGCAGATACGCAGCTCTCCGAAGCTAAGTGCCGGTCCCGGGCTTCTTTCGGCACAAACCGCTCTCAGGAGCTCCCTGCGCTCGCCACAATGCTCTGTGTGCGAAGAAGCCGCTTCTTCGCCTCCGGGAGAATCGGCGAGCGGCAGCTTCCCAAAGGCGAAGATGCAAGCTGCAGCACACAGGCACAGTGTGGGCAGCCTTCAGACTTAGAGAAAACAGTACTTTACCACTCTCCTGCCTTTTCCATGGTTATTCTATTGGAAAAGAACGAGTTTTGGACAACTACCTTTCATTCTTGCCAAACTCTTTGCAGACCCCCGTGCAAGCTTTAGAACAAGATTTTGGATGTTTTCTTTCCTGGCAGAGTTTCTCCTTGCAAGATATGGTGGAAAAGCTTTTTGCTGAGTGTAGAGCGGCAAGACACGCAGAAGACGCAGATACGCAGCTCTCCGAAGCTAAGTGCCGGTCCCGGGCTTCTTTCGGCACAAACCGCTCTCAGGAGCTCCCTGCGCTCGCCACAATGCTCTGTGTGCGAAGAAGCCGCTTCTTCGCCTCCGGGAGAATCGGCGAGCGGCAGCTTCCCAAAGGCGAAGATGCAAGCTGCAGCACACAGGCACAGTGTGGGCAGCCTTCAGACTTAGAGAAAACAGTACTTTACCACTCTCCTGCCTTTTCCATGGTTATTCTATTGGAAAAGAACGAGTTTTGGACAACTACCTTTCATTCTTGCCAAACTCTTTGCAGACCTGCGTGCAAGCTTTAGAACAAGATTTTGGATGTTTTCTTTCCTGGCAGAGTTTCTCCTTGCAAGATATGGTGGAAAAGCTTTTTGCTGAGTGTAGAGCGGCAAGACACGCAGAAGACGCAGATACGCAGCTCTCCGAAGCTAAGTGCCGGTCCCGGGCTTCTTTCGGCACAAACCGCTCTCAGGAGCTCCCTGCGCTCGCCACAATGCTCTGTGTGCGAAGAAGCCGCTTCTTCGCCTCCGGGAGAATCGGCGAGCGGCAGCTTCCCAAAGGCGAAGATGCAAGCTGCAGCACACAGGCACAGTGTGGGCAGCCTTCAGACTTAGAGAAAACAGTACTTTACCACTCTCCTGCCTTTTCCATGGTTATTCTATTGGAAAAGAACGAGTTTTGGACAACTACCTTTCATTCTTGCCAAACTCTTTGCAGACCCCCGTGCAAGCTTTAGAACAAGATTTTGGATGTTTTCTTTCCTGGCAGAGTTTCTCCTTGCAAGATATGGTGGAAAAGCTTTTTGCTGAGTGTAGAGCGGCAAGACACGCAGAAGACGCAGATACGCAGCTCTCCGAAGCTAAGTGCCGGTCCCGGGCTTCTTTCGGCACAAACCGCTCTCAGGAGCTCCCTGCGCTCGCCACAATGCTCTGTGTGCGAAGAAGCCGCTTCTTCGCCTCCGGGAGAATCGGCGAGCGGCAGCTTCCCAAAGGCGAAGATGCAAGCTGCAGCACGCAGGCACAGTGTGGGCAGCCTTCAGACTTCGAGAAAACAGTACTTTACCACTCTCCTGCCTTTTCCATGGTTATTATATTGGAAAAGAACGAGTTTTGGACAACTACCTTTCATTCTTGCCAAACTCTTTGCAGACCCCCGTGCAAGCTTTAGAACAAGATTTTGGATGTTTTCTTTCCTGGCAGAGTTTCTCCTTGCAAGATATGGTGGAAAAGCTTTTTGCTGAGTGTAGAGCGGCAAGACACGCAGAAGACGCAGATACGCAGCTCTCCGAAGCTAAGTGCCGGTCCCAGGCTTCTTTCGGCACAAACCGCTCTCAGGAGCTCCCTGCGCTCGCCACAATGCTCTGTGTGCGAAGAAGCCGCTTCTTCGCCTCCTGGAGAATCGGCGAGCGGCAGCTTCCCAAAGGCGAAGATGCAAGCTGCAGCACACAGGCACAGTGTGGGCAGCCTTCAAACTTAGAGAAAACAGTACTTTACCACTCTCCTGCCTTTTCCATGGTTATTCTATTGGAAAAGAACGAGTTTTGGACAACTACCTTTCATTCTTGCCAAACTCTTTGCAGACCCCCGTGCAAGCTTTAGAACAAGATTTTGGATGTTTTCTTTCCTGGCAGAGTTTCTCCTTGCAAGATATGGTGGAAAAGCTTTTTGCTGAGTGTAGAGCGGCAAGACACGCAGAAGACGCAGATACGCAGCTCTCCGAAGCTAAGTGCCGGTCCCGGGCTTCTTTCGGCACAAACCGCTCTCAGGAGCTCCCTGCGCTCGCCACAATGCTCTGTGTGCGAAGAAGCCGCTTCTTCGCCTCCGGGAGAATCGGCGAGCGGCAGCTTCCCAAAGGCGAAGATGCAAGCTGCAGCACACAGGCACAGTGTGGGCAGCCTTCAGACTTAGAGAAAACAGTACTTTACCACTCTCCTGCCTTTTCCATGGTTATTCTATTGGAAAAGAACGAGTTTTGGACAACTACCTTTCATTCTTGCCAAACTCTTTGCAGATCCCCGTGCAAGCTTTAGAACAAGATTTTGGATGTTTTCTTTCCTGGCAGAGTTTCTCCTTGCAAGATATGGTGGAAAAGCTTTTTGCTGAGTGTAGAGCGGCAAGACACGCAGAAGACGCAGATACGCAGCTCTCCGAAGCTAAGTGCCGGTCCCGGGCTTCTTTCGGCACAAACCGCTCTCAGGAGCTCCCTGCGCTCACCACAATGCTCTGTGTGCGAAGAAGCCGCTTCTTCGCCTCCGGGAGAATCGGCGAGCGGCAGCTTCCCAAAGGCGAAGATGCAAGCTGCAGCACGCAGGCACAGTGTGGGCAGCCTTCAGACTTAGAGAAAACAGTACTTTACCACTCTCCTGCCTTTTCCATGGTTATTCTATTGGAAAAGAACGAGTTTTGGACAACTACCTTTCATTCTTGCCAAACGCTTTGCAGACCCCCTTGCAAGCTTTAGAACAAGATTTTGGATGTTTTCTTTCCTGGCAGAGTTTCTCCTTGCAAGATATGGTGGAAAAGCTTTTTGCTGAGTGTAGAGCGGCAAGACACGCAGAAGACGCAGATACGCAGCTCTCCGAAGCTAAGTGCCGGTCCCGGGCTTCTTTCGGCACAAACCGCTCTCAGGAGCTCCCTGCGCTCGCCACAATGCTCTGTGTGCGAAGAAGCCGCTTCTTCGCCTCCGGGAGAATCGGCGAGCGGCAGCTTCCCAAAGGCGAAGATGCAAGCTGCAGCACACAGGCACAGTGTGGGCAGCCTTCAGACTTCGAGAAAACAGTACTTTACCACTCTCCTGCCTTTTCCATGGTTATTCTATTGGAAAAGAACGAGTTTTGGACAACTACCTTTCATTCTTGCCAAACTCTTTGCAGACCCCCGTGCAAGCTTTAGAACAAGATTTTGGATGTTTTCTTTCCTGGCAGAGTTTCTCCTTGCAAGATATGGTGGAAAAGCTTTTTGCTGAGTGTAGAGCGGCAAGACACGCAGAAGACGCAGATACGCAGCTCTCCGAAGCTAAGTGCCGGTCCCGGGCTTCTTTCGGCACAAACCGCTCTCAGGAGCTCCCTGCGCTCGCCACAATGCTCTGTGTGCGAAGAAGCCGCTTCTTCACCTCCGGGAGAATCGGCGAGCGGCAGCTTCCCAAAGGCGAAGATGCAAGCTGCAGCACACAGGCACAGTGTGGGCAGCCTTCAGACTTAGAGAAAACAGTACTTTACCACTCTCCTGCCTTTTCCATGGTTATTCTATTGGAAAAGAACGAGTTTTGGACAACTACCTTTCATTCTTGCCAAACTCTTTGCAGACCCCCGTGCAAGCTTTAGAACAAGATTTTGGATGTTTTCTTTCCTGGCAGAGTTTCTCCTTGCAAGATATGGTGGAAAAGCTTTTTGCTGAGTGTAGAGCGGCAAGACACGCAGAAGACGCAGATACGCAGCTCTCCGAAGCTAAGTGCCGGTCCCGGGCTTCTTTCGGCACAAACCGCTCTCAGGAGCTCCCTGCGCTCGCCACAATGCTCTGTGTGCGAAGAAGCCGCTTCTTCGCCTCCTGGAGAATCGGCGAGCGGCAGCTTCCCAAAGGCGAAGATGCAAGCTGCAGCACACAGGCACAGTGTGGGCAGCCTTAGGACTTAGAGAAAACAGTACTTTACCACTCTCCTGCCTTTTCCATGGTTATTCTATTGGAAAAGAACGAGTTTTGGACAACTACCTTTCATTCTTGCCAAACTCTTTGCAGACCCCCGTGCAAGCTTTAGAACAAGATTTTGGATGTTTTCTTTCCTGGCAGAGTTTCTCCTTGCAAGATATGGTGGAAAAGCTTTTTGCTGAGTGTAGAGCGGCAAGACACGCAGAAGACGCAGATACGCAGCTCTCCGAAGCTAAGTGCCGGTCCCGGGCTTCTTTCGGCACAAACCGCTCTCAGGAGCTCCCTGCGCTCGCCACAATGCTCTGTGTGCGAAGAAGCCGCTTCTTCGCCTCCGGGAGAATCGGCGAGCGGCAGCTTCCCAAAGGCGAAGATGCAAGCTGCAGCACACAGGCACAGTGTGGGCAGCCTTCAGACTTAGAGAAAACAGTACTTTACCACTCTCCTGCCTTTTCCATGGTTATTCTATTGGAAAAGAACGAGTTTTGGACAACTACCTTTCATTCTTGCCAAACTCTTTGCAGACCCCCGTGCAAGCTTTAGAACAAGATTTTGGATGTTTTCTTTCCTGGCAGAGTTTCTCCTTGCAAGATATGGTGGAAAAGCTTTTTGCTGAGTGTAGAGCGGCAAGACACGCAGAAGACGCAGATACGCAGCTCTCCGAAGCTAAGTGCCGGTCCCGGGCTTCTTTCGGCACAAACCGCTCTCAGGAGCTCCCTGCGCTCGCCACAATGCTCTGTGTGCGAAGAAGCCGCTTCTTCGCCTCCGGGAGAATCGGCGAGCGGCAGCTTCCCACAGGCGAAGATGCAAGCTGCAGCACACAGGTACAGTGTGGGCAGCCTTCAGACTTCGAGAAAACAGTACTTTACCACTCTCCTGCCTTTTCCATGGTTATTCTATTGGAAAAGAACGAGTTTTGGACAACTACCTTTCATTCTTGCCAAACTCTTTGCAGACCCCCGTGCAAGCTTTAGAACAAGATTTTGGATGTTTTCTTTCCTGGCAGAGTTTCTCCTTGCAAGATATGGTGGAAAAGCTTTTTGCTGAGTGTAGAGCGGCAAGACACGCAGAAGACGCAGATACGCAGCTCTCCGAAGCTAAGTGCCGGTCCCGGGCTTCTTTCGGCACAAACCGCTCTCAGGAGCTCCCTGCGCTCGCCACAATGCTCTGTGTGCGAAGAAGCCGCTTCTTCGCCTCCGGGAGAATCGGCGAGCGGCAGCTTCCCAAAGGCGAAGATGCAAGCTGCAGCACGCAGGCACAGTGTGGGCAGCCTTCAGACTTCGAGAAAACAGTACTTTACCACTCTCCTGCCTTTTCCATGGTTATTATATTGGAAAAGAACGAGTTTTGGACAACTACCTTTCATTCTTGCCAAACTCTTTGCAGACCCCCGTGCAAGCTTTAGAACAAGATTTTGGATGTTTTCTTTCCTGGCAGAGTTTCTCCTTGCAAGATATGGTGGAAAAGCTTTTTGCTGAGTGTAGAGCGGCAAGACACGCAGAAGACGCAGATACGCAGCTCTCCGAAGCTAAGTGCCGGTCCCAGGCTTCTTTCGGCACAAACCGCTCTCAGGAGCTCCCTGCGCTCGCCACAATGCTCTGTGTGCGAAGAAGCCGCTTCTTCGCCTCCTGGAGAATCGGCGAGCGGCAGCTTCCCAAAGGCGAAGATGCAAGCTGCAGCACACAGGCACAGTGTGGGCAGCCTTCAAACTTAGAGAAAACAGTACTTTACCACTCTCCTGCCTTTTCCATGGTTATTCTATTGGAAAAGAACGAGTTTTGGACAACTACCTTTCATTCTTGCCAAACTCTTTGCAGACCCCCGTGCAAGCTTTAGAACAAGATTTTGGATGTTTTCTTTCCTGGCAGAGTTTCTCCTTGCAAGATATGGTGGAAAAGCTTTTTGCTGAGTGTAGAGCGGCAAGACACGCAGAAGACGCAGATACGCAGCTCTCCGAAGCTAAGTGCCGGTCCCGGGCTTCTTTCGGCACAAACCGCTCTCAGGAGCTCCCTGCGCTCGCCACAATGCTCTGTGTGCGAAGAAGCCGCTTCTTCGCCTCCGGGAGAATCGGCGAGCGGCAGCTTCCCAAAGGCGAAGATGCAAGCTGCAGCACACAGGCACAGTGTGGGCAGCCTTCAGACTTAGAGAAAACAGTACTTTACCACTCTCCTGCCTTTTCCATGGTTATTCTATTGGAAAAGAACGAGTTTTGGACAACTACCTTTCATTCTTGCCAAACTCTTTGCAGATCCCCGTGCAAGCTTTAGAACAAGATTTTGGATGTTTTCTTTCCTGGCAGAGTTTCTCCTTGCAAGATATGGTGGAAAAGCTTTTTGCTGAGTGTAGAGCGGCAAGACACGCAGAAGACGCAGATACGCAGCTCTCCGAAGCTAAGTGCCGGTCCCGGGCTTCTTTCGGCACAAACCGCTCTCAGGAGCTCCCTGCGCTCGCCACAATGCTCTGTGTGCGAAGAAGCCGCTTCTTCGCCTCCGGGAGAATCGGCGAGCGGCAGCTTCCCAAAGGCGAAGATGCAAGCTGCAGCACGCAGGCACAGTGTGGGCAGCCTTCAGACTTAGAGAAAACAGTACTTTACCACTCTCCTGCCTTTTCCATGGTTATTCTATTGGAAAAGAACGAGTTTTGGACAACTACCTTTCATTCTTGCCAAACGCTTTGCAGACCCCCTTGCAAGCTTTAGAACAAGATTTTGGATGTTTTCTTTCCTGGCAGAGTTTCTCCTTGCAAGATATGGTGGAAAAGCTTTTTGCTGAGTGTAGAGCGGCAAGACACGCAGAAGACGCAGATACGCAGCTCTCCGAAGCTAAGTGCCGGTCCCGGGCTTCTTTCGGCACAAACCGCTCTCAGGAGCTCCCTGCGCTCGCCACAATGCTCTGTGTGCGAAGAAGCCGCTTCTTCGCCTCCGGGAGAATCGGCGAGCGGCAGCTTCCCAAAGGCGAAGATGCAAGCTGCAGCACACAGGCACAGTGTGGGCAGCCTTCAGACTTAGAGAAAACAGTACTTTACCACTCTCCTGCCTTTTCCATGGTTATTCTATTGGAAAAGAACGAGTTTTGGACAACTACCTTTCATTCTTGCCAAACTCTTTGCAGACCCCCGTGCAAGCTTTAGAACAAGATTTTGGATGTTTTCTTTCCTGGCAGAGTTTCTCCTTGCAAGATATGGTGGAAAAGCTTTTTGCTGAGTGTAGAGCGGCAAGACACGCAGAAGACGCAGATACGCAGCTCTCCGAAGCTAAGTGCCGGTCCCGGGCTTCTTTCGGCACAAACCGCTCTCAGGAGCTCCCTGCGCTCGCCACAATGCTCTGTGTGCGAAGAAGCCGCTTCTTCGCCTCCGGGAGAATCGGCGAGCGGCAGCTTCCCAAAGGCGAAGATGCAAGCTGCAGCACACAGGCACAGTGTGGGCAGCCTTCAGACTTAGAGAAAACAGTACTTTACCACTCTCCTGCCTTTTCCATGGTTATTCTATTGGAAAAGAACGAGTTTTGGACAACTACCTTTCATTCTTGCCAAACTCTTTGCAGACCCCCGTGCAAGCTTTAGAACAAGATTTTGGATGTTTTCTTTCCTGGCAGAGTTTCTCCTTGCAAGATATGGTGGAAAAGCTTTTTACTGAGTGTAGAGCGGCAAGACACGCAGAAGACGCAGATACGCAGCTCTCCGAAGCTAAGTGCCGGTCCCGGGCTTCTTTCGGCACAAACCGCTCTCAGGAGCTCCCTGCGCTCGCCACAATGCTCTGTGTGCGAAGAAGCCGCTTCTTCGCCTCCGGGAGAATCGGCGAGCGGCAGCTTGCCAAAGGCGAAGATGCAAGCTGCAGCACACAGGCACAGTGTGGGCAGCCTTCAGACTTAGAGAAAACAGTACTTTACCACTCTCCTGCCTTTTCCATGGTTATTCTATTGGAAAAGAACGAGTTTTGGACAACTACCTTTCATTCTTGCCAAACTCTTTGCAGACCTGCGTGCAAGCTTTAGAACAAGATTTTGGATGTTTTCTTTCCTGGCAGAGTTTCTCCTTGCAAGATATGGTGGAAAAGCTTTTTGCTGAGTGTAGAGCGGCAAGACACGCAGAAGACGCAGATACGCAGCTCTCCGAAGCTAAGTGCCGGTCCCGGGCTTCTTTCGGCACAAACCGCTCTCAGGAGCTCCCTGCGCTCGCCACAATGCTCTGTGTGCGAAGAAGCCGCTTCTTCGCCTCCGGGAGAATCGGCGAGCGGCAGCTTCCCAAAGGCGAAGATGCAAGCTGCAGCACGCAGGCACAGTGTGGGCAGCCTTCAGACTTAGAGAAAACAGTACTTTACCACTCTCCTGCCTTTTCCATGGTTATTCTATTGGAAAAGAACGAGTTTTGGACAACTACCTTTCATTCTTGCCAAACGCTTTGCAGACCCCCTTGCAAGCTTTAGAACAAGATTTTGGATGTTTTCTTTCCTGGCAGAGTTTCTCCTTGCAAGATATGGTGGAAAAGCTTTTTGCTGAGTGTAGAGCGGCAAGACACGCAGAAGACGCAGATACGCAGCTCTCCGAAGCTAAGTGCCGGTCCCGGGCTTCTTTCGGCACAAACCGCTCTCAGGAGCTCCCTGCGCTCGCCACAATGCTCTGTGTGCGAAGAAGCCGCTTCTTCGCCTCCGGGAGAATCGGCGAGCGGCAGCTTCCCAAAGGCGAAGATGCAAGCTGCAGCACACAGGCACAGTGTGGGCAGCCTTCAGACTTAGAGAAAACAGTACTTTACCACTCTCCTGCCTTTTCCATGGTTATTCTATTGGAAAAGAACGAGTTTTGGACAACTACCTTTCATTCTTGCCAAACTCTTTGCAGACCCCCGTGCAAGCTTTAGAACAAGATTTTGGATGTTTTCTTTCCTGGCAGAGTTTCTCCTTGCAAGATATGGTGGAAAAGCTTTTTGCTGAGTGTAGAGCGGCAAGACACGCAGAAGACGCAGATACTCAGCTCTCCGAAGCTAAGTGCCGGTCCCGGGCTTCTTTCGGCACAAACCGCTCTCAGGAGCTCCCTGCGCTCGCCACAATGCTCTGTGTGCGAAGAAGCCGCTTCTTCGCCTCCGGGAGAATCGGCGAGCGGCAGCTTCCCAAAGGCGAAGATGCAAGCTGCAGCACACAGGCACAGTGTGGGCAGCCTTCAGACTTAGAGAAAACAGTACTTTACCACTCTCCTGCCTTTTCCATGGTTATTCTATTGGAAAAGAACGAGTTTTGGACAACTACCTTTCATTCTTGCCAAACTCTTTGCAGACCCCCGTGCAAGCTTTAGAACAAGATTTTGGATGTTTTCTTTCCTGGCAGAGTTTCTCCTTGCAAGATATGGTGGAAAAGCTTTTTGCTGAGTGTAGAGCGGCAAGACACGCAGAAGACGCAGATACGCAGCTCTCCGAAGCTAAGTGCCGGTCCCGGGCTTCTTTCGGCACAAACCGCTCTCAGGAGCTCCCTGCGCTCGCCACAATGCTCTGTGTGCGAAGAAGCCGCTTCTTCGCCTCCGGGAGAATCGGCGAGCGGCAGCTTCCCAAAGGCGAAGATGCAAGCTGCAGCACGCAGGCACAGTGTGGGCAGCCTTCAGACTTAGAGAAAACAGTACTTTACCACTCTCCTGCCTTTTCCATGGTTATTCTATTGGAAAAGAACGAGTTTTGGACAACTACCTTTCATTCTTGCCAAACGCTTTGCAGACCCCCTTGCAAGCTTTAGAACAAGATTTTGGATGTTTTCTTTCCTGGCAGAGTTTCTCCTTGCAAGATATGGTGGAAAAGCTTTTTGCTGAGTGTAGAGCGGCAAGACACGCAGAAGACGCAGATACGCAGCTCTCCGAAGCTAAGTGCCGGTCCCGGGCTTCTTTCGGCACAAACCGCTCTCAGGAGCTCCCTGCGCTCGCCACAATGCTCTGTGTGCGAAGAAGCCGCTTCTTCGCCTCCGGGAGAATCGGCGAGCGGCAGCTTCCCAAAGGCGAAGATGCAAGCTGCAGCACACAGGCACAGTGTGGGCAGCCTTCAGACTTAGAGAAAACAGTACTTTACCACTCTCCTGCCTTTTCCATGGTTATTCTATTGGAAAAGAACGAGTTTTGGACAACTACCTTTCATTCTTGCCAAACTCTTTGCAGACCCCCGTGCAAGCTTTAGAACAAGATTTTGGATGTTTTCTTTCCTGGCAGAGTTTCTCCTTGCAAGATATGGTGGAAAAGCTTTTTGCTGAGTGTAGAGCGGCAAGACACGCAGAAGACGCAGATACGCAGCTCTCCGAAGCTAAGTGCCGGTCCCGGGCTTCTTTCGGCACAAACCGCTCTCAGGAGCTCCCTGCGCTCGCCACAATGCTCTGTGTGCGAAGAAGCCGCTTCTTCGCCTCCTGGAGAATCGGCGAGCGGCAGCTTCCCAAAGGCGAAGATGCAAGCTGCAGCACACAGGCACAGTGTGGGCAGCCTTCAGACTTAGAGAAAACAGTACTTTACCACTCTCCTGCCTTTTCCATGGTTATTCTATTGGAAAAGAACGAGTTTTGGACAACTACCTTTCATTCTTGCCAAACTCTTTGCAGACCCCCGTGCAAGCTTTAGAACAAGATTTTGGATGTTTTCTTTCCTGGCAGAGTTTCTCCTTGCAAGATATGGTGGAAAAGCTTTTTACTGAGTGTAGAGCGGCAAGACACGCAGAAGACGCAGATACGCAGCTCTCCGAAGCTAAGTGCCGGTCCCGGGCTTCTTTCGGCACAAACCGCTCTCAGGAGCTCCCTGCGCTCGCCACAATGCTCTGTGTGCGAAGAAGCCGCTTCTTCGCCTCCGGGAGAATCGGCGAGCGGCAGCTTGCCAAAGGCGAAGATGCAAGCTGCAGCACACAGGCACAGTGTGGGCAGCCTTCAGACTTAGAGAAAACAGTACTTTACCACTCTCCTGCCTTTTCCATGGTTATTCTATTGGAAAAGAACGAGTTTTGGACAACTACCTTTCATTCTTGCCAAACTCTTTGCAGACCTGCGTGCAAGCTTTAGAACAAGATTTTGGATGTTTTCTTTCCTGGCAGAGTTTCTCCTTGCAAGATATGGTGGAAAAGCTTTTTGCTGAGTGTAGAGCGGCAAGACACGCAGAAGACGCAGATACGCAGCTCTCCGAAGCTAAGTGCCGGTCCCGGGCTTCTTTCGGCACAAACCGCTCTCAGGAGCTCCCTGCGCTCGCCACAATGCTCTGTGTGCGAAGAAGCCGCTTCTTCGCCTCCGGGAGAATCGGCGAGCGGCAGCTTCCCAAAGGCGAAGATGCAAGCTGCAGCACGCAGGCACAGTGTGGGCAGCCTTCAGACTTAGAGAAAACAGTACTTTACCACTCTCCTGCCTTTTCCATGGTTATTCTATTGGAAAAGAACGAGTTTTGGACAACTACCTTTCATTCTTGCCAAACGCTTTGCAGACCCCCTTGCAAGCTTTAGAACAAGATTTTGGATGTTTTCTTTCCTGGCAGAGTTTCTCCTTGCAAGATATGGTGGAAAAGCTTTTTGCTGAGTGTAGAGCGGCAAGACACGCAGAAGACGCAGATACGCAGCTCTCCGAAGCTAAGTGCCGGTCCCGGGCTTCTTTCGGCACAAACCGCTCTCAGGAGCTCCCTGCGCTCGCCACAATGCTCTGTGTGCGAAGAAGCCGCTTCTTCGCCTCCGGGAGAATCGGCGAGCGGCAGCTTCCCAAAGGCGAAGATGCAAGCTGCAGCACACAGGCACAGTGTGGGCAGCCTTCAGACTTAGAGAAAACAGTACTTTACCACTCTCCTGCCTTTTCCATGGTTATTCTATTGGAAAAGAACGAGTTTTGGACAACTACCTTTCATTCTTGCCAAACTCTTTGCAGACCCCCGTGCAAGCTTTAGAACAAGATTTTGGATGTTTTCTTTCCTGGCAGAGTTTCTCCTTGCAAGATATGGTGGAAAAGCTTTTTGCTGAGTGTAGAGCGGCAAGACACGCAGAAGACGCAGATACGCAGCTCTCCGAAGCTAAGTGCCGGTCCCGGGCTTCTTTCGGCACAAACCGCTCTCAGGAGCTCCCTGCGCTCGCCACAATGCTCTGTGTGCGAAGAAGCCGCTTCTTCGCCTCCGGGAGAATCGGCGAGCGGCAGCTTCCCAAAGGCGAAGATGCAAGCTGCAGCACACAGGCACAGTGTGGGCAGCCTTCAGACTTAGAGAAAACAGTACTTTACCACTCTCCTGCCTTTTCCATGGTTATTCTATTGGAAAAGAACGAGTTTTGGACAACTACCTTTCATTCTTGCCAAACTCTTTGCAGACCCCCGTGCAAGCTTTAGAACAAGATTTTGGATGTTTTCTTTCCTGGCAGAGTTTCTCCTTGCAAGATATGGTGGAAAAGCTTTTTGCTGAGTGTAGAGCGGCAAGACACGCAGAAGACGCAGATACGCAGCTCTCCGAAGCTAAGTGCCGGTCCCGGGCTTCTTTCGGCACAAACCGCTCTCAGGAGCTCCCTGCGCTCGCCACAATGCTCTGTGTGCGAAGAAGCCGCTTCTTCGCCTCCGGGAGAATCGGCGAGCGGCAGCTTCCCAAAGGCGAAGATGCAAGCTGCAGCACGCAGGCACAGTGTGGGCAGCATTCAGACTTAGAGAAAACAGTACTTTACCACTCTCCTGCCTTTTCCATGGTTATTCTATTGGAAAAGAACGAGTTTTGGACAACTACCTTTCATTCTTGCCAAACTCTTTGCAGACCCCCGTGCAAGCTTTAGAACAAGATTTTGGATGTTTTCTTTCCTGGCAGAGTTTCTCCTTGCAAGATATGGTGGAAAAGCTTTTTGCTGAGTGTAGAGCGGCAAGACACGCAGAAGACGCAGATACGCAGCTCTCCGAAGCTAAGTGCCGGTCCCGGGCTTCTTTCAGCACAAACCGCTCTCAGGAGCTCCCTGCGCTCGCCACAATGCTCTGTGTGCGAAGAAGCCGCTTCTTCGCCTCCGGGAGAATCGGCGAGCGGCAGCTTCCCAAAGGCGAAGATGCAAGCTGCAGCACACAGGCACAGTGTGGGCAGCCTTCAGACTTCGAGAAAACAGTACTTTACCACTCTCCTGCCTTTTCCATGGTTATTCTATTGGAAAAGAACGAGTTTTGGACAACTACCTTTCATTCTTGCCAAACTCTTTGCAGACCCCCGTGCAAGCTTTAGAACAAGATTTTGGATGTTTTCTTTCCTGGCAGAGTTTCTCCTTGCAAGATATGGTGGAAAAGCTTTTTACTGAGTGTAGAGCGGCAAGACACGCAGAAGACGCAGATACGCAGCTCTCCGAAGCTAAGTGCCGGTCCCGGGCTTCTTTCGGCACAAACCGCTCTCAGGAGCTCCCTGCGCTCGCCACAATGCTCTGTGTGCGAAGAAGCCGCTTCTTCGCCTCCGGGAGAATCGGCGAGAGGCAGCTTCCCAAAGGCGAAGATGCAAGCTGCACCACACAGGCACAGTGTGGGCAGCCTTCAGACTTAGAGAAAACAGTACTTTACCACTCTCCTGCCTTTTCCATGGTTATTCTATTGGAAAAGAACGAGTTTTGGACAACTACCTTTCATTCTTGCCAAACTCTTTGCAGACCCCCGTGCAAGCTTTAGAACAAGATTTTGGATGTTTTCTTTCCTGGCAGAGTTTCTCCTTGCAAGATATGGTGGAAAAGCTTTTTGCTGAGTGTAGAGCGGCAAGACACGCAGAAGACGCAGATACGCAGCTCTCCGAAGCTAAGTGCCGGTCCCGGGCTTCTTTCGGCACAAACCGCTCTCAGGAGCTCCCTGCGCTCGCCACAATGCTCTGTGTGCGAAGAAGCCGCTTCTTCGCCTCCGGGAGAATCGGCGAGCGGCAGCTTGCCAAAGGCGAAGATGCAAGCTGCAGCACGCAGGCACAGTGTGGGCAGCCTTCAGACTTAGAGAAAACAGTACTTTACCACTCTCCTGCCTTTTCCATGGTTATTCTATTGGAAAAGAACGAGTTTTGGACAACTACCTTTCATTCTTGCCAAACTCTTTGCAGACCCCCGTGCAAGCTTTAGAACAAGATTTTGGATGTTTTCTTTCCTGGCAGAGTTTCTCCTTGCAAGATATGGTGGAAAAGCTTTTTGCTGAGTGTAGAGCGGCAAGACACGCAGAAGACGCAGATACGCAGCTCTCCGAAGCTAAGTGCCGGTCCCGGGCTTCTTTCGGCACAAACCGCTCTCAGGAGCTCCCTGCGCTCGCCACAATGCTCTGTGTGCGAAGAAGCCGCTTCTTCGCCTCCGGGAGAATCGGCGAGCGGCAGCTTCCCAAAGGCGAAGATGCAAGCTGCAGCACGCAGGCACAGTGTGGGCAGCCTTCAGACTTAGAGAAAACAGTACTTTACCACTCTCCTGCCTTTTCCATGGTTATTCTATTGGAAAAGAACGAGTTTTGGACAACTACCTTTCATTCTTGCCAAACTCTTTGCAGACCCCCGTGCAAGCTTTAGAACAAGATTTTGGATGTTTTCTTTCCTGGCAGAGTTTCTCCTTGCAAGATATGGTGGAAAAGCTTTTTGCTGAGTGTAGAGCGGCAAGACACGCAGAAGACGCAGATACGCAGCTCTCCGAAGCTAAGTGCCGGTCCCGGGCTTCTTTCGGCACAAACCGCTCTCAGGAGCTCCCTGCGCTCGCCACAATGCTCTGTGTGCGAAGAAGCCGCTTCTTCGCCTCCGGGAGAATCGGCGAGCGGCAGCTTCCCAAAGGCGAAGATGCAAGCTGCAGCACGCAGGCACAGTGTGGGCAGCCTTCAGACTTAGAGAAAACAGTACTTTACCACTCTCCTGCCTTTTCCATGGTTATTCTATTGGAAAAGAACGAGTTTTGGACAACTACCTTTCATTCTTGCCAAACTCTTTGCAGACCCCCGTGCAAGCTTTAGAAGAAGATTTTGGATGTTTTCTTTCCTGGCAGAGTTTCTCCTTGCAAGATATGGTGGAAAAGCTTTTTGCTGAGTGTAGAGCGGCAAGACACGCAGAAGACGCAGATACGCAGCTCTCCGAAGCTAAGTGCCGGTCCCGGGCTTCTTTCGGCACAAACCGCTCTCAGGAGCTCCCTGCGCTCGCCACAATGCTCTGTGTGCGAAGAAGCCGCTTCTTCGCCTGCGGGAGAATCGGCGAGCGGCAGCTTCCCAAAGGCGAAGATGCAAGCTGCAGCACGCAGGCACAGTGTGGGCAGCCTTCAGACTTCGAGAAAACAGTACTTTACCACTCTCCTGCCTTTTCCATGGTTATTCTATTGGAAAAGAACGAGTTTTGGACAACTACCTTTCATTCTTGCCAAACGCTTTGCAGACCCCCTTGCAAGCTTTAGAACAAGATTTTGGATGTTTTCTTTCCTGGCAGAGTTTCTCCTTGCAAGATATGGTGGAAAAGCTTTTTGCTGAGTGTAGAGCGGCAAGACACGCAGAAGACGCAGATACGCAGCTCTCCGAAGCTAAGTGCCGGTCCCGGGCTTCTTTCGGCACAAACCGCTCTCAGGAGCTCCCTGCGCTCGCCACAATGCTCTGTGTGCGAAGAAGCCGCTTCTTCGCCTCCGGGAGAATCGGCGAGCGGCAGCTTCCCAAAGGCGAAGATGCAAGCTGCAGCACACAGGCACAGTGTGGGCAGCCTTCAGACTTAGAGAAAACAGTACTTTACCACTCTCCTGCCTTTTCCATGGTTATTCTATTGGAAAAGAACGAGTTTTGGACAACTACCTTTCATTCTTGCCAAACTCTTTGCAGACCCCCGTGCAAGCTTTAGAACAAGATTTTGGATGTTTTCTTTCCTGGCAGAGTTTCTCCTTGCAAGATATGGTGGAAAAGCTTTTTGCTGAGTGTAGAGCGGCAAGACACGCAGAAGACGCAGATACGCAGCTCTCCGAAGCTAAGTGCCGGTCCCGGGCTTCTTTCGGCACAAACCGCTCTCAGGAGCTCCCTGCGCTCGCCACAATGCTCTGTGTGCGAAGAAGCCGCTTCTTCGCCTCCGGGAGAATCGGCGAGCGGCAGCTTCCCAAAGGCGAAGATGCAAGCTGCAGCACGCAGGCACAGTGTGGGCAGCCTTCAGACTTAGAGAAAACAGTACTTTACCACTCTCCTGCCTTTTCCATGGTTATTCTATTGGAAAAGAACGAGTTTTGGACAACTACCTTTCATTCTTGCCAAACTCTTTGCAGACCCCCGTGCAAGCTTTAGAACAAGATTTTGGATGTTTTCTTTCCTGGCAGAGTTTCTCCTTGCAAGATATGGTGGAAAAGCTTTTTGCTGAGTGTAGAGCGGCAAGACACGCAGAAGACGCAGATACGCAGCTCTCCGAAGCTAAGTGCCGGTCCCGGGCTTCTTTCGGCACAAACCGCTCTCAGGAGCTCCCTGCGCTCGCCACAATGCTCTGTGTGCGAAGAAGCCGCTTCTTCGCCTCCGGGAGAATCGGCGAGCGGCAGCTTCCCAAAGGCGAAGATGCAAGCTGCAGCACGCAGGCACAGTGTGGGCAGCCTTCAGACTTAGAGAAAACAGTACTTTACCACTCTCCTGCCTTTTCCATGGTTATTCTATTGGAAAAGAACGAGTTTTGGACAACTACCTTTCATTCTTGCCAAACACTTTGCAGACCCCCTTGCAAGCTTTAGAACAAGATTTTGGATGTTTTCTTTCCTGGCAGAGTTTCTCCTTGCAAGATATGGTGGAAAAGCTTTTTGCTGAGTGTAGAGCGGCAAGACACGCAGAAGACGCAGATACGCAGCTCTCCGAAGCTAAGTGCCGGTCCCGGGCTTCTTTCGGCACAAACCGCTCTCAGGAGCTCCCTGCGCTCGCCACAATGCTCTGTGTGCGAAGAAGCCGCTTCTTCGCCTCCGGGAGAATCGGCGAGCGGCAGCTTCCCAAAGGCGAAGATGCAAGCTGCAGCACACAGGCACAGTGTGGGCAGCCTTCAGACTTAGAGAAAACAGTACTTTACCACTCTCCTGCCTTTTCCATGGTTATTCTATTGGAAAAGAACGAGTTTTGGACAACTACCTTTCATTCTTGCCAAACTCTTTGCAGACCCCCGTGCAAGCTTTAGAACAAGATTTTGGATGTTTTCTTTCCTGGCAGAGTTTCTCCTTGCAAGATATGGTGGAAAAGCTTTTTGCTGAGTGTAGAGCGGCAAGACACGCAGAAGACGCAGATACGCAGCTCTCCGAAGCTAAGTGCCGGTCCCGGGCTTCTTTCGGCACAAACCGCTCTCAGGAGCTCCCTGCGCTCGCCACAATGCTCTGTGTGCGAAGAAGCCGCTTCTTCGCCTCCGGGAGAATCGGCGAGCGGCAGCTTCCCAAAGGCGAAGATGCAAGCTGCAGCACGCAGGCACAGTGTGGGCAGCCTTCAGACTTAGAGAAAACAGTACTTTACCACTCTCCTGCCTTTTCCATGGTTATTCTATTGGAAAAGAACGAGTTTTGGACAACTACCTTTCATTCTTGCCAAACTCTTTGCAGACCCCCGTGCAAGCTTTAGAACAAGATTTTGGATGTTTTCTTTCCTGGCAGAGTTTCTCCTTGCAAGATATGGTGGAAAAGCTTTTTGCTGAGTGTAGAGCGGCAAGACACGCAGAAGACGCAGATACGCAGCTCTCCGAAGCTAAGTGCCGGTCCCGGGCTTCTTTCGGCACAAACCGCTCTCAGGAGCTCCCTGCGCTCGCCACAATGCTCTGTGTGCGAAGAAGCCGCTTCTTCGCCTCCGGGAGAATCGGCGAGCGGCAGCTTCCCAAAGGCGAAGATGCAAGCTGCAGCACGCAGGCACAGTGTGGGCAGCCTTCAGACTTCGAGAAAACAGTACTTTACCACTCTCCTGCCTTTTCCATGGTTATTCTATTGGAAAAGAACGAGTTTTGGACAACTACCTTTCATTCTTGCCAAACGCTTTGCAGACCCCCTTGCAAGCTTTAGAACAAGATTTTGGATGTTTTCTTTCCTGGCAGAGTTTCTCCTTGCAAGATATGGTGGAAAAGCTTTTTGCTGAGTGTAGAGCGGCAAGACACGCAGAAGACGCAGATACGCAGCTCTCCGAAGCTAAGTGCCGGTCCCGGGCTTCTTTCGGCACAAACCGCTCTCAGGAGCTCCCTGCGCTCGCCACAATGCTCTGTGTGCGAAGAAGCCGCTTCTTCGCCTCCGGGAGAATCGGCGAGCGGCAGCTTCCCAAAGGCGAAGATGCAAGCTGCAGCACACAGGCACAGTGTGGGCAGCCTTCAGACTTCGAGAAAACAGTACTTTACCACTCTCCTGCCTTTTCCATGGTTATTCTATTGGAAAAGAACGAGTTTTGGACAACTACCTTTCATTCTTGCCAAACTCTTTGCAGACCCCCGTGCAAGCTTTAGAACAAGATTTTGGATGTTTTCTTTCCTGGCAGAGTTTCTCCTTGCAAGATATGGTGGAAAAGCTTTTTGCTGAGTGTAGAGCGGCAAGACACGCAGAAGACGCAGATACGCAGCTCTCCGAAGCTAAGTGCCGGTCCCGGGCTTCTTTCGGCACAAACCGCTCTCAGGAGCTCCCTGCGCTCGCCACAATGCTCTGTGTGCGAAGAAGCCGCTTCTTCGCCTCCTGGAGAATCGGCGAGCGGCAGCTTCCCAAAGGCGAAGATGCAAGCTGCAGCACACAGGCACAGTGTGGGCAGCCTTCAGACTTAGAGAAAACAGTACTTTACCACTCTCCTGCCTTTTCCATGGTTATTCTATTGGAAAAGAACGAGTTTTGGACAACTACCTTTCATTCTTGCCAAACTCTTTGCAGACCCCCGTGCAAGCTTTAGAACAAGATTTTGGATGTTTTCTTTCCTGGCAGAGTTTCTCCTTGCAAGATATGGTGGAAAAGCTTTTTGCTGAGTGTAGAGCGGCAAGACACGCAGAAGACGCAGATACGCAGCTCTCCGAAGCTAAGTGCCGGTCCCGGGCTTCTTTCGGCACAAACCGCTCTCAGGAGCTCCCTGCGCTCGCCACAATGCTCTGTGTGCGAAGAAGCCGCTTCTTCGCCTCCGGGAGAATCGGCGAGCGGCAGCTTCCCAAAGGCGAAGATGCAAGCTGCAGCACACAGGCACAGTGTGGGCAGCCTTCAGACTTAGAGAAAACAGTACTTTACCACTCTCCTGCCTTTTCCATGGTTATTCTATTGGAAAAGAACGAGTTTTGGACAACTACCTTTCATTCTTGCCAAACTCTTTGCAGACCCCCGTGCAAGCTTTAGAACAAGATTTTGGATGTTTTCTTTCCTGGCAGAGTTTCTCCTTGCAAGATATGGTGGAAAAGCTTTTTGCTGAGTGTAGAGCGGCAAGACACGCAGAAGACGCAGATACGCAGCTCTCCGAAGCTAAGTGCCGGTCCCGGGCTTCTTTCGGCACAAACCGCTCTCAGGAGCTCCCTGCGCTCGCCACAATGCTCTGTGTGCGAAGAAGCCGCTTCTTCGCCTCCGGGAGAATCGGCCAGCGGCAGCTTCCCAAAGGCGAAGATGCAAGCTGCAGCACGCAGGCACAGTGTGGGCAGCCTTCAGACTTCGAGAAAACAGTACTTTACCACTCTCCTGCCTTTTCCATGGTTATTCTATTGGAAAAGAACGAGTTTTGGACAACTACCTTTCATTCTTGCCAAACTCTTTGCAGACCCCCGTGCAAGCTTTAGAACAAGATTTTGGATGTTTTCTTTCCTGGCAGAGTTTCTCCTTGCAAGATATGGTGGAAAAGCTTTTTACTGAGTGTAGAGCGGCAAGACACGCAGAAGACGCAGATACGCAGCTCTCCGAAGCTAAGTGCCGGTCCCGGGCTTCTTTCGGCACAAACCGCTCTCAGGAGCTCCCTGCGCTCGCCACAATGCTCTGTGTGCGAAGAAGCCGCTTCTTCGCCTCCGGGAGAATCGGCGAGCGGCAGCTTGCCAAAGGCGAAGATGCAAGCTGCAGCACACAGGCACAGTGTGGGCAGCCTTCAGACTTAGAGAAAACAGTACTTTACCACTCTCCTGCCTTTTCCATGGTTATTCTATTGGAAAAGAACGAGTTTTGGACAACTACCTTTCATTCTTGCCAAACTCTTTGCAGACCTGCGTGCAAGCTTTAGAACAAGATTTTGGATGTTTTCTTTCCTGGCAGAGTTTCTCCTTGCAAGATATGGTGGAAAAGCTTTTTGCTGAGTGTAGAGCGGCAAGACACGCAGAAGACGCAGATACGCAGCTCTCCGAAGCTAAGTGCCGGTCCCGGGCTTCTTTCGGCACAAACCGCTCTCAGGAGCTCCCTGCGCTCGCCACAATGCTCTGTGTGCGAAGAAGCCGCTTCTTCGCCTCCGGGAGAATCGGCGAGCGGCAGCTTCCCAAAGGCGAAGATGCAAGCTGCAGCACGCAGGCACAGTGTGGGCAGCCTTCAGACTTAGAGAAAACAGTACTTTACCACTCTCCTGCCTTTTCCATGGTTATTCTATTGGAAAAGAACGAGTTTTGGACAACTACCTTTCATTCTTGCCAAACGCTTTGCAGACCCCCTTGCAAGCTTTAGAACAAGATTTTGGATGTTTTCTTTCCTGGCAGAGTTTCTCCTTGCAAGATATGGTGGAAAAGCTTTTTGCTGAGTGTAGAGCGGCAAGACACGCAGAAGACGCAGATACGCAGCTCTCCGAAGCTAAGTGCCGGTCCCGGGCTTCTTTCGGCACAAACCGCTCTCAGGAGCTCCCTGCGCTCGCCACAATGCTCTGTGTGCGAAGAAGCCGCTTCTTCGCCTCCGGGAGAATCGGCGAGCGGCAGCTTCCCAAAGGCGAAGATGCAAGCTGCAGCACACAGGCACAGTGTGGGCAGCCTTCAGACTTAGAGAAAACAGTACTTTACCACTCTCCTGCCTTTTCCATGGTTATTCTATTGGAAAAGAACGAGTTTTGGACAACTACCTTTCATTCTTGCCAAACTCTTTGCAGACCCCCGTGCAAGCTTTAGAACAAGATTTTGGATGTTTTCTTTCCTGGCAGAGTTTCTCCTTGCAAGATATGGTGGAAAAGCTTTTTGCTGAGTGTAGAGCGGCAAGACACGCAGAAGACGCAGATACGCAGCTCTCCGAAGCTAAGTGCCGGTCCCGGGCTTCTTTCGGCACAAACCGCTCTCAGGAGCTCCCTGCGCTCGCCACAATGCTCTGTGTGCGAAGAAGCCGCTTCTTCGCCTCCGGGAGAATCGGCGAGCGGCAGCTTCCCAAAGGCGAAGATGCAAGCTGCAGCACACAGGCACAGTGTGGGCAGCCTTCAGACTTAGAGAAAACAGTACTTTACCACTCTCCTGCCTTTTCCATGGTTATTCTATTGGAAAAGAACGAGTTTTGGACAACTACCTTTCATTCTTGCCAAACTCTTTGCAGACCCCCGTGCAAGCTTTAGAACAAGATTTTGGATGTTTTCTTTCCTGGCAGAGTTTCTCCTTGCAAGATATGGTGGAAAAGCTTTTTGCTGAGTGTAGAGCGGCAAGACACGCAGAAGACGCAGATACGCAGCTCTCCGAAGCTAAGTGCCGGTCCCGGGCTTCTTTCGGCACAAACCGCTCTCAGGAGCTCCCTGCGCTCGCCACAATGCTCTGTGTGCGAAGAAGCCGCTTCTTCGCCTCCGGGAGAATCGGCGAGCGGCAGCTTCCCAAAGGCGAAGATGCAAGCTGCAGCACGCAGGCACAGTGTGGGCAGCATTCAGACTTAGAGAAAACAGTACTTTACCACTCTCCTGCCTTTTCCATGGTTATTCTATTGGAAAAGAACGAGTTTTGGACAACTACCTTTCATTCTTGCCAAACTCTTTGCAGACCCCCGTGCAAGCTTTAGAACAAGATTTTGGATGTTTTCTTTCCTGGCAGAGTTTCTCCTTGCAAGATATGGTGGAAAAGCTTTTTGCTGAGTGTAGAGCGGCAAGACACGCAGAAGACGCAGATACGCAGCTCTCCGAAGCTAAGTGCCGGTCCCGGGCTTCTTTCAGCACAAACCGCTCTCAGGAGCTCCCTGCGCTCGCCACAATGCTCTGTGTGCGAAGAAGCCGCTTCTTCGCCTCCGGGAGAATCGGCGAGCGGCAGCTTCCCAAAGGCGAAGATGCAAGCTGCAGCACACAGGCACAGTGTGGGCAGCCTTCAGACTTCGAGAAAACAGTACTTTACCACTCTCCTGCCTTTTCCATGGTTATTCTATTGGAAAAGAACGAGTTTTGGACAACTACCTTTCATTCTTGCCAAACTCTTTGCAGACCCCCGTGCAAGCTTTAGAACAAGATTTTGGATGTTTTCTTTCCTGGCAGAGTTTCTCCTTGCAAGATATGGTGGAAAAGCTTTTTACTGAGTGTAGAGCGGCAAGACACGCAGAAGACGCAGATACGCAGCTCTCCGAAGCTAAGTGCCGGTCCCGGGCTTCTTTCGGCACAAACCGCTCTCAGGAGCTCCCTGCGCTCGCCACAATGCTCTGTGTGCGAAGAAGCCGCTTCTTCGCCTCCGGGAGAATCGGCGAGAGGCAGCTTCCCAAAGGCGAAGATGCAAGCTGCACCACACAGGCACAGTGTGGGCAGCCTTCAGACTTAGAGAAAACAGTACTTTACCACTCTCCTGCCTTTTCCATGGTTATTCTATTGGAAAAGAACGAGTTTTGGACAACTACCTTTCATTCTTGCCAAACTCTTTGCAGACCCCCGTGCAAGCTTTAGAACAAGATTTTGGATGTTTTCTTTCCTGGCAGAGTTTCTCCTTGCAAGATATGGTGGAAAAGCTTTTTGCTGAGTGTAGAGCGGCAAGACACGCAGAAGACGCAGATACGCAGCTCTCCGAAGCTAAGTGCCGGTCCCGGGCTTCTTTCGGCACAAACCGCTCTCAGGAGCTCCCTGCGCTCGCCACAATGCTCTGTGTGCGAAGAAGCCGCTTCTTCGCCTCCGGGAGAATCGGCGAGCGGCAGCTTGCCAAAGGCGAAGATGCAAGCTGCAGCACGCAGGCACAGTGTGGGCAGCCTTCAGACTTAGAGAAAACAGTACTTTACCACTCTCCTGCCTTTTCCATGGTTATTCTATTGGAAAAGAACGAGTTTTGGACAACTACCTTTCATTCTTGCCAAACTCTTTGCAGACCCCCGTGCAAGCTTTAGAACAAGATTTTGGATGTTTTCTTTCCTGGCAGAGTTTCTCCTTGCAAGATATGGTGGAAAAGCTTTTTGCTGAGTGTAGAGCGGCAAGACACGCAGAAGACGCAGATACGCAGCTCTCCGAAGCTAAGTGCCGGTCCCGGGCTTCTTTCGGCACAAACCGCTCTCAGGAGCTCCCTGCGCTCGCCACAATGCTCTGTGTGCGAAGAAGCCGCTTCTTCGCCTCCGGGAGAATCGGCGAGCGGCAGCTTCCCAAAGGCGAAGATGCAAGCTGCAGCACGCAGGCACAGTGTGGGCAGCCTTCAGACTTAGAGAAAACAGTACTTTACCACTCTCCTGCCTTTTCCATGGTTATTCTATTGGAAAAGAACGAGTTTTGGACAACTACCTTTCATTCTTGCCAAACTCTTTGCAGACCCCCGTGCAAGCTTTAGAACAAGATTTTGGATGTTTTCTTTCCTGGCAGAGTTTCTCCTTGCAAGATATGGTGGAAAAGCTTTTTGCTGAGTGTAGAGCGGCAAGACACGCAGAAGACGCAGATACGCAGCTCTCCGAAGCTAAGTGCCGGTCCCGGGCTTCTTTCGGCACAAACCGCTCTCAGGAGCTCCCTGCGCTCGCCACAATGCTCTGTGTGCGAAGAAGCCGCTTCTTCGCCTCCGGGAGAATCGGCGAGCGGCAGCTTCCCAAAGGCGAAGATGCAAGCTGCAGCACGCAGGCACAGTGTGGGCAGCCTTCAGACTTAGAGAAAACAGTACTTTACCACTCTCCTGCCTTTTCCATGGTTATTCTATTGGAAAAGAACGAGTTTTGGACAACTACCTTTCATTCTTGCCAAACTCTTTGCAGACCCCCGTGCAAGCTTTAGAAGAAGATTTTGGATGTTTTCTTTCCTGGCAGAGTTTCTCCTTGCAAGATATGGTGGAAAAGCTTTTTGCTGAGTGTAGAGCGGCAAGACACGCAGAAGACGCAGATACGCAGCTCTCCGAAGCTAAGTGCCGGTCCCGGGCTTCTTTCGGCACAAACCGCTCTCAGGAGCTCCCTGCGCTCGCCACAATGCTCTGTGTGCGAAGAAGCCGCTTCTTCGCCTGCGGGAGAATCGGCGAGCGGCAGCTTCCCAAAGGCGAAGATGCAAGCTGCAGCACGCAGGCACAGTGTGGGCAGCCTTCAGACTTAGAGAAAACAGTACTTTACCACTCTCCTGCCTTTTCCATGGTTATTCTATTGGAAAAGAACGAGTTTTGGACAACTACCTTTCATTCTTGCCAAACGCTTTGCAGACCCCCTTGCAAGCTTTAGAACAAGATTTTGGATGTTTTCTTTCCTGGCAGAGTTTCTCCTTGCAAGATATGGTGGAAAAGCTTTTTGCTGAGTGTAGAGCGGCAAGACACGCAGAAGACGCAGATACGCAGCTCTCCGAAGCTAAGTGCCGGTCCCGGGCTTCTTTCGGCACAAACCGCTCTCAGGAGCTCCCTGCGCTCGCCACAATGCTCTGTGTGCGAAGAAGCCGCTTCTTCGCCTCCGGGAGAATCGGCGAGCGGCAGCTTCCCAAAGGCGAAGATGCAAGCTGCAGCACACAGGCACAGTGTGGGCAGCCTTCAGACTTAGAGAAAACAGTACTTTACCACTCTCCTGCCTTTTCCATGGTTATTCTATTGGAAAAGAACGAGTTTTGGACAACTACCTTTCATTCTTGCCAAACTCTTTGCAGACCCCCGTGCAAGCTTTAGAACAAGATTTTGGATGTTTTCTTTCCTGGCAGAGTTTCTCCTTGCAAGATATGGTGGAAAAGCTTTTTGCTGAGTGTAGAGCGGCAAGACACGCAGAAGACGCAGATACGCAGCTCTCCGAAGCTAAGTGCCGGTCCCGGGCTTCTTTCGGCACAAACCGCTCTCAGGAGCTCCCTGCGCTCGCCACAATGCTCTGTGTGCGAAGAAGCCGCTTCTTCGCCTCCGGGAGAATCGGCGAGCGGCAGCTTCCCAAAGGCGAAGATGCAAGCTGCAGCACGCAGGCACAGTGTGGGCAGCCTTCAGACTTAGAGAAAACAGTACTTTACCACTCTCCTGCCTTTTCCATGGTTATTCTATTGGAAAAGAACGAGTTTTGGACAACTACCTTTCATTCTTGCCAAACTCTTTGCAGACCCCCGTGCAAGCTTTAGAACAAGATTTTGGATGTTTTCTTTCCTGGCAGAGTTTCTCCTTGCAAGATATGGTGGAAAAGCTTTTTGCTGAGTGTAGAGCGGCAAGACACGCAGAAGACGCAGATACGCAGCTCTCCGAAGCTAAGTGCCGGTCCCGGGCTTCTTTCGGCACAAACCGCTCTCAGGAGCTCCCTGCGCTCGCCACAATGCTCTGTGTGCGAAGAAGCCGCTTCTTCGCCTCCGGGAGAATCGGCGAGCGGCAGCTTCCCAAAGGCGAAGATGCAAGCTGCAGCACGCAGGCACAGTGTGGGCAGCCTTCAGACTTAGAGAAAACAGTACTTTACCACTCTCCTGCCTTTTCCATGGTTATTCTATTGGAAAAGAACGAGTTTTGGACAACTACCTTTCATTCTTGCCAAACACTTTGCAGACCCCCTTGCAAGCTTTAGAACAAGATTTTGGATGTTTTCTTTCCTGGCAGAGTTTCTCCTTGCAAGATATGGTGGAAAAGCTTTTTGCTGAGTGTAGAGCGGCAAGACACGCAGAAGACGCAGATACGCAGCTCTCCGAAGCTAAGTGCCGGTCCCGGGCTTCTTTCGGCACAAACCGCTCTCAGGAGCTCCCTGCGCTCGCCACAATGCTCTGTGTGCGAAGAAGCCGCTTCTTCGCCTCCGGGAGAATCGGCGAGCGGCAGCTTCCCAAAGGCGAAGATGCAAGCTGCAGCACACAGGCACAGTGTGGGCAGCCTTCAGACTTAGAGAAAACAGTACTTTACCACTCTCCTGCCTTTTCCATGGTTATTCTATTGGAAAAGAACGAGTTTTGGACAACTACCTTTCATTCTTGCCAAACTCTTTGCAGACCCCCGTGCAAGCTTTAGAACAAGATTTTGGATGTTTTCTTTCCTGGCAGAGTTTCTCCTTGCAAGATATGGTGGAAAAGCTTTTTGCTGAGTGTAGAGCGGCAAGACACGCAGAAGACGCAGATACGCAGCTCTCCGAAGCTAAGTGCCGGTCCCGGGCTTCTTTCGGCACAAACCGCTCTCAGGAGCTCCCTGCGCTCGCCACAATGCTCTGTGTGCGAAGAAGCCGCTTCTTCGCCTCCGGGAGAATCGGCGAGCGGCAGCTTCCCAAAGGCGAAGATGCAAGCTGCAGCACGCAGGCACAGTGTGGGCAGCCTTCAGACTTAGAGAAAACAGTACTTTACCACTCTCCTGCCTTTTCCATGGTTATTCTATTGGAAAAGAACGAGTTTTGGACAACTACCTTTCATTCTTGCCAAACTCTTTGCAGACCCCCGTGCAAGCTTTAGAACAAGATTTTGGATGTTTTCTTTCCTGGCAGAGTTTCTCCTTGCAAGATATGGTGGAAAAGCTTTTTGCTGAGTGTAGAGCGGCAAGACACGCAGAAGACGCAGATACGCAGCTCTCCGAAGCTAAGTGCCGGTCCCGGGCTTCTTTCGGCACAAACCGCTCTCAGGAGCTCCCTGCGCTCGCCACAATGCTCTGTGTGCGAAGAAGCCGCTTCTTCGCCTCCGGGAGAATCGGCGAGCGGCAGCTTCCCAAAGGCGAAGATGCAAGCTGCAGCACGCAGGCACAGTGTGGGCAGCCTTCAGACTTCGAGAAAACAGTACTTTACCACTCTCCTGCCTTTTCCATGGTTATTCTATTGGAAAAGAACGAGTTTTGGACAACTACCTTTCATTCTTGCCAAACGCTTTGCAGACCCCCTTGCAAGCTTTAGAACAAGATTTTGGATGTTTTCTTTCCTGGCAGAGTTTCTCCTTGCAAGATATGGTGGAAAAGCTTTTTGCTGAGTGTAGAGCGGCAAGACACGCAGAAGACGCAGATACGCAGCTCTCCGAAGCTAAGTGCCGGTCCCGGGCTTCTTTCGGCACAAACCGCTCTCAGGAGCTCCCTGCGCTCGCCACAATGCTCTGTGTGCGAAGAAGCCGCTTCTTCGCCTCCGGGAGAATCGGCGAGCGGCAGCTTCCCAAAGGCGAAGATGCAAGCTGCGGCACACAGGCACAGTGTGGGCAGCCTTCAGACTTCGAGAAAACAGTACTTTACCACTCTCCTGCCTTTTCCATGGTTATTCTATTGGAAAAGAACGAGTTTTGGACAACTACCTTTCATTCTTGCCAAACTCTTTGCAGACCCCCGTGCAAGCTTTAGAACAAGATTTTGGATGTTTTCTTTCCTGGCAGAGTTTCTCCTTGCAAGATATGGTGGAAAAGCTTTTTGCTGAGTGTAGAGCGGCAAGACACGCAGAAGACGCAGATACGCAGCTCTCCGAAGCTAAGTGCCGGTCCCGGGCTTCTTTCGGCACAAACCGCTCTCAGGAGCTCCCTGCGCTCGCCACAATGCTCTGTGTGCGAAGAAGCCGCTTCTTCGCCTCCTGGAGAATCGGCGAGCGGCAGCTTCCCAAAGGCGAAGATGCAAGCTGCAGCACACAGGCACAGTGTGGGCAGCCTTCAGACTTAGAGAAAACAGTACTTTACCACTCTCCTGCCTTTTCCATGGTTATTCTATTGGAAAAGAACGAGTTTTGGACAACTACCTTTCATTCTTGCCAAACTCTTTGCAGACCCCCGTGCAAGCTTTAGAACAAGATTTTGGATGTTTTCTTTCCTGGCAGAGTTTCTCCTTGCAAGATATGGTGGAAAAGCTTTTTGCTGAGTGTAGAGCGGCAAGACACGCAGAAGACGCAGATACGCAGCTCTCCGAAGCTAAGTGCCGGTCCCGGGCTTCTTTCGGCACAAACCGCTCTCAGGAGCTCCCTGCGCTCGCCACAATGCTCTGTGTGCGAAGAAGCCGCTTCTTCGCCTCCGGGAGAATCGGCGAGCGGCAGCTTCCCAAAGGCGAAGATGCAAGCTGCAGCACACAGGCACAGTGTGGGCAGCCTTCAGACTTAGAGAAAACAGTACTTTACCACTCTCCTGCCTTTTCCATGGTTATTCTATTGGAAAAGAACGAGTTTTGGACAACTACCTTTCATTCTTGCCAAACTCTTTGCAGACCCCCGTGCAAGCTTTAGAACAAGATTTTGGATGTTTTCTTTCCTGGCAGAGTTTCTCCTTGCAAGATATGGTGGAAAAGCTTTTTGCTGAGTGTAGAGCGGCAAGACACGCAGAAGACGCAGATACGCAGCTCTCCGAAGCTAAGTGCCGGTCCCGGGCTTCTTTCGGCACAAACCGCTCTCAGGAGCTCCCTGCGCTCGCCACAATGCTCTGTGTGCGAAGAAGCCGCTTCTTCGCCTCCGGGAGAATCGGCCAGCGGCAGCTTCCCAAAGGCGAAGATGCAAGCTGCAGCACGCAGGCACAGTGTGGGCAGCCTTCAGACTTAGAGAAAACAGTACTTTACCACTCTCCTGCCTTTTCCATGGTTATTCTATTGGAAAAGAACGAGTTTTGGACAACTACCTTTCATTCTTGCCAAACGCTTTGCAGACCTGCGTGCAAGCTTTAGAACAAGATTTTGGATGTTTTCTTTCCTGGCAGAGTTTCTCCTTGCAAGATATGGTGGAAAAGCTTTTTGCTGAGTGTAGAGCGGCAAGACACGCAGAAGACGCAGATACGCAGCTCTCCGAAGCTAAGTGCCGGTCCCGGGCTTCTTTCGGCACAAACCGCTCTCAGGAGCTCCCTGCGCTCGCCACAATGCTCTGTGTGCGAAGAAGCCGCTTCTTCGCCTCCGGGAGAATCGGCGAGCGGCAGCTTCCCAAAGGCGAAGATGCAAGCTGCAGCACACAGGCACAGTGTGGGCAGCCTTCAGACTTCGAGAAAACAGTACTTTACCACTCTCCTGCCTTTTCCATGGTTATTCTATTGGAAAAGAACGAGTTTTGGACAACTACCTTTCATTCTTGCCAAACTCTTTGCAGACCCCCGTGCAAGCTTTAGAACAAGATTTTGGATGTTTTCTTTCCTGGCAGAGTTTCTCCTTGCAAGATATGGTGGAAAAGCTTTTTGCTGAGTGTAGAGCGGCAAGACACGCAGAAGACGCAGATACGCAGCTCTCCGAAGCTAAGTGCCGGTCCCGGGCTTCTTTCGGCACAAACCGCTCTCAGGAGCTCCCTGCGCTCGCCACAATGCTCTGTGTGCGAAGAAGCCGCTTCTTCGCCTCCGGGAGAATCAGCGAGCGGCAGCTTCCCAAAGGCGAAGATGCAAGCTGCAGCACACAGGCACAGTGTGGGCAGCCTTCAGACTTAGAGAAAACAGTACTTTACCACTCTCCTGCCTTTTCCATGGTTATTCTATTGGAAAAGAACGAGTTTTGGACAACTACCTTTCATTCTTGCCAAACTCTTTGCAGACCCCCGTGCAAGCTTTAGAACAAGATTTTGGATGTTTTCTTTCCTGGCAGAGTTTCTCCTTGCAAGATATGGTGGAAAAGCTTTTTGCTGAGTGTAGAGCGGCAAGACACGCAGAAGACGCAGATACGCAGCTCTCCGAAGCTAAGTGCCGGTCCCGGGCTTCTTTCGGCACAAACCGCTCTCAGGAGCTCCCTGCGCTCGCCACAATGCTCTGTGTGCGAAGAAGCCGCTTCTTCGCCTCCGGGAGAATCGGCGAGCGGCAGCTTCCCACAGGCGAAGATGCAAGCTGCAGCACACAGGCACAGTGTGGGCAGCCTTCAGACTTAGAGAAAACAGTACTTTACCACTCTCCTGCCTTTTCCATGGTTATTCTATTGGAAAAGAACGAGTTTTGGACAACTACCTTTCATTCTTGCCAAACTCTTTGCAGACCCCCGTGCAAGCTTTAGAACAAGATTTTGGATGTTTTCTTTCCTGGCAGAGTTTCTCCTTGCAAGATATGGTGGAAAAGCTTTTTGCTGAGTGTAGAGCGGCAAGACACGCAGAAGACGCAGATACGCAGCTCTCCGAAGCTAAGTGCCGGTCCCGGGCTTCTTTCGGCACAAACCGCTCTCAGGAGCTCCCTGCGCTCGCCACAATGCTCTGTGTGCGAAGAAGCCGCTTCTTCGCCTCCGGGAGAATCGGCGAGCGGCAGCTTCCCAAAGGCGAAGATGCAAGCTGCAGCACGCAGGCACAGTGTGGGCAGCCTTCAGACTTAGAGAAAACAGTACTTTACCACTCTCCTGCCTTTTCCATGGTTATTCTATTGGAAAAGAACGAGTTTTGGACAACTACCTTTCATTCTTGCCAAACGCTTTGCAGACCCCCTTGCAAGCTTTAGAACAAGATTTTGGATGTTTTCTTTCCTGGCAGAGTTTCTCCTTGCAAGATATGGTGGAAAAGCTTTTTGCTGAGTGTAGAGCGGCAAGACACGCAGAAGACGCAGATACGCAGCTCTCCGAAGCTAAGTGCCGGTCCCGGGCTTCTTTCGGCACAAACCGCTCTCAGGAGCTCCCTGCGCTCGCCACAATGCTCTGTGTGCGAAGAAGCCGCTTCTTCGCCTCCGGGAGAATCGGCGAGCGGCAGCTTCCCAAAGGCGAAGATGCAAGCTGCAGCACACAGGCACAGTGTGGGCAGCCTTCAGACTTCGAGAAAACAGTACTTTACCACTCTCCTGCCTTTTCCATGGTTATTCTATTGGAAAAGAACGAGTTTTGGACAACTACCTTTCATTCTTGCCAAACTCTTTGCAGACCCCCGTGCAAGCTTTAGAACAAGATTTTGGATGTTTTCTTTCCTGGCAGAGTTTCTCCTTGCAAGATATGGTGGAAAAGCTTTTTGCTGAGTGTAGAGCGGCAAGACACGCAGAAGACGCAGATACGCAGCTCTCCGAAGCTAAGTGCCGGTCCCGGGCTTCTTTCGGCACAAACCGCTCTCAGGAGCTCCCTGCGCTCGCCACAATGCTCTGTGTGCGAAGAAGCCGCTTCTTCGCCTCCGGGAGAATCGGCGAGCGGCAGCTGCCCAAAGGCGAAGATGCAAGCTGCAGCACACAGGCACAGTGTGGGCAGCCTTCAGACTTCGAGAAAACAGTACTTTACCACTCTCCTGCCTTTTCCATGGTTATTCTATTGGAAAAGAACGAGTTTTGGACAACTACCTTTCATTCTTGCCAAACTCTTTGCAGACCCCCGTGCAAGCTTTAGAACAAGATTTTGGATGTTTTCTTTCCTGGCAGAGTTTCTCCTTGCAAGATATGGTGGAAAAGCTTTTTGCTGAGTGTAGAGCGGCAAGACACACAGAAGACGCAGATACGCAGCTCTCCGAAGCTAAGTGCCGGTCCCGGGCTTCTTTCGGCACAAACCGCTCTCAGGAGCTCCCTGCGCTCGCCACAATGCTCTGTGTGCGAAGAAGCCGCTTCTTCGCCTCCGGGAGAATCGGCGAGCGGCAGCTTCCCAAAGGCGAAGATGCAAGCTGCAGCACACAGGCACAGTGTGGGCAGCCTTCAGACTTAGAGAAAACAGTACTTTACCACTCTCCTGCCTTTTCCATGGTTATTCTATTGGAAAAGAACGAGTTTTGGACAACTACCTTTCATTCTTGCCAAACTCTTTGCAGACCCCCGTGCAAGCTTTAGAACAAGATTTTGGATGTTTTCTTTCCTGGCAGAGTTTCTCCTTGCAAGATATGGTGGAAAAGCTTTTTGCTGAGTGTAGAGCGGCAAGACACGCAGAAGACGCAGATACGCAGCTCTCCGAAGCTAAGTGCCGGTCCCGGGCTTCTTTCGGCACAAACCGCTCTCAGGAGCTCCCTGCGCTCGCCACAATGCTCTGTGTGCGAAGAAGCCGCTTCTTCGCCTCCGGGAGAATCGGCGAGCGGCAGCTTCCCAAAGGCGAAGATGCAAGCTGCAGCACACAGGCACAGTGTGGGCAGCCTTCAGACTTAGAGAAAACAGTACTTTACCACTCTCCTGCCTTTTCCATGGTTATTCTATTGGAAAAGAACGAGTTTTGGACAACTACCTTTCATTCTTGCCAAACTCTTTGCAGACCCCCGTGCAAGCTTTAGAACAAGATTTTGGATGTTTTCTTTCCTGGCAGAGTTTCTCCTTGCAAGATATGGTGGAAAAGCTTTTGGCTGAGTGTAGAGCGGCAAGACACGCAGAAGACGCAGATACGCAGCTCTCCGAAGCTAAGTGCCGGTCCCGGGCTTCTTTCGGCACAAACCGCTCTCAGGAGCTCCCTGCGCTCGCCACAATGCTCTGTGTGCGAAGAAGCCGCTTCTTCGCCTCCGGGAGAATCGGCGAGCGGCAGCTTCCCAAAGGCGAAGATGCAAGCTGCAGCACGCAGGCACAGTGTGGGCAGCCTTCAGACTTAGAGAAAACAGTACTTTACCACTCTCCTGCCTTTTCCATGGTTATTCTATTGGAAAAGAACGAGTTTTGGACAACTACCTTTCATTCTTGCCAAACTCTTTGCAGACCCCCGTGCAAGCTTTAGAAGAAGATTTTGGATGTTTTCTTTCCTGGCAGAGTTTCTCCTTGCAAGATATGGTGGAAAAGCTTTTTGCTGAGTGTAGAGCGGCAAGACATGCAGAAGACGCAGATACGCAGCTCTCCGAAGCTAAGTGCCGGTCCCGGGCTTCTTTCGGCACAAACCGCTCTCAGGAGCTCCCTGCGCTCGCCACAATGCTCTGTGTGCGAAGAAGCCGCTTCTTCGCCTCCGGGAGAATCGGCGAGCGGCAGCTTCCCAAAGGCGAAGATGCAAGCTGCAGCACGCAGGCACAGTGTGGGCAGCCTTCAGACTTAGAGAAAACAGTACTTTACCACTCTCCTGCCTTTTCCATGGTTATTCTATTGGAAAAGAACGAGTTTTGGACAACTACCTTTCATTCTTGCCAAACGCTTTGCAGACCCCCTTGCAAGCTTTAGAACAAGATTTTGGATGTTTTCTTTCCTGGCAGAGTTTCTCCTTGCAAGATATGGTGGAAAAGCTTTTTGCTGAGTGTAGAGCGGCAAGACACGCAGAAGACGCAGATACGCAGCTCTCCGAAGCTAAGTGCCGGTCCCGGGCTTCTTTCGGCACAAACCGCTCTCAGGAGCTCCCTGCGCTCGCCACAATGCTCTGTGTGCGAAGAAGCCGCTTCTTCGCCTCCGGGAGAATCGGCGAGCGGCAGCTTCCCAAAGGCGAAGATGCAAGCTGCAGCACACAGGCACAGTGTGGGCAGCCTTCAGACTTCGAGAAAACAGTACTTTACCACTCTCCTGCCTTTTCCATGGTTATTCTATTGGAAAAGAACGAGTTTTGGACAACTACCTTTCATTCTTGCCAAACTCTTTGCAGACCCCCGTGCAAGCTTTAGAACAAGATTTTGGATGTTTTCTTTCCTGGCAGAGTTTCTCCTTGCAAGATATGGTGGAAAAGCTTTTTGCTGAGTGTAGAGCGGCAAGACACGCAGAAGACGCAGATACGCAGCTCTCCGAAGCTAAGTGCCGGTCCCGGGCTTCTTTCGGCACAAACCGCTCTCAGGAGCTCCCTGCGCTCGCCACAATGCTCTGTGTGCGAAGAAGCCGCTTCTTCGCCTCCTGGAGAATCGGCGAGCGGCAGCTTCCCAAAGGCGAAGATGCAAGCTGCAGCACACAGGCACAGTGTGGGCAGCCTTCAAACTTAGAGAAAACAGTACTTTACCACTCTCCTGCCTTTTCCATGGTTATTCTATTGGAAAAGAACGAGTTTTGGACAACTACCTTTCATTCTTGCCAAACTCTTTGCAGACCCCCGTGCAAGCTTTAGAACAAGATTTTGGAGTTTTTCTTTCCTGGCAGAGTTTCTCCTTGCAAGATATGGTGGAAAAGCTTTTTGCTGAGTGTAGAGCGGCAAGACACGCAGAAGACGCAGATACGCAGCTCTCCGAAGCTAAGTGCCGGTCCCGGGCTTCTTTCGGCACAAACCGCTCTCAGGAGCTCCCTGCGCTCGCCACAATGCTCTGTGTGCGAAGAAGCCGCTTCTTCGCCTCCTGGAGAATCGGCGAGCGGCAGCTTCCCAAAGGCGAAGATGCAAGCTGCAGCACACAGGCACAGTGTGGGCAGCCTTCAAACTTAGAGAAAACAGTACTTTACCACTCTCCTGCCTTTTCCATGGTTATTCTATTGGAAAAGAACGAGTTTTGGACAACTACCTTTCATTCTTGCCAAACTCTTTGCAGACCCCCGTGCAAGCTTTAGAACAAGATTTTGGATGTTTTCTTTCCTGGCAGAGTTTCTCCTTGCAAGATATGGTGGAAAAGCTTTTTACTGAGTGTAGAGCGGCAAGACACGCAGAAGACGCAGATACGCAGCTCTCCGAAGCTAAGTGCCGGTCCCGGGCTTCTTTCGGCACAAACCGCTCTCAGGAGCTCCCTGCGCTCGCCACAATGCTCTGTGTGCGAAGAAGCCGCTTCTTCGCCTCCTGGAGAATCGGCGAGCGGCAGCTTCCCAAAGGCGAAGATGCAAGCTGCACCACACAGGCACAGTGTGGGCAGCCTTCAGACTTAGAGAAAACAGTACTTTACCACTCTCCTGCCTTTTCCATGGTTATTCTATTGGAAAAGAACGAGTTTTGGACAACTACCTTTCATTCTTGCCAAACTCTTTGCAGACCCCCGTGCAAGCTTTAGAACAAGATTTTGGATGTTTTCTTTCCTGGCAGAGTTTCTCCTTGCAAGATATGGTGGAAAAGCTTTTTGCTGAGTGTAGAGCGGCAAGACACGCAGAAGACGCAGATACGCAGCTCTCCGAAGCTAAGTGCCGGTCCCGGGCTTCTTTCGGCACAAACCGCTCTCAGGAGCTCCCTGCGCTCGCCACAATGCTCTGTGTGCGAAGAAGCCGCTTCTTCGCCTCCGGGAGAATCGGCGAGCGGCAGCTTCCCAAAGGCGAAGATGCAAGCTGCAGCACACAGGCACAGTGTGGGCAGCCTTCAGACTTCGAGAAAACAGTACTTTACCACTCTCCTGCCTTTTCCATGGTTATTCTATTGGAAAAGAACGAGTTTTGGACAACTACCTTTCATTCTTGCCAAACTCTTTGCAGACCCCCGTGCAAGCTTTAGAACAAGATTTTGGATGTTTTCTTTCCTGGCAGAGTTTCTCCTTGCAAGATATGGTGGAAAAGCTTTTTGCTGAGTGTAGAGCGGCAAGACACACAGAAGACGCAGATACGCAGCTCTCCGAAGCTAAGTGCCGGTCCCGGGCTTCTTTCGGCACAAACCGCTCTCAGGAGCTCCCTGCGCTCGCCACAATGCTCTGTGTGCGAAGAAGCCGCTTCTTCGCCTCCGGGAGAATCGGCCAGCGGCAGCTTCCCAAAGGCGAAGATGCAAGCTGCAGCACACAGGCACAGTGTGGGCAGCCTTCAGACTTAGAGAAAACAGTACTTTACCACTCTCCTGCCTTTTCCATGGTTATTCTATTGGAAAAGAACGAGTTTTGGACAACTACCTTTCATTCTTGCCAAACTCTTTGCAGACCCCCGTGCAAGCTTTAGAACAAGATTTTGGATGTTTTCTTTCCTGGCAGAGTTTCTCCTTGCAAGATATGGTGGAAAAGCTTTTTGCTGAGTGTAGAGCGGCAAGACACGCAGAAGACGCAGATACGCAGCTCTCCGAAGCTAAGTGCCGGTCCCGGGCTTCTTTCGGCACAAACCGCTCTCAGGAGCTCCCTGCGCTCGCCACAATGCTCTGTGTGCGAAGAAGCCGCTTCTTCGCCTCCGGGAGAATCGGCGAGCGGCAGCTTCCCAAAGGCGAAGATGCAAGCTGCAGCACACAGGCACAGTGTGGGCAGCCTTCAGACTTAGAGAAAACAGTACTTTACCACTCTCCTGCCTTTTCCATGGTTATTCTATTGGAAAAGAACGAGTTTTGGACAACTACCTTTCATTCTTGCCAAACTCTTTGCAGACCCCCGTGCAAGCTTTAGAACAAGATTTTGGATGTTTTCTTTCCTGGCAGAGTTTCTCCTTGCAAGATATGGTGGAAAAGCTTTTGGCTGAGTGTAGAGCGGCAAGACACGCAGAAGACGCAGATACGCAGCTCTCCGAAGCTAAGTGCCGGTCCCGGGCTTCTTTCGGCACAAACCGCTCTCAGGAGCTCCCTGCGCTCGCCACAATGCTCTGTGTGCGAAGAAGCCGCTTCTTCGCCTCCGGGAGAATCGGCGAGCGGCAGCTTCCCAAAGGCGAAGATGCAAGCTGCAGCACGCAGGCACAGTGTGGGCAGCCTTCAGACTTAGAGAAAACAGTACTTTACCACTCTCCTGCCTTTTCCATGGTTATTCTATTGGAAAAGAACGAGTTTTGGACAACTACCTTTCATTCTTGCCAAACTCTTTGCAGACCCCCGTGCAAGCTTTAGAAGAAGATTTTGGATGTTTTCTTTCCTGGCAGAGTTTCTCCTTGCAAGATATGGTGGAAAAGCTTTTTGCTGAGTGTAGAGCGGCAAGACATGCAGAAGACGCAGATACGCAGCTCTCCGAAGCTAAGTGCCGGTCCCGGGCTTCTTTCGGCACAAACCGCTCTCAGGAGCTCCCTGCGCTCGCCACAATGCTCTGTGTGCGAAGAAGCCGCTTCTTCGCCTCCGGGAGAATCGGCGAGCGGCAGCTTCCCAAAGGCGAAGATGCAAGCTGCAGCACGCAGGCACAGTGTGGGCAGCCTTCAGACTTAGAGAAAACAGTACTTTACCACTCTCCTGCCTTTTCCATGGTTATTCTATTGGAAAAGAACGAGTTTTGGACAACTACCTTTCATTCTTGCCAAACGCTTTGCAGACCCCCTTGCAAGCTTTAGAACAAGATTTTGGATGTTTTCTTTCCTGGCAGAGTTTCTCCTTGCAAGATATGGTGGAAAAGCTTTTTGCTGAGTGTAGAGCGGCAAGACACGCAGAAGACGCAGATACGCAGCTCTCCGAAGCTAAGTGCCGGTCCCGGGCTTCTTTCGGCACAAACCGCTCTCAGGAGCTCCCTGCGCTCGCCACAATGCTCTGTGTGCGAAGAAGCCGCTTCTTCGCCTCCGGGAGAATCGGCGAGCGGCAGCTTCCCAAAGGCGAAGATGCAAGCTGCAGCACACAGGCACAGTGTGGGCAGCATTCAGACTTAGAGAAAACAGTACTTTACCACTCTCCTGCCTTTTCCATGGTTATTCTATTGGAAAAGAACGAGTTTTGGACAACTACCTTTCATTCTTGCCAAACTCTTTGCAGACCCCCGTGCAAGCTTTAGAACAAGATTTTGGATGTTTTCTTTCCTGGCAGAGTTTCTCCTTGCAAGATATGGTGGAAAAGCTTTTTGCTGAGTGTAGAGCGGCAAGACACGCAGAAGACGCAGATACGCAGCTCTCCGAAGCTAAGTGCCGGTCCCGGGCTTCTTTCGGCACAAACCGCTCTCAGGAGCTCCCTGCGCTCGCCACAATGCTCTGTGTGCGAAGAAGCCGCTTCTTCGCCTCCTGGAGAATCGGCGAGCGGCAGCTTCCCAAAGGCGAAGATGCAAGCTGCAGCACACAGGCACAGTGTGGGCAGCCTTCAAACTTAGAGAAAACAGTACTTTACCACTCTCCTGCCTTTTCCATGGTTATTCTATTGGAAAAGAACGAGTTTTGGACAACTACCTTTCATTCTTGCCAAACTCTTTGCAGACCCCCGTGCAAGCTTTAGAACAAGATTTTGGAGTTTTTCTTTCCTGGCAGAGTTTCTCCTTGCAAGATATGGTGGAAAAGCTTTTTGCTGAGTGTAGAGCGGCAAGACACGCAGAAGACGCAGATACGCAGCTCTCTGAAGCTAAGTGCCGGTCCCGGGCTTCTTTCGGCACAAACCGCTCTCAGGAGCTCCCTGCGCTCGCCACAATGCTCTGTGTGCGAAGAAGCCGCTTCTTCGCCTCCTGGAGAATCGGCGAGCGGCAGCTTCCCAAAGGCGAAGATGCAAGCTGCAGCACACAGGCACAGTGTGGGCAGCCTTCAAACTTAGAGAAAACAGTACTTTACCACTCTCCTGCCTTTTCCATGGTTATTCTATTGGAAAAGAACGAGTTTTGGACAACTACCTTTCATTCTTGCCAAACTCTTTGCAGACCCCCGTGCAAGCTTTAGAACAAGATTTTGGATGTTTTCTTTCCTGGCAGAGTTTCTCCTTGCAAGATATGGTGGAAAAGCTTTTTACTGAGTGTAGAGCGGCAAGACACGCAGAAGACGCAGATACGCAGCTCTCCGAAGCTAAGTGCCGGTCCCGGGCTTCTTTCGGCACAAACCGCTCTCAGGAGCTCCCTGCGCTCGCCACAATGCTCTGTGTGCGAAGAAGCAGCTTCTTCGCCTCCTGGAGAATCGGCGAGCGGCAGCTTCCCAAAGGCGAAGATGCAAGCTGCAGCACACAGGCACAGTGTGGGCAGCCTTCAGACTTCGAGAAAACAGTACTTTACCACTCTCCTGCCTTTTCCATGGTTATTCTATTGGAAAAGAACGAGTTTTGGACAACTACCTTTCATTCTTGCCAAACTCTTTGCAGACCCCCGTGCAAGCTTTAGAACAAGATTTTGGATGTTTTCTTTCCTGGCAGAGTTTCTCCTTGCAAGATATGGTGGAAAAGCTTTTTGCTGAGTGTAGAGCGGCAAGACACGCAGAAGACGCAGATACGCAGCTCTCCGAAGCTAAGTGCCGGTCCCGGGCTTCTTTCGGCACAAACCGCTCTCAGGAGCTCCCTGCGCTCGCCACAATGCTCTGTGTGCGAAGAAGCCGCTTCTTCGCCTCCGGGAGAATCGGCGAGCGGCAGCTTCCCAAAGGCGAAGATGCAAGCTGCAGCACACAGGCACAGTGTGGGCAGCCTTCAGACTTAGAGAAAACAGTACTTTACCACTCTCCTGCCTTTTCCATGGTTATTCTATTGGAAAAGAACGAGTTTTGGACAACTACCTTTCATTCTTGCCAAACTCTTTGCAGACCCCCGTGCAAGCTTTAGAACAAGATTTTGGATGTTTTCTTTCCTGGCAGAGTTTCTCCTTGCAAGATATGGTGGAAAAGCTTTTTGCTGAGTGTAGAGCGGCAAGACACGCAGAAGACGCAGATACGCAGCTCTCCAAAGCTAAGTGCCGGTCCCGGGCTTCTTTCGGCACAAACCGCTCTCAGGAGCTCCCTGCGCTCGCCACAATGCTCTGTGTGCGAAGAAGCCGCTTCTTCGCCTCCGGGAGAATCGGCGAGCGGCAGCTTCCCAAAGGCGAAGATGCAAGCTGCAGCACACAGGCACAGTGTGGGCAGCCTTCAGACTTAGAGAAAACAGTACTTTACCACTCTCCTGCCTTTTCCATGGTTATTCTATTGGAAAAGAACGAGTTTTGGACAACTACCTTTCATTCTTGCCAAACTCTTTGCAGACCCCCGTGCAAGCTTTAGAACAAGATTTTGGATGTTTTCTTTCCTGGCAGAGTTTCTCCTTGCAAGATATGGTGGAAAAGCTTTTTGCTGAGTGTAGAGCGGCAAGACACGCAGAAGACGCAGATACGCAGCTCTCCGAAGCTAAGTGCCGGTCCCGGGCTTCTTTCGGCACAAACCGCTCTCAGGAGCTCCCTGCGCTCGCCACAATGCTCTGTGTGCGAAGAAGCCGCTTCTTCGCCTCCGGGAGAATCGGCGAGCGGCAGCTTCCCAAAGGCGAAGATGCAAGCTGCAGCACACAGGCACAGTGTGGGCAGCCTTCAGACTTAGAGAAAACAGTACTTTACCACTCTCCTGCCTTTTCCATGGTTATTCTATTGGAAAAGAACGAGTTTTGGACAACTACCTTTCATTCTTGCCAAACTCTTTGCAGACCCCCGTGCAAGCTTTAGAACAAGATTTTGGATGTTTTCTTTCCTGGCAGAGTTTCTCCTTGCAAGATATGGTGGAAAAGCTTTTTGCTGAGTGTAGAGCGGCAAGACACGCAGAAGACGCAGATACGCAGCTCTCCGAAGCTAAGTGCCGGTCCCGGGCTTCTTTCGGCACAAACCGCTCTCAGGAGCTCCCTGCGCTCGCCACAATGCTCTGTGTGCGAAGAAGCCGCTTCTTCGCCTCCGGGAGAATCGGCGAGCGGCAGCTTCCCAAAGGCGAAGATGCAAGCTGCAGCACACAGGCACAGTGTGGGCAGCCTTCAGACTTAGAGAAAACAGTACTTTACCACTCTCCTGCCTTTTCCATGGTTATTCTATTGGAAAAGAACGAGTTTTGGACAACTACCTTTCATTCTTGCCAAACTCTTTGCAGACCCCCGTGCAAGCTTTAGAACAAGATTTTGGATGTTTTCTTTCCTGGCAGAGTTTCTCCTTGCAAGATATGGTGGAAAAGCTTTTTGCTGAGTGTAGAGCGGCAAGACACGCAGAAGACGCAAATACGCAGCTCTCCGAAGCTAAGTGCCGGTCCCGGGCTTCTTTCGGCACAAACCGCTCTCAGGAGCTCCCTGCGCTCGCCACAATGCTCTGTGTGCGAAGAAGCCGCTTCTTCGCCTCCGGGGGACTCGGCTAGTAGCAGCTTCCGAAACGCGACAAACAAATATTAACAACACGGCATTGTGTCCTTGGCGTCTTTCGGCACAAGCGCCCCACCGGAACTTACCGCCAGCGGCACAATGCATTGTGTGTGAAGAACTCCCTTCGCCTCCAGGGAACTGAAAGAAGAAGCCTAAGCTTAAAACGCCTTTGCCTCAATTGTGTACTGGTTTGGGCGCTCCTCTCTATTAATTGCGCCACTCCTGACAGCAGGTGTCGCTGTTGGTCAAGCTTTGAGTTTGCTTACTAAGTTGCGATGCTGGGTGGTCAAACGACTCAAGGTAAGATCAGCGATTTTAAATCAGGTTCTCACTGGATGTAGATACCATTAGTCATTGCACACTGCAAAATAATGCTGCTCTAGCGTTCTTGTTAGCACATGGGCAAGAGTGTGAGGATTTGGAAGGAATGTGTTTTTTGAACCTTTCTAACCATTCTGCAGTCATTCACTGGAAACTCAAACAAGGACAAGATAACATGAAGAAATTGATTGGGAATGAGAGGGTTACGCCTGAATGGTTTGAGAGATGGGAAACAACTCGATGGTTGAAAGATCTTGTAAAGGGAACTTTGTTGTTACTAGTAGTCATTATTATATTGCTTCTTGTTATTCCATGCATCATGAAAGTGGTGAGCGTCTTGGAAGAAAATAGGGTGGGAAAGGGTTTAGCTGGTGCAAGACGAAGAAGGGGGAAATTGTAGCAATGTATCTGAACCTCTTAGACTAAAGGGTGCACCAGCCATCCAGCTGGAATATGTTCTTATCAGAATTTTCTCAGAGCCCTCTGGAATTCATCAAGGTTACTAAGACATAAGCCGTGCTAAAATAAGAAAGAGAAGCTGAGAAACCAAATTCCAAGACTACAAGAACTCGATAACGGGGGGCAGCAAAGCGCCTGGACTGTAACCAAACGTATCTTCTGAGAGGTGCGCACAGAATGCGTGGACATAACAAAGGCACCAAGATAAAAATGCGGGCCTAGCGTGTGCAGAGATTTAGAATGTGTAAGTGCATCATGTCAACAATCAACGGCTTCTGCTTAATCCTCTTGCTCCGTTGTCCTGGAGTCCTGAATTTCCCACAAGGAAAGCCCTACTAAAAGGGCTCTGATTTTAATGATAGTTGCTGTCTAGACGATGAATAATGGGAAGAGTTCTTTCAAATCCTTCCCTCGCTGACATCTGTAAGTTTCATCTTTTCCTGATTGTACTGGTGGCTATACATTAGTTATGACTAGAAAGGAATGAGTTTTAGGGATATGTTGCAAGGAAATTGGTAGCTCTGCTTCCATTTCCATTGTCTAAGAAGAATTCTGATTAGTTTTGGACTTTTCATAGACCTCTGACTAGATTGCATTTGTCTTTGATTGAGCCCGTAAATTTTAGGCTACTAGGCTTGACCAATGGATAGAAAAGGGAAAGTCACACAGCTTAGGTGGTTCCCTTGTCAACAACTTCTCAATAGTAGGGCGATTTCTGTCCTCAAGTTTGTTACTTCAGCTAGCAGATTATGCTCACTCCAAAAGAAGGTGAGAAGTTTGCTACCCTAAATGGTCCGATAATTCTTCCTGCTTCTTTGTGACTCTTTTGTATGACTGGATTCTGTATTATTGGAGTTTGTTATAAAAAGTTGGATTAAATTGCGTGCGTCCGCTCTTGGGGGAAACAGTATTTAGCCAATAACATCTAGGCTTTTATCGACCTGAGATTGTCTGAACGGACGGGACGCTTTAAACACAGTAATTCCTGCTAGTTCCAATTCCATTTTTAGACTCGACAAACCGAATGGTAAACCTGCACCAGTAGGGAGGGACATTGGACTTTCTCCCTTTTAGAGAGAAACTAATGAAAAAGTTTCAGCAGAATCATAGCAGGCTGTAAAATAAGAAAAGCATCATGAAAAGAGGCCAATCCTATCCTCTTAGTATTGCTAGTTGTGATTGGACATGAATGAAACATGTCAACTCTGTGTTCCTGGGTATCACATCAGTAACAGCTACTTCAGCTGCTGTAGTTGTCTCCTAAAGCTAAGAACAGAATCCAAAGAATTGTGATTCCATGGTCACAATTCACCCTGTGATGGTGACAGGTGAAAAAGGAGTGGAAGGTGCGCGGGTAAATTAACTTGAATGGCCTATCTAAATCAGCAGCCACTGATTTCCTGAAAACTTCAACAGGTCAGTTGACCTGTTGGGATTCTTTTAATCCATGGTCATGTTTTTCTTGGGATTCTTGTAACCTTTCCCCATTCGTTCAGCCTTTGCCCTCAAGCCTTTGCTGACATTTCAAGTATCTCGACAAGCTGGAAATGTGTTGTCTTTCTTTATCATGTCATAATTCCCTTCAAAGGGTTGTTTGCCTCAAGTCTTATTTGCTGGTTTTCTGCTAGTTCATTGTCAGAGGGCAGCAGGTGCTTTGTAAGAGCAAGTACACAATCCTATAGCTTGCTTTTCTTTTGATTTGGCCTGTCTAGAAAATTGAAGGACTGAACTTTTCCGACAGGATTTTCTCTCCCCATTATGTTTCACCGGAAGGGCAGATGCAAATCATCTACTTAAACTCTCGGCACGGAAAAAAGTAGTGGTTTGCTGCTGCATATAGGTAGAAGCTTACAAAAGGAAGGCCTTGGGCTGAGGCCCGATACTTTGGCTAAGCAGAAAAGGACTATGGGAAGGTGAGGCCGCTGAATCAGAGGTAGATCAACAAGTTCTAGAATCGTCACGTGTTCACAGCGTGGTGTAGGATGGTTGGTTGAATGAATTTTGTTATGGCTTAAAGCTATGGAACTGATAAAGGCCTGAGTGCTTCAAAAGCCTGGTTTTTGCAAAAAAGCAGCTCTCCTCTGCACCTGCCTGGGGACTCTGCATCACTAGGGAGCCTCACTCCCAGTTTGCCAAGGAGATGATCAGTAGGAATGTTGCAGAGCTGCCGTGTCCGTATGAATGGAATGGCAAAGAGTGAAGCGGTGGGTATTTTTGGGCTTTAATACAATGCTGCTGCATTGGTGCCAGTTTAGTCGGTTTTCCATCAGTGGCCTTTCTGTCTAGAAGTACACTGCCCAGTCTTTCTAGCATGTGATGCCATTTCCTTCCTGTTGTTTTAATACCTTCCTTCAGTTGAAAGGATGATACAATCTTTACATTTTGAAGATCCCTGTTAGGAAACACTATGCCAGAGGAGTCATTGCTCCCTTTTCTTCTGCCTCCTTTGTAATTTTCAGAGCCTCATTTCAAATTTCTGCTAATGTCGAGAAGAATACTGAGACTACTCAGCAGGGTTGACGCTCTCAGCTGCTTTCCTCTTTCATACTGCTTCATACTGTATGTGACTTAATGGCCTGGTTTTGTCATCCGCATTTTGCTGTGATCTGTGAACACAAAAAGAAGTCTTTGTTTTTTGCAAGAACTACCCCTAGGAGGATTTGTGTTCCTTTTGATTTCTACGGTGTTAGCCCTGTTGCAGAAAAAAAGGAGATTGTACCCTCTTCTTGTGCTCTCATTCCCTCCTCTCTGCTTTGCATGTCCTAGTTAATCTACTGCCATGACTCATTTGGCATCATCTCATAGTGCAAATTCTGCACAGTTTCATGGACTTACAAATGCCAGTTGCCAAGGAGCTTGTATAACCATTCAAAGATTAAAGAATTGTAGGGCTGGGCAAGTCCAGCTGCTGAAACTGGAAGTGGTTAAGTCATGCCATATTAAAGAGACAGAGCAAATCAGTTCATCTAGGACTTTCAACTGGACACCTCTGAGAATAACAGCTTGACAGCAATGACACAGCCATCTTCCTAGCTGTATTCCAGAAAGAGAAAAGGGACACCTTCAATGGTTAAGATGTTTGGCATGAGAAAACAGCAAGAAATGTAGCACAAAATACTTGAGCCAGATAAAGTGCGTTTTTCTCGTGAGAATTTTGCAGTTGTTCTTTCTTGTCTGTGCCTTTACTTTTCACAGAAGACAGGGAGGGCGTTTAATTATTATTGTTCTTTTGTTTTCTATTCTTGGCCTCCCTCTTTCCACCTGCCATTAACAATTTTGCCTTGCTTTACTGGCTTCTCTTTCTTTACTTATAGAAGGTTACATGAGGTCCTCCAACCTTGTCATAAACATTCGCATACAGTGGAAAGGAGTAGAAGGTACATCTAAATGCACAAAACAGACCCAGAAAAAGAGAGGTTTTTTACAGTCTTCTGTGAGAACAAGATATCTTTGAACTGAGTAATGCTTTAACTTTTAGTCCACTCTTTACTATTATTACAAGTGTTTGGCCTTTAGTACATAGCCTTTGAAATCATCCAGCCCAATATTTTTGGCTAATTTTGTTTTATTTCTCTCGGGGACTTTGTTTCTTAAGGAATAGTCCAGAGCCAGAGCGTCCACGGTAGAGTTATGCTGCCATAATAAAAGCGTCGTAAATTCTGGTACAGTTTGTGCTGGTAATACGTCTAGGAAAGAAAGGTTTTACATCTTTTTTGACTTTCAAATGTAACCATTATTTGAAAAAGTTAAGAGTTGGGCTTTCCCCCCCTCCAAAATACTTCTCTCTGGAATGTTACTCAGGGATTACACATAAAAGCTCACCCTGTAAAATATGTTGCGGATAATCTGCAGTAAGCGCAGCTTAGCAGCTAGAGATGATTATGTGGGTTAAATGACATTCCTTCTGCGGTGATGGAAACTCTGTCTACGCAGACATACTCAACAAAAGTTACCATGGCTTAGCTCCTCTCCTAAACTTCATGTGCATTTTCAAACTTTCCAAGAAGGTGAATTCAAGCTCCTTCATTGCTCTCTGCTGGAGTCCCAAGAAAATACCAGTGTGCTTTTTGTCATTTACAGCTGTCATTGCTTAGCTCTTGAACATGAGACTCTCTCATGACTGATGAAAGTTGTCTAGTTAAGAGTGGGTCAAAGACACGCTCCTGCTCTAGAAGGAGATGAGAAGGTTTCTGCAGTCTTTGTCATCTCTACTGCTTGTGATTTCTATCCAAAACCAGTGGGAAGTTTTCTGAAGGCAGTCCAGAAGCTGGCAATATGGACAGCTTACAACCAAACACTTGCTGCACTGCTATCACGGTGATACCAGGAAGGACTTAAAAAATTTAGAAGGGCAAAGAAAGCAGTTGGAAGGAAAAGAACATTAACCATTATTCCATTCTTCTAATATGTCCTCCTTTAAGTCATCATTTTCATGCAGTTTAACGGCTTGCGTTGGTATCCCTCAAAAGGAATCTGAGACAGAGTAAGCTTTTTAATGCAGTAGATGTGACACGTGCAGGCCAAGTTGCCTTTGTTGACATCAAATGCCAGTTATGCTTGAGCTACCCTTTGCTTAAGGTACTTCGCTTACACGAAGAATTTTACTCATCATTGAGCAAATTTTGCTGTCATGATTGAGTAAATTTTATTCATGATAGAGTGAATTTTACTGTCACTCCGAATTTTACTGTCATGATTGGCATTGAAACTTTTCAAGGAAAGCTCTGGATAGCAATGTTTGTGTAAAAATAGTAGTTTATCTCCTGTATTTGTGTGAAGCAGGTAAGCCTTTTGCTGTCACCAGTGTTGCTTACCCTTTCATGTCATATCCCTCTTCATATCCATATTCTGCTGAAGGCTTATTAATCTGCTTTAAAATTGGCACGTGGAATAAGACTACTTTTCCTTTTTGAAAGCTAATGTCATTTGACCTAGTGACAGTAAATAATTCATTAATTGTAAGTCCCCAGCTAGCATCTTTTACGCATATTCTAACCTTCTAAAGAAGTAACAAAAACACTCTCCAATACTTGACTTTCTTAAGCACACAAAATGAACCACATCTCTGCAGTATTTTAACGTGCACCATATTTAGCCAAGTAATTCAAAAGAAATAAAAAGCAGCCCCTTCAATTTGGAAATATTTTTGAATTGTTTTTGAATATACAAAACATACCCTTACCGTACGCATTGCATGCAGATTTAATCGTCGTGAAAGCAAACCCTATGTTTCTGTTGGGATAGCATGGTTTTCCAGTTTCCACAATTGTTCTTGGCACAGTTTTCTACTTATGTGACTGTTAGGACACTCGTAGGTACTTCTAAGGTACTGTAGTAAGCGGAGAAGGAGGAGAGGTTGTGCCTTATTTCTGGCTTCCTTTGGTTTTCTTTTTGGTTTTCTTCCTCTTGCTCTTTTTCATGTCACCTTTCTAGATACTGTGATTTAGATTTGCAGTTTACTAAGCTGTGTTTTCTGTCTGGAATTCTTTGAAATTCCCAGAGGAACCCCACCGGTAAATATGCATCTTTTTATGATTTGCTAGCTACATAGAAAATCTTCCTGCTGCTCTAAAATGCTTTTATTTGATATGCATTTTTATCACCATTCCAATGAAAAGAAAAGTTCCTCTATTCACTGCTTTTGTACTGGATTCAGTTCAATGTGCGCTAACGGTGCAAAAAAGTCCTGCTGGAGAAGGGATCTGCATACAAATTGACCAAGACATGTGCTACAAGGGTCTTGAAAAGGTTCAAAGTTTCTCTACCTTTCTGGCAGTCTGTCTTCACAGCAGGACTTGATGAGGGATTTTGCTGGCGTTTCTTTGACAGAAAGCAATAACAAAGCAAGCAAAATGGAGCAGCAAAAGAAGAATGGAGCAGCAAAAGGTACATTATCCCCTCTGTTATTATCATTGTCGAAACAGATTTTTTCACACCATGTTACATCAAATACCTTAGTAGAGCTAAAGACTAGAAAAACGCAGCTCTGTTCTGGTTCATTAAAAGCAAAGCCATCTGTGGACAGAAGTGCCCAGCGTGATGCTGGGAACTCCTAGCTGGTTTCAGTAAGCTGTCTGGAGAACGGCATTTTCGCTGGGCTTTACTAGCGTGTCTGTAAGGAGAGGGAGTTTATGTGCAGGTTTGAGCCCTGAGAGTGCCATAGGCAAAGAGACCCATCGTGTAGCTCTCTGACCAGCCACAGCACACTGAGGCATGATGGATTACTCCCAGAGTTCACGTGGTAGAAAGGTTTTCTGCCCCCGTGAAGGACGACACATCCATTTGCTTGACTAGAGCCATTCTGTATGTTACAATGGTAACTTGAATTCATCAAGTTTGTGCTATTTGTACAATGGCAGTGAGCTTGGATTCTTAAGCTTCTCGTGTTTGACCTGTTTCCTGTTTCAGTAAATAGCAAAACTTCCAAGGACTGCAGCGACAAGAAGATGAAGCTGCTAGTGTATTTCAAATCTTTGCCTAATAAAATGGTGATTTTTGCACATATTCGCAATGGAAATTTACGGTACCGAAACACCAGCTCTGCTCAGGGCAATTCTGAAATTGACTTGAGCTCTTTTCTGTGTTTCTTAGCAGGTGAACTGAGATACTTCTAGCTTCCAAGGCAAGGCGTTTGACAGCAGCTTGAAAAAGGCCCAGGCTGTTGGATGAAAAGGTGAAAAAACTGAGGGAAATGGGGGGAAATTTCACTTCTGGTTTATGTCATAGATTCAGCCAGATGATCAACAAGCATTAGTTTTATGAGGTACCAGCGTAGTCTTTCACTCTTGCAGATCCCCAAAAGCTTAACCATCCAGCAGCTTCTTCCTTGCAACAAGTGCCACAGCCAAAAGCCAGGCCTGGCCGTCACCTTCTCCTCGCAGCCTACAAACTCTGCCAAACGTACCGGTGATTCTCACTTTCCTTCTCAGCTACATGGACAAGCACTCCTCTCCATGTCTCCGAGTCCTTAGCGAAACCAAACAGCGGTTCACCTTCAAACAGCTCAGTGTGCCAGGACAGAAAGATTTCACTGGCCTGTGAAATCTTGCTTTTTCCTTGCAGCCTTTTATTTTCAGACATACACCGAGGCATTGCACTTTGCTTCTCAGCTGAGTGCATTGCCATATTGCTGGAGTCCCACACGTCCATCTCCTTCTCGCACTAACTGCTTCTGTTGAAACATGCTGATGTGATGTGCTTTCCTGCTCAGCTATTCACACAGTCACATTCTATGTCCTGCTTGCAGTCTGAATCTAAAAGGAGACGTTTCTGACTATGTCTCACAGACACAGATGTACCAGGATGAAAAGGTTGCTTGGACCTTGCCACTTACGTTCGAAAACATCCATTCACTCCACAATCAAGAGACACCTTTCTTTGCTTTACATCCTGCAAACTTCACACAGACACACACACACACACACACACACACACACACACACACACACACACACACACACGAGAGCTACGCACTTTCTTTCTTTCTTTCTTGGCTGCACACACTCACCTATTTCCCACCTTGACCTCTCTACCACTTCTCCTTCGGCCTTGCTGTGCATGGACATTTCCTGTTAAGATACCCATTGTGTTGCCTATCCCTCCCCCACATTGCCTTGCCTTTCCTACCCAATCTTGCATTTCTTGTCATTGCTGACAATTCCTTTCTTTTCCCTTGCCTTCCTGACCCATGCATGTCCTTCCCTTGCCCTTCATACCAAGCCAGTGCCTTGTATTGACTTGCTCACCTATCCTTCTTTTCCTTCCCATTTGTCCAGCTCCAATCTTTCATTTCCTTCTCCTTCTAGGACTCTTATTGCCTTGTCTCCCTCTCTTTTGTGTTGCCTGGCAAAGCCACCACTTGTCTGGCCTTGTCCTTGAACCCCTTCCTTGCCTTGCATTACCTTGCTCATCAGTCCCCCACCTGGAATTCACCACCTCTCTTTTTGTGGAATCTCTTCCACATGCATTGCCCTGCCTGCTTCTCCTAGGATTCTCCAGGCTTCCACTGGCTTTTTTTTCTCAAGGCCCCAGCGTTTCAGGAGCTTGTGAGAGGAAGCCTGGAGGAGGCCACGTGCAAGCACACCTATCTGTCCTGACAGCTTTCTTCTGACATCTATGCTTACATGTCTTGAATTTTGGACACAAAGTTCATCTTTCACCCTTGGGCTTCAGGGGCAGAATGACAGTTCTTTTGCATACAAAGGAAAGCAGGCAACTCAAGTGTCTTAGGTGCAGATTAAACATGACCCATGCAAGATCAAGGCTGGACAGAGCGGTCGGTCCGGGCCGCTTTTGTGTACCAGCAGTCTTTGAATGGACCTGCCACTTGCCTTGCTTTGGGCAACCAACCAGTTTCCTTGCCATGCCCTGCTAATTCTCCATTGCTTTGCATTCCCTTGCATACCCATGCCTCACATTTGACCTGCCTGCAGTTTTCCTACAGGGCTTGGCCTTGCCTAGCCCTTCCGGTTACCATCACCTCCTATGCCCAGCCTTGCCTCTAACTTCTGGGACTTGTCTCACCTACCACTCCATTTGCTTTCCCCTCACGGCTTCAGTCTTGCCAACCTGTCCCTTGACTTGCCTACAATTGCCTACACTTGCTTTGCCTTGCCTTACCTGCATGGAAGGCAAGGCAAAGAGTGGTAGACAAGGCAAAGCAAAGCCAGGAAGTTATTTGAAGGGCTAGGCAAGGCAGACATAGGCAAGCAAGCAAAGCTAGGGTAGGGTAGGCTAGGAAAACTAGGCATGGTACTGGAGGCAAGGCAAAGCCAAGTGACTTGGAGTGCCTTTCCTTGCTTGGGAAGTAAAAGATACGGTGGCAATGTTGGTAGGGCTGATGATAAGGTATCGTGGGAAGGTATAGTACAGCAAGACATTTCTGTCCTCGTCCTTTCTGTGTAGGAGCCATTGTTGGACAGAGTCAGTACCGGACGTGGTATGCAACTTTTGCTCTGTAAGTTCCTGAAGGAGAACAGCAATGCTTTCTCATGGGAAGGAAAGAACTTAGCCCCAGTGTTGGAGGTGCAGATAAGAAGCTGTGTCGTGCAGCTTAAGGGCGGCAGCAACTTTCTATCCTGGCATATTTGGTTTGGAAGCACTGACTCAATTTGTACAATCATGGAGTCGGTATCCATCTTTGGAAGGCAGTCTCCTTCCTGAAAGAATCCATTTGGCCTGTGTTTTCCACTTTCTCAAGGCAGCCTTCTTGAAATTCTGCCAGCACACTTCTTTTGGACAAGGTAAAGAGCTGCGCTGGGTCTTGGTGTGCAGCCTAGCTAGTGCCCCGCACAGGTAATGCCCAATAGCAGTGGTCTGACACCTTTGTAGAGGATCAGGCCCTGGATGCTTTGGATTTTGGAGGAGGGGATGCCATTTCTTTTGAGATGGGCTTCTAGTTCCTCCTCCCTTTGGCAAAGTTTGGGTGGCCACTTTGGGTGGTCTCAGTGAATTGAAAGGCTTTTCCCAATAGGCAGTTCTCTGGGTTAGAGTTGTTGAACTGTCAGTGGGAATGCAGAGGCCAGGCCAGGCCTCTGCAGGACAGGTTTTTGTCCCTTGTAGCTTTAGGGACTGTGTGAGCAGTCCCTGGTGCCATCCCATTTGGATCCTGACTCTGAGAGATTGAAGGCTTACGGTGGTACCTAGAGCTGAGAAGGAAAGTGGCGATAGCAGGGTGCATGTTTATAGTTTGATGGGTGCAATTGAAATTGTAGGCAGCAAAGAGCTTTCTCCACCAACAGTTTTGCGAGCTCGGCCGACATTTTCAAGTTTGTTACCAGGCTCTGTGAGAGAGAAAAAGTTTGTTAGGGCAGAAGATCTGGTGTCGGCCTTTGAGTGTGGGGCAAAGAAGAGTATCCACTTGGAAGGGGAAGATCGGTGAAATCCTTTTGTCCTGACACAGTTGATTGGAGAGCAGGGACGTTTCTGACTTGGCTGGGTCCTGGGGGTGGTTGTGAGCTGGGCTCGGTGCGTGTCCTGGTTTTGTGAGTTGACAATGCTGTGGTGTGGTTATTTAGAAGAGCGCTGACAGTGCCCAGGAAAAAGACAAGCACTTTTCTAGCCCAGCCCCGTTCGTGTGGGAGCAGTGTAGGGACAAGAGCTCTGCTGTGGATCCTGGCTCTCGGGTACTGACAGAATGGGATCCTGCATGTAGCAGAGAAGGAAAAAGAATCATTTCATTGTTGGCTGCACAGTTTAGAAGCTTCAAAATAAAAGGCAATTGCAGCATGGCCTCTTCATTTTAGAAAGTTTTCTGGGCCATCAGCTGCTCAACATGTAACTTGCACCCACTGAACTGCATTCAGCTTCCTGGAGATATGCACTTTCCCTCAAGATCTAGGTACCATCTTGCACTCTAACACTTGAAGATCCCAAACCGCTTCAAAATGTCCAGCGGCTGCTCTCAAAGAAAAAGTCCTACAACAAAAAGGCAGTGCTGGCCATAACGCTCCCTTTGCAGTCTGTCAACCAAACGAAACATACTAGCGATTCTCACGGACTTTCTCAATGATATATATACGTGCATCAGCACATTCTCTCAAAGTGACAGAGACTATCGCTACAGCCAAGCGTTTTCAGCTGCACTTCTGACTGACAGATGTGCCAGGACAGAAGGCATTTGCCAACCTACCCTCTTTCCTGTGCAACCTGACATTGGCAGCGCAAATATTTTCACATTCTTTCATTGTGGACATGTCCAAAGCAGCTAAAGATCACACAGGTGGAAGTGTCAAGACAGAAGATGTTCTCAAAGTAACTCCTTTTTTTTCTAAACAGCTTTTAAACTGCGCACAATGCTTTGTATCTTCTTTCCCACATAGACCTGCCCTCACTTTTTCACACTCACATCTTTGTTGCAAACATCCAGCAGCTGTTTGCGTAGAAAAAGGCTCTAGAAATAAAAGCGAGACTTGGGCTGCACCTTCTGCCTGCCCTGTGTAAGCCACATCAAACTCACCAGTGCGCTCTGTCCTTCCCTTTTCCGCTGCAACTACCATTGTGTTCTCTGGATCTCGGAACCTAAAGGTAGGCACATTTGTTTCCACAGAAGGGCCATAGGTAGCAGCACAAATAGCTCTCACTGAACTTTAATCTTTACCACTGCCACCATGAGTTTGGTTGGTAGGCCAGTAGGAGTCATGCTCCTTTTACAGCTGGTATGCGGCAGCCACCAGCCCAGTGCTCTTCGACTCTTGTAACCAATCCTGCTTTTACTCTCCCGGAGGGGATTAGGCATCTGTTTCTCACACAGATCATTGTGGCAGCAGCCAACGGCTCTAGTGCACTGCTTCTGCCAAAAGACACTGGGGCCAGACACTTACCTTCTCAGCACTACGTAGCCCCGTATTCTGCATCTCTTGTCGTCCAGATCATACCGCAAAGCGTTTCACAGAGAAAAAATGTGCCAGGACAACAAGCTTGGCTGAAGTGTACCCCTGAAACTGGTGGAAGTTTGTATTTGCACCACATTCAAGGGGCAGTCCTCTTTCCTATACAACCTGCAAACTGCTGTCTGTTCGCAGTGCCCTCTGCCCGCTCCTTCTTACCTTGAAGTACCATGCCAAAGAGGGCTCTGTGCTGAGGTCTCAGAAGAAGAGGGAAGCATATGTGTTTGTAAAGTGGACTGTCTGTTAGTCACTTCCCTCTTCAAAGCAGCGTGTTCCATGCCAAGCAGACAACAAAGCAACAAAGGATGAGTGTGACTCTGCATTCAAATCCTGCAATGTTCCCAGAAGTGAATTTCTCTCTTCTATAGGACTGACTTGTATGAAGTGGCGTGGTTGTTTCCTTCCATTAGAAGGGAAACTCATCTAGCCAGGCTTCATCACCCCCTGTATCTTTTGGGGTAGTTCTTGGAAGAAAATAGAGAGCAACTTTTCCACTCCACATGATTCATGTTTCATTCTCTTCCTTCTGTACTTCAGGGAACAAGCTATCCATTCCCTACTCTTTCTATGAAAAGGCATGAAGCTATTAATTAAATTCCCATAGATATAATAAGGAATCAAAGTCTTTTATGCCTGCAAGCAGGCCCTTATGGTATGAAAAGTATGGATTGTCAGGGGTGGAAGAAGATCTGCATGAAAAAGGAGAAAGCCCAGAAGCATGCAGGGATTTTCAGGTATGAAAGGGAAAACGACATTAAATTGTCAAGGGAAAGAAATTGAAAGAGGGAGGAGGGAGAAGGGAGGAGGAGGAGGCAAATGCTGCCTTTGAGGCAGCTGACACAAGGACCGTCGGCCTCATGAGCAAACAAGAAAACCAAATGAAACTTCACAGCAATCTCATCCACAACTTAGTGGACAAATGTGCAAACCCATTTCTTCATTTATTATGTGTCTAATATATATAGAGATGTTCTTCATTCTGACCGAATTTTCAGGGAGCAAGCTAGTGTAAGGCACCTGGAACCAATGGTGTATTGGAAATGGCCAACATGCAGAACGCGCTCCATCCTGAACGCTACCACAGCAGAATCACAGGATCATAGAATGGCCGGGGTAGACAAAGACCTTAAAGGCCATCTAGTTCTCTGACATGGGCGGGGACACCTTCTACTTGCTCAGGTTGCTCAGAGCCCCATCCAGCCTGGCCTTGAACACCAGGTTGGGGTGTCCATAACTTCTCCAGGCTGTCTGTGCCAGTGCTTCACCACCCTCACAGGGAAGAATTTCTTCCGAGTATCTAATTTCAACCTGCCCTCTTTCATTTTGAAGCCATTGCCCATTGTCCTGTCTCCAGAGTTCCTAATGAAGAGTCCCTCTCCTGCTTCCCTTCAGATATTGGAAGGTGTTGTGAGGTCTCCATGCAACCTTCTCTTCACCAGGCTAAACAGCCCTCATTCTCTCAGCCTGTGTGTCATGGCTTGACACTGGGACAATGCCAGTGCCCCCATGAGTATACTCTCTCCCTGGTTTCTGCTGTGAGATGTGACCAGGAATAAGCAAAGCAGGCTCCCACTTAGGGAAAAAAAAAATTATTAACTAAACTACAAGGGAAAGGAAAAAAAAAAAAAAAAAGAAACACACAAGGAAAATGAAAACTTCACAAATACATCTCCTCCTCCTCCTCCCCAAATTCCCAATACAATACATCCCCCAAATCATCGACTCTCGGTCCAGCACCACCCTTCAGAATACTCAATCCTCAGTTCATCAAGAGGACAAGGAGTCCTTCTTGTGCCAGTGGTGACCTATTCCTTTCATGTCCAGTGCTCTCACCACTGAACACAGACCAGAGCTGCTTCTAGGGTCGACTTTTAAGGATGCTTCATCCCACTGCAAAAAGGCACAGTCTCAATTTTGGGACATCTGTCCCCCCCATATTTTTCACCCCCTGGGGCCGAGGGGTACCCACACCGAACCCTCTTGGTCCTGAGGCATTGCCTCCCCCTAGAATGCAGTCCCTGTATCACAAGGAAACATGGCTCTGTCCATGGCTACACACAAAGAGTCCAGCATAAGCTACTCCATCATCTCTTCCACCTGCGTTCTTCTCTATTTCTCTCGTGGCCCATTTCCTCTTATCTCCTCTATATCTCTCTTCTCATTCAACTCCAGGAGGATTAGCATTTGTAAGGTTTCCATCATCCAAGAAAAGGGTTAAAAATCTGAGGCTCTGTCTGTCCAGAACTCCCATGGCTGCCCTGCCAGGCCCCTTCTTGCACTCCCCTCTTCTCCTTCTCGGCCGGCCAAGAACAGGCACCAGCTCTCTCTCTGTCTCTCCTGCGGTGGGGGGGGGGGGGGGGGGGGCTGCCCAATGCCTCTCAGTGCTCCTCCACCCTTCCATCCTGCCATCCTGCAGGGGCCTTCACCTCCCTTCTGGCCAGGGACCCAGCCTACCTCACCGGGCTGGGTGGCTTCCCCTGCCCCGCCCAGCCCGCAGCCAGGCAGGGGAGATCTGAACCTTTCCCTGACCGGAACCCAAGAGAGCCTCCCAGGGGAGAGCCCTGCTTTTAACCCTGTGTTCTCAGAGGTGCATCCAATGTCCCAATGGCCACCTTAGGTGCCAATATTAAAATCTGAACATCCATTGGCCTAACCACAGCATCCCAGAAAACACATTTCCTGTCAAACCACCACACTGTGGGATATGCTCTTGTCCTGAATACTGAACTGCAGTATTGTCTGATGATTTTTTGAATCCTTTGAAGGCATTTTGAATTCTTTTTCAGCCTTAAATTAGACTAAATAGCTTTGATTTGTGGGTATTGAGCAACAGAAATCACTGCCCTGGCTTGCCTTTTTTACAGCTCCTTTCCGTGGGAGACTCGCTGCAAACGTCACAGCTGGTGAGACAGTGGGCACACCATCATTCTGAAAGAGCTTTGCACAGTAAACATAGAGGAGGATTAAATATTGAAATGCAGATGACAGGAGCTGCCCAATGGACTCTGCTGGTGGAAATCAAATACTAGTCTAGTATTTTGAATGCAAATAATTCCTCCCAATGAGGCCAGACAGGCTTGTTTGCCTTTGAATCTGAGCATGTGGACAGTAGTGGATGGTCTACAGGTTGAAAACAGTGTAGATACTTCTCCTTTTTTTCAATAGTGGCTCAGAAACTGAAAAGGCAGCTACAAAATGGTAAATACATCCCTACAGATTCAAAAATGGTTGTTCTTAATTTGCATCTCCACCATAACAACAAATTGTTAGAACTAAAATACAGATGGGAATTTTATAGCTTCTCAGAAATGAAGCAGGAATTGGCCAATGGGCCTTCTCAGAAATGAAGCAGGAATTGGCCAATGGGCCTTAGCAGTAGCTACAAGTTTTTCAGCATGAGGCATCTCAAAAGTGTTTTAACCGTACAGAACTTTTCTGTACTTTTGGCCTTTTATCTCAAGGATGAATCAAAAAAAAAAAAAAAAAAAGGAAAAAAAACCCAAGAAAAATAAAAAAAGAACAAACCCTACCAAATATATATATATATATATAACATGACTAAGATAATAAGCACAATCAGTAACATATATAGAAAAAGAACCCATGGTTTTTAACTTTCAACCTTGTCTTCTCAACACACTCTCGAAAATGGAATTGTTTCCCTATCTGCCTTGAAACATTTTGGAGCAAAAAACACTCTAAGGTCCTGATAGGTGTTTTGGTCAAAAATCCCTTCTTCTGGTTTTCTGTCCATAAGCAGAGTAATGGAGGGGAAAACTGGTAGCTGGCCAAAGGAGGTAGGAAGAGTGATCATCATCCACAACACTGGGGCTAAAGAAATTTCCACAGAAAATTACCTGCCTTATTACTTCTTCATGTGTTGGGTTGAAAGCTCAGAATCTGTTTCCATGTTTCCCATCCCTCGAATGTTCTATTTCACAGAATTCGAGCCCCTCAAACTTCAGTCCTGCCAGAACAGCCCGCCACGTGCTGTCATAGGGGATCTGCTGATGCCCACTGACTCTTACCAGTCTAGTGCTTGTCACTGTTGCAGATCAAGAACTACTGAATAGTTCTGATTAATGCTCTTAGAGTGGTTGAAAACAAGGAAAGAATGACTAGACATTTGTATGATCAAATCCCCTGATGGAATAAAAACATACCAGGACAACAAGCTTAATAAATGTATTCATTGTCATAAGAAGGGAGATGAAGGGTCCAAAAGATTACTTGCATACTTACTGTTCTAAATCCCTTGTTATCTGGTAAATTGCAAAGGATGCCCGGCTTTCACCAAAATGCAAATCAGATTAAAATGTGAAGCCTTACACTTTACTGGATAGAAAACTTCATCGTCCATTTTTAAATCTTAGAGAATGCGATGTTGTCCTGGTTTAGGGCAAATTTGGAGGAGAATTTCCAAATTAGGGCCCCTCCCCCCAACTGGTTCGGGAAGGATTCCTCAGAGAGAAGTGGAACGAACCTGTTCATTTAATAGGCACAGCACCCCCCAGCACGCAAAAGGAACAATTCTGGATGACAGCACTCTGAAAAAGATGACAAATTCAGAAAGTCTCTCTTGGGGGGGTGGTCACTTTGTTCTCAGTCCCTCCGGCACTGGGCCAGCTGCTGCAGGCCACAAGGTGCAAACTCTCGGTGTTTCCCAGGTCCCAGTCCGGAGCAGGTTCAAAATGGTCAGGAAGACCTGAAGGAGAAACGGTCCAGGAAGAAATTTGGACAGTTTAGCTAAACTAGCTAATGAGCAAAAGCAAGCAGAAGCGAAGCAAGCAAGAGTGAGAGAGAGCAAAGCCAAAAGCAAAAGCAGAAAAAGCAAAAGCTGCAGTCTCTGTGTCCCGCCAGGTTGATAAGAAAACCAAAACAAAACATTCCCTCTTCAGAGCCAGTCTTAAAGGTACAGAACATAATATCCAACATTCACAGAACACATGAATGGGGATACAAGCATCATAACGTCACCCTAGGACAGATGTATTTCCTATTAATACCTTAATATTAATAAGGTTTAGAGCTGGAATTCAGAGGGAAAAGAAAGCTATTTTGAATTCATTCTATTCAATCATCTTGTCTGGGCTGTCTCTTCCTGCTTTTCACTTCTGAAACTCTGTATGAAAGGCATAGAGTTCTGGATTAATTCTTTTCAGTTTCCCCTGTTATTCTTAACAGTTTCCCCTGTTATTCTTCTTTAAAGGCAAACCTGGAAAAATCCACACTTTCTTTCCCAACCACTTCTAAAATTCCATTGAGAAGCAAAAAACCCCATCAAACAACTAAATCTCTGCTCCAATTTGTAGGAAAAATCCCCATGCCATTAACTGCTTTCCTAACATTTTCTTTCTCTTGTATTAATATGGCAACCTTTTCTTGCTTTTATAGATTAGAACCAAATTCTTAAAGCTATAAGGAAACACAGGTTTACTGTAGCTGATTCTGAGATACAGTAGTCCAGCAAGGAGTTCAGACCTCAAAAGAAGAGTCTGTACAACAAGATTCAGCACAACGTTGAGACATATTAGCTATTTTTCAAGAAAAGCCGCCAAAATGAAACTGCTTAGACTTCTATACTATCATGGGTGCCTGCTTCCAGAACCTGACCTAAGTTGCTGGAAACTAGCTGCAATATTACTGCAAACAATGCTGTGAATGTAGGACATTGTTATTCTTCTCTTCCATTGAAAACCACAAGTGGAGTTGCGTCATTTTCTTAAAAATTCTCCATTTCCTTCCAAACTGCTAAAATAATGATAAATCAAGTGTTCTGTTCATACAGTTTAAATCTAATAATGTTCAAAATGAAAAAAAAAAAAATTCATTCAGATATGGTCTGCAATAATACAGCCGAGACAAGATGAACCAGTCTGGCCTACAAAATAAAGTGAAGCAGAATTTGGGAATTTGGAACACCTTACGATGTAATATTTAAAGAAAAAAAAGAAATAAAATGTAACCTACCCAAACTCAATCAGTGATGCACCGACAGAGAAAAAAGAACTAATTACTACTAATATTTCTTTCATTCTCAGACAAGAAGTTAAATGATCCTCTTGAATGCGCGGAAGATTGTTGCGAAAGACAGCAGCCTTCTTCTTTACAACATATTCTTCAGAACTCCAGGAGACAAATCATTAGAGCTATGAGGCTCTTTCTCTCTGTAAAACTTCCAGAGCATAGCCAAGATTATATTCCTTTAGAGATCCTCACCGCCCTGGGAGACTGGTGGATAGTCTACAGCTCCAGTACATCAGCCAGACGCTCTGCCTTATTTAGCATGGCTACTGCAGCAAGGACATCATCTCTACTGGCTTTCTATCCAAAATATATGCAAGGCACAACAAAGAATATAGCCAAAACACTGAGCACAGCTTATGGCCTTCAAAACAAAAATCTCACCATGGCAATACTGGATCTTCTGATCCAAACCATCAGGAAACATTTCTTTAGAGGCGAAAAAAGCTCCTGTTGATTGTACAAAAAATAGTGATGTAAACCAGAGTTGCATGACCCAATATTTCTATTGAACTGGAACTATTTTGATCAATATTATGGATCCATTTCTTTTCAGGGCATTTGGTAAAAAATGTAAAGTATAGTTTAAAAGGAATTATTGGATGCGTACTAAGTACTAGGGATTAGTTAAGGTGTTGGTTTTGCATGGCTTGGTTTTTGGTGGGGAGGGAAGAAGCCAGCCACAGAAGTGAATCTTTTGTGAAAAGCTCCTAGAAGCTTCCTCCATGCCTGGCAAAGTGAATCCCTGCTTGGCACTAAGAACAGACATGCTGCTAAGCCAATTAGACAAGCAGTAATATATTTAAGAAGGAAATCAAAACTGCAGCCAGTTAACTTTTAAGTTTGCTAATTTTTTGGTTGGCACCTCTTCTGGTTTGAAAGCAAAAGCAGCAAGAGATGCTGTCGCTGTTGCAGTGTGTGTTTTTGATTGCAATGCAGTTTGAGTAGTCAGTTTTATAATACTTCCGGTTTTGTGCTGTTGTAGCATATTTTATTATTAATGGATTGTTCCTTTCCCCCCGTGGTGTTAGTTTTTGCCCTAGTTGTCCATCTCCCCAAAGACCTGCCCTTTTGTTCCCTTTTCCTCCTCCCACTGAATGTCAATCCCTCCCCAAGCCTGCCCCTTTCTCTAGAAACTTCCCTATCAATTTTATAGTCTTCAAAACCCCATTGGTTTGTTTAAGTTATTCTCCTCCCCTGTAGTCCCCTATTGGTTTAAACATTGTATTCCCCGCCTTGTGGTCCACCCCCAGTTGCTCCCAGTGTGTTAAAGATTGTATCCTCCTCTGGGACCTCTCCCCATTTCTAAGTTGATGTATGCGTTTGAGTCAGTGTCTTTCTGTCCCTGACCCTCCAGGGAAGAAACTCCTTTGGAAAACATACAGAAGACCTCTCCCTGTTCCTTGTCCCTGCCCTCGGCGCAGTCCTATCCCCAATGCAGTCCACCTGTGCCATAGAGCAGCTGTGCCCTACAGCTGCACCCTGGATTCGACAGCTTTCTGGGGGCAGCCCACTCTGGCTGTTGGTGTCAGGAGCTAGTCGGTCTGAAGAAATCCAGCATGGCAGCAAGACTCCAAGTCAGAAATACAATTTATTAGGAAAAGGGGAAAAACCAAATACATGCAATAATACAAAAGAAAAAGCACGGACAGAATACGACCTGTCACCCTGCTAGTTAGGGTGGTGGCAGCAGTCCGGATGAAATGGTCTTGTTGAAGTGGTGATCCTGTAGAAACCATCTGGTAGCTCTTGTCCTCTGAAGACCAGTGGGTGAGGGTGGCCGTTCTTCTAGGAAGCCAGTGGAAAGACTGCTTGTGGTGTCCCAAAACTCAGATTCTATCCAGCTGGGGATGCTTAGCTCCTGCCCCCTGGGCAGAGCATCTTGCAATGGGCTCAAATTGTTCTGAGTCATGCAGTGGTTCCTTGATTACCCTTTAAACAGAAATGGCTCCTGGAGGGAGTCATCTCTGAGTCATGTGGCAAGACATGGATGGCCCCGTTAAGAGATAAGGAGATAAGGAAAAAACGATGCCCCTCCCGGTTTCAGCAGCTCTTGAGGTTGGGAGCAGAATACATTTTTATATTGTAGCCTAGGACAATACAGGATGAATGCTTTTGCATTTGCAGGAGGTTTGTGTGGATTTGAAAAGCATCCTTATAGCAGAGGCACAAAAGTATTCTCATACCCTTTTAAATCATCTTCAAACCAAGCAATTCTCACAAGAAGGTAACGCATGAATGACTTGCAAGTGAGTTGAAGAAACACGGCAAAGATAAGTAGTGTTCAACTGCAGAGAATCGTTTAGGGACACCATACCTTTATATACCTTTATATTTTAAATCAGGAAGCATGGATGGACCGTTTTTTTCCCCTTAGTTGACTACAGAACCAGCGGTCCCTTGCGGGAGGGTGTTTGGATTCAAGATGACACTGGCAGCTAAGAGCATGGCTACATAGAAGGTGCTACTTTTAGACCAGAACATTCAACTACTTAAAGGCAGATAGGAGAATAGCTGACTAGTGACAGCTCTGAGCAGAAGAGCCTGTGGCTTATCCTGTGAGAACAATAGTAAGACATTTCAATTGAAAAACCCCATTCATTTCCAAGGACCAAACATCAGTAAAAATAAAAGGTCAAGTAAAGACACCCTAGTGCTCTTCTTATCAGAAGCATGTTCCTCCATATGAGAGCATTTAGGAAAGGACAGTCCATTCATAAAGAAAGGTGTGCCAGTTAGAAAACCTGTAGAACAATACAAGACAAACTCACACAATATACATCCTCAAATGCAAAATGAAGAAATAATCATTTCAAGCTTCCGTGGAATTAATTGCATTTTATTTGTTCTTTTCATTTCAGCTGCTATCAAGTTATTTTTTAAGACTGAATTTTATGAATTCAGCAAAGCTCTCTTTTTGAATGTCTGCATACCCCTATAAAACACTGAGGTGACAAAGAGAACGGCAGTGGAAGGAAACCTGGTCCACCTCCCCCTCCTTGAAGCTTTAGGCCAGCGAGTGATTAGAATTTAGTCACTTCATTTGCTTTACCAAGAGAGAATGTTTTCTAGCCTTTATCTTTCCTTTTGGAGCTGATTCACTTTGTAGTCATAAATTCTTGACTCAGTTGGTGAGAAACAATGGCATTACAGCCGTGGATGTTAAAGTGCACTGATGGGAAATGAAGTTTTCATCTTCAGGTCCTTGCTTCAGTAAATCTTCCAAATTCATCAGAAAGAAAGTTCCCAGACCAGTAATCCCCACTCAGATGACCTAATTCAAATAGTCTGTAGGCATAAGAGGCATCAAGCAGGTGCTGTCATCTGTTAGGGGAATACCCAGCCAGTACATGATTGTCTAGTTAGGCGGCAACAATTTTGGAAATAATTTAGTTTTTTTGTATTGCAAGTGAATGGTCAATACATTTTATTAGTGGATACGGGTAAAAGAATGTCTTCTGCATCCTTTCAGAGGGGAAGCTTCCCTAGATCTAAAGCTGCTCAGCTCCACGATAGGATGCTTTGTCTGAAAAGGGAACTCAAGTCTTTGTCCTTTTGGATTGCTTCCATAGTTTTTCACTCACTCTTCAGGTACCTGTTAATACGTTCTCTTATCCCTTGCAAACTTTTATGGGCATAGTCACTGAATTGGTACGTATTCCATGAAGTCCACAGGCCCTGTTGAGATGCAGCCACAGGTCTCAAGGGTGTTAGCAGATGTTATTCTGAGGCCACTCCTAATGATGTTTGATGGATCATAGTGACTGAGGAAAGTGCCCAAAGACTGGATGAAAGCAAATGTCACCCATCTTGGAAAAAGGCAACTAGGAGGACTTGGAAAAGTACAAGCCAGCCAGCCAGCGTCATTTTTATCCCCAGGAAGTTGATGGAGCAGCTATTGCTGGAAAGCATTGCCAGGCACATGAAGGAGGACAAAATAACATAGTCAGCATGGATTTACCAGGGGAACTTCATGCTGAACAACTTTTTAAACTCCTCTGATGAATCAACTTGCCCGGTAGATGAAGGGAATATTGTCTGCCTGGGCTTCAGGAAGGTTTTTGACATTTCTCTAGGTGGCAGCACACATACATCCCAGAAGGAATAGTGCAAAGAGGAGGGAACCAGTGTCTTTTCAAGGATGCTCAGTGAAAAGACAAGAGGCAGTAGGCACACACTGAAATACAGGAGATTGCCTCTGCACATCAGCAAATGATTTTTTACTGTGAGGGCGACTGAACCACGGCACAGACTGCCCAGAAAGATTGTGGAGCCTGGATCTTTGAAGACATGAAAAGTACACCCAGATATAATCCTGGGCAAGAGGCTCTAGGTAGCCTGGTTTAAGCAGGGGGGTTGGACCTGGTGAGCCCCACTGACGCCTTCCACTCTCGTTCATTCTGTGCTAGTGAATTCTCTTAGAGATGCATTTCAAGCACTGGCATGACAAAGATCTGTGCAGAGAGAGATCCAAATGGACATGGGATCTAAGTTCCTTAAGTAGTGCTCAAGAAGAATGCAAAACTCTGGGATAAGTGTCTCTTCCATAACTGAATCCCTTTCATGGGAAAATTCCCCAGCTATAGAAAGATCTTCTGATAGGCATGCTTAAGACTGACACTGGCTGAGCAAATTTCTCCCTATGTGTGTTTAAGACCAGTTAGGATCTTCACCAATAGTGTTGTCAACATAGTCACAGAATGTATATTGTTAAGAAGGGACAACTTACATCAGAATGGCAAATATTGGTCCACAAAATGTATTAATGTATGGGAACTATCTACTTGGGTTGAAAATAAAAAGAAAGAGTTAGTCTTTATTTATCAATTTCATCCCAATATTGATAAGGTAAGAAAAAGACCTTAGTCCTTAACCTTCTTAACTCAAACAAAGATTTTTAAAAATTCCTTGTAAAAAATGTATCCTAATTATCAGACTATGAAACAATTTTAGTTGGGAAAAAAGTTCCAAAATTGTGTAGATAGTGGTAAAGAAGCCAAGAAAATAGGTAAGAAACAAAAAGAGAGCAAAAGAGTCAGCTTCAGTCTGCAAGCTCGTTCTAGAAGTAATCTGCTAGAAAAAGGAACCCCCAGTTGAATTTCCAATGTATTCATGCACTTGATTCAGTAACTAGTCAATGTAAAAACCAATCCTTTTGTACGACTTCTCCCAGCAACAAAAACTCCAGCAGCTTGACACCACCATCATGCCTGTCCCAGATGTACTTTAAAAGAAATTATCCTTTCTTGAAACTCTGTTTGCATAAAAGTTGCAAGACATTGGAGGGATTCTCCACATTCTCATTTCTCCGTGTGGCTTGAAAGTATATTTGATAAAATATGCAACAAAGCATATGATTTATAAGGTAGGGTAAAATGGATGATTTGGGAATTGATCTCTTGTTGATATTAAACTTCATATCCACTCTCTGTGAAGTTTCTAAAACAAATGATGGAGCTGAGGCATGAATCTGCCACAACAAGTGTTAAGCAAACATACACACTCCCCTTCACATGCCCCCCTTCCACACACACCTAGGCCCACGCAGAGGTCAGCATAGCAGATGATGAACACCTTGGAAAAGACCGAAATGCTAAATACCTCTCTTTGTGGGCAAAATAGCTGGTGCAACAATTCAAATATCTGGTGTAAAAATTCTGTTTAATATCTACTTCCTATTTAAAACACAGCTTTTCATTTAATTATATGTAGGGAATATTTTCATATTATTTGTTTCTTTACAATTACTTCATTCTCATGTGTTGTATGTCTAGGAATATTTTCTTCTAAAGATAGAAAAAAATAGATAATATCTTTTCAGAAGAAAACATTGGTTTATACAATTTTAAACCATCATGATATGGAAGAATTCTTTTGTCCCTCACTAAGGTGGAAGAACTATTTGGATCACAGATCATTTACAATGAAATACTTTACCTTTTTAAGATGCTTTCAGTCAATTTTATATCCTCATTGCTTATTCATTGTAAACAGTAATTTTTCAGTGAAGGGAAAGTGTGTGGTATATCTGCATTATGTTCAAACCCAATTCCTACTAAAGGCCGGGCTGAACCCCAGTAAATAATGTCCTGAATGATATTTTGCCGCCTTCTTTGGCACTTCATGAAATCCTAACATGAGGAAGTGTGGAAATACAGAGATTTTGTCCCATGTAGAAACCCATCCCATGTATTTTATGCTGTAATTCTTCTCTCTTTTAAAATTTGCTATCTTCTGCATAGTTTTCATTAACCTGTTACAGTAGTGAAAATCACAGATCAAGGTAATTTTGTAACACTTTGATTTTACCCCAAGAGCTGAGGGAAAACTTGCTCCTATACTTCAATCTGAGTTTCTTCTAGATTCAAACTTTGTTTCTCTACCATCAAGAGTCTCCTGTGTTGCTGCTCAAAGCCCCATCCAACCTGACCTTGAATACTTTCAGGGATGGGACACCCACTACTTCTCTGGGCAACCTGTTCCAGTGTTCCATCACCCCCACAGTAAAAAATGTCTTCCTTTCATCTAATATGTGTCAGAAGTATTAAATCTAGGCATATAAACTTTGAGGAAAGGTTTGAAATTCTTTTGATTTGAATCACATTTTATATGAATACTGACTTACAGGTGACTAAAATATGTTGATGGGCATTTGAGCTGACACTTTTTGAAAAGGTGCATGGAATTTAAAATTAAAACCAGCACCATTAAAAGCTTTGTGCCGTTTTCTTTTTCCTCTGGTATTCAAAATTGCATATATCAAATATCTGTGCTTCATACAAAGCTCTTAGACACTCTCAGAAAAAAGCTTTTCTTTCAGACTAAGTTGCAGTTTACGTAGAACACTAGTACTAGTGAAGGTTTTTCTGGGCATAGGGGGAACACCTTCTCATTGGATTTGTGTGCAGAATGCATTTTATCCAAACTGGAAAATTGATCCCAGCTGTGTTCTAGTCATCATTCTTACTGCATCAGGCCTGAAGATTCTGTGAAAAGTAGCCTGTGGTCCTTGAACATAGCTCATGTGAAACAGATGAGAGGCGATGGAGAAGTTGAGGGAGAGAATAAAGAGCATATGGCCCAGTACAGACTAACAATTGTTTGGCACCCTTTAAAGGCTGTGTTTGACAAGCAGGGCTGAAGCAGGTCTGCAAAATATCCGGGAGATCAAAATCCATTGAAGCAAATTGCCCTGGCCAGTCACCTTGCTGCCGATAATTCCCTCTCCATACCAGCTGATCAGGCCTAACAATGCTGCTGCAGAAGTATTGTGAAAAAGGTAGGCATATTTTCACAGATGCAGGGGAAAATCCCCTTGGATGATGGTTCCAAGGGATTACTTGATGGAGCAAGTTATGTACCCTTATCTACCGTGCAATATCTAAGTTGGTGAGTTCACTATCTGTCAGCATCACTTTAGAAAATAAATGTTTGATGCACAAAAAAATATTTCATATGTCCTGTCTACCTGCTTCATTTCAACCAATGAATAGGCTACGTTCCATCAGCAAAGGGTTTATGATCCTATGTTTCTTTAAACTGTGGTAATTCTTTATTTTTTTCTAAATCAGACACTGTCTATTCATAAGATTCAGATGTCCATGGCAGGAGTGTAATTAAATTCACATGTTAAAAAATAACCTTCTTCTTGTTATCTTTTTATTAAATTACTGACATGTAACATCAGTCTGAGAGCTGAAGAAAACCCCTTCATTTGCTGTTTGCCAAGTATCATCTATGTGATACAAATTCTGCTTGAGAAATCACACCCGTGGATTGCCATGTAGCACTACTAGTAATGCTTTCACAACCTTTTCTTCATCATTAGGTCTTTTGGTGAAGTGAATGATTAGAACATAAGCAAGGGCATTTGTTCAAGATGCTCCAGAAAGAGCTGTGGTCTGTTCTCTTCTTTGCTGCCTATGTTAGCACTGAGCTGCAAAAAATGAAAGATTACTAGGAAAAGTGTTACTTTCAGTCTAAACTTGTAAATGATGTTTGGAATACCCTGTTAAATGACAAGGTGCTCTTTTAAAATATGGCATCTTAAGAGAAAATGTCAGCTTTAAAAAGGTTTTGAGACAGTTGCTTCTGGAAAAAAAAAAAAAACCAACAAAAGAATTGGAGGCATCTAAGGTCTTTAGGCATACTATTTTGAAGATTGATTCAAACCACAGTTTCTTCATATAGGAAGAGCAGAGGACCATAGATGCAACCCATTTGAAAATGGATTTCTATATGTTTCTGGTTGGGATTACCAGACATCATTTCTTGTGAAGTCGAGGGACTGCAGTTAGCACTCCAGTAATTTCCTTCCCTGAAATTCAACTGCATTTGCTCCTTTTTCCAGAGTCCCCATTTATTAGTGAAGGTATGCTCTATCTATGCATTAGAATATTCCATTAGAGTGTGTGACTCATACTTGCTAGTTAAAATTAGCTGGAACGGAATGGATAGTTACAGTTGCTTGTATACAATAGTCTTATTTTGGCAAGTTTTCTTTAGACAATGTTGAAGCAGCACTAGCAAATAGGAAGTACAGCTTGCAGCAGGGAAGGACACTCTTCTGCTTTCTCAAGTTTCCTGTAGTTAAATAGACGCCAAAAGGCTTTTCCTAGTACTACTACTGTCTTGTAGGAATACTTGATCTAATCCTATCTTTGATCAAATTACGAATGGGTTACTTTTCTACAAGGCAGAACATTTTTCTTTTAATAATATGTATTTTGTAAGGTGGAAACATGAACTTGTGCACCAGTCACGTGGAATGTACTCCTTATTAAGTTTCACAACCTTCTTTAGAAAATATTGACTGTGTGTAACTTCAAAAGAAGAATTCTGGGCATCTTCATTCTATTGATGTAATTGTTTTTCTGCCATGCTGGTATTGTTTTCTATCATTTTTACCAACAGAAATATTTTTCCCTGACACCTATGGAAAAGACCTATGTTTACTCAACAGTGCGGCATCAGTACATTGTTTAGAATGATTTCAACATGGTCCCAAACATATCGGACTTCTAGACAGCAGAGGTTAGCAACAGGGAATGGGAATAACTTCTGAACCGTTTCAGTAGATTTCCCAGGAAGGGAAAATTGCTTTCTGCCACTGCAAATTTTCCCAGAGATTTTGTCTGGTTAAGAGTTGCATCAAAAGAGTATTTTTGCACAAACCTTGGGGCAAGCTCTGTCTCCGATTTACTAGTGAATGCAAAGAGGGTGAAAGTGCTGCTTCAAAGCCCTCTGTGTGCTTTCTGTACCAAGAGGGGGGGTGACCCCAGAAATAAGTTTTGATCTCTCTTCAGAACACAAGGCATGTCATCACCTCATTCATCTTCTTCTGGGACTCATAGCATCTTAAGACTAAGAAGCTCTCTTGCTTGCTGAAGTGCGTTCAGCAAAAAAACCTTGTCTCATCAGCAAATTTGAACACAACTACAGTCGAGTCAATTCCAATGCTGGCAGGGCAATACTCTACCCCACTAGTAACACGCCACTATTAGAAGACTGTGTAAAACTATTTTTGTACAAAGTAATCGGAGGGAAAAATAGAATTGGGAAGAACTGCACATTGTTCTGGAAAAAAGTCTCCTGCCTCAGTCTTACAGACATCATTTGCTGGTATCATTTTTAATAGTTGGGGCTTTTTAAATTTTGTAGAAGAAAAAATATTACTGCACCTTTATGTTTCCTTAATAGAAGTACAGCCATTTCTTAATAGATTAGAAGTAAGCCATTTGAATATGTACAAATGGTCTTTTCAAATACATATGCTATAGCACACTGTGAAAGTAATCTAAAGGTTTAAAAAGATTTTGGAAGAAAGTAAGTCTAAGGTGATAGAAGAAGAAGAAGAAGAAAACAGCAGTTTTCTTCTGGTGAAAAAAAAACAAACGGAGGACCTTGTACAGTGGAGATGTATTATTTGACTTCCTGAAAAACTGAGTAGATTTGCTATTGCCAATGGTTTTCATTAGGAAGGAAGAGATTCCTTTGGCAAAAAAACCCCTTCAAATTGACTTGACAAAAATGTTATGACACTTAACTTCACCAATCCTGAAGAAAAATTCTCATCACTTGATCTGGAAATCATGATGGTAATGGAGACAAGGATGTCTAAGCCATGCCATCAGGAACATAAAAAAGCATTAGAATGCAGGTAAGACTGAGCTCCTGAACTAGTGTGAAGAGAATGCAACAAAGACATTTTCCTTTAAGAGTCTTCAGGATGGAAGGCAGAGCAAATTTTTTCACGGGAAGTATTTCTGAATAGAATGAATCTTCAAAATAACATTGTTTTCCAAAACCTGTTTACAGTATCTCTTACCATGATACACAGTTCCTATGAATAGAAAAAGCAAAGCACTTTTTTCCAAACTGTTGTGCACTCTTAAGCAATCTACAATAAAAATAGTATTTTTTCATGCTGGGAATGATGTTAATTACAAAAAAAGCCTTGTAGCACACTTGGCACTGTAGTCTCTTGATTAGCATAGCTTTTTATTCATCAAACACGTTTCACATTGGCTATTTTTCTCTTTTAAATAACGGCGTCTTTGTACTTATGCAGCATCCATGAAGAATTTCTTGGGTGTTATTTTGTACCTGATCCTAAATGGCAGGTTCTGCATTCTGCCATCTGTCTAGCTTTGCCATTTGATGCAGCTTCTGAGAGGTATTTTCAGAATCGAGGACTACTTGCAAGAATGATGCTAAATCCATGCATTTTACTCCTTGGTTAATGCAAAACTATTTTTCCTTTACAGATCAATGAGAACAGGAAAATAATGATGGTGAGTTCAATCCTTAGAGTAATACAAAGAGGACTATTATCATCATTAGAAACCAAGCAAGGTGTATTTATTGCACATGCAGTATACTCACTAATGCAAATTACCCTGTAAATTCAAAAGGAATCTGTATCATAGGAGTGGATGGAATGTTTCTATTGATATTTTGCTTAAAGCAGAAAATTAATTCTTTTGACAGCCAACTCATGATTGCAAGCTCACTTTCAACTACAGCTTTCAAACAGATGAAACGTGTCTGTTTATAAAACGATACAGTACAGTACACAATAGCAAGTCAGGTCATAGACATTCAAAAGAAAAAAACAGATCAAAGGACACATTCATTCCCATCTACAAGCCCTCAAGAGTGTACAGGTCAAATGTCCCCAGAAAACTAGGCTGGTGGCGCAAATTCTCTATGTTGGCACCAGCAGAAGCAGCTGCTATCTTTATAGGATGCAATCTTGCTTACATCACCCTTCAGAGCAATCTTCTGTACCCCTGCCCAATACACCTTCTGCTCTATTCCTTGGACTTCACATTTGCATTTCTACAGAGTCCTGTCCTGCAAACTGACTCAAAGTTCAGGTAATAGATTTCCAAGATTTAGAAATGTTGTGTGAGGTTTATTTATTTCATATTTCCTTCCATCTAAGCAAACTGTAACTTTCGGAAGTGAAATATTTCGAGTATGTCACGTGTATTTTAATGTTAGCTCTGCTTCACATTCAAACTTCTCACAGACCCCTGTGATGCCTTGCTGCAAAAATATATAGCTGCCAAGAGTGGTTGTGGGAAGTTAGAATTGCCAGAAAACCATACAAACAATCTAACAATAGAGCCTTGGATTTCTGAATATAATTGCACCATGTAAAGTCAAAATATAATATTTAAATGATTTTATATAATGATGAGTGTGGGCTAGAGAGAATCCAGATAGAATTTTATTTTTTTAAACAGTTCCGGGAAAAACATGGCCTTGACTTGGAAGTATAGCACGAAATATTTTTATACAGCATGAGTTCTCATTACCTAATCATATGATTTGTAGACCTGAATTGGAAACCAGGAAATAAACAAAGAAAAATATTCAAGCTATAAAAGATGGGAGTTTAAAATTTTCTTTGTATTTCTGATTAAAGCTATTAGGTAGCTAAATGGTCACCCATGATTTTAAAAAGCATCTGGACATTAAAAATAGGTAAATTTCTGCGGGACTTGGATGTCAGCTATTCCTGAAAAGCTTTATTTCACCGCTTTCCAACCCTGAATCAATCCACTTAAACGCAGCTGTATTTCAGATGCTCAGTGGAACTGTCCATGTAATGCATATAGTTGACAAATAGTCTGCAGAAAAAGCTAGATCCATTTGAAGATCTTTTTCTGTAAATGGTATTCACGTTATTTGTACAAACACACAGATGGGATTTCTGCTGTCTTCTTCAGGCTACTTCCTCCAGAGAGCTCTCCATCAAATCTCTCTAGTTCTACTCTTCTGGTGATCCAAAGTCAGCACTGGGATGGTCCAAGTGCATGAATTACTGTCTGCTAGAGGTGCACCCCGAGGGCTTCTGTGTGCAGCATCACGTGAGCCCTACTAATGTCACCCTGTTGGTATAAACTGAGCTAGCTGGACCTTAAGGGACAAGATTGTGCACTGATATTGTAATAGAAATTAGGTACTAAGAAGGAGGCTGGAAGATTTAAATATTTCTGCCTCCAGCTTAAGCAACACTAAATCTTGGTCTTTATCTGAAAAACTAGGTGAATTAGCCTATTTGGCATTCCTATGCCAAAAATGTCAGTAATACAACAAGAACCGTCAAAAGAGTAACAATTCCAATCATTACTTTGTAAAAATAATTCATTGGAAGAAGTCGGGAAGAAGGATGAAACATGCCAATATCCTACCCTGAGAATCATTCTGTTGATTTGCACAGGTTTCTTATTATATACCCATCTAATGCATTGGACATGCATGCTTGTGATGACACAAATACTTGCAAAGCTTACCAGATAAACCATGTTCTCTTCAGACAGCAAAACATTGCTTGATGGTTGTGTTTGCTAATTACATTTAGACTCAATGTTCTTAAAGGTCTTTTCCAACCAAAGTGATTCCATCATTCTCTAAATCGCAGATCCTGCTTGTCTTGGTTTAGGGCAAATTTGGCAGCAATCCTCAAGAAGGGGTGATTTATTAAAAATATTGATCTAGTACTGATATCCAACTGTGACGGACCAAGGCTCTCTAACAGTTCAAAATTAGAAAGTGTATGTTTATTGCAACGCTGGGCAGCGTGCGGGATAGCTCCCAAATACACACTGTGATTTAGAGGTGATAACAGAGTCTTTTTATCTATACAAGTATTGAATACCCAAAAGACAAATACATATTCATAATTTAGGTACATCCCATCATTCCTCACTTCGTATGGTAATTAGTTCAAAAGCTATTAAGCACACGTAGTTTGTTCCTCAAAATGAATCGGTGGTCCCTTTCATGGGGAGGGGTTCCAAAATGAGGAAATAAATGAAGTCTTCCTGGTTCTGAACTTTCTACATTTTCAATGCAAATATGACAAATGAACCCATTGGTAGAACTCCCATTCCCCATCTTCAATTGGTTTCAGAACAGAGGTGGCCTACAATTGTCTTATGTTCCTAAAAGCTATTTATGAGTTTCTATATTCTTCATGATAAACCCAGCTAAGCAAACATGATGTTGACAAGCAATCAATTATTAGTTAACTACTAACTCTTAACTTCAACAAGGCCTACCTATTTATTTTGATAAACTCTAATAAGGCTTATCTCTAACTAAAACCTCAGCTCCTCTAAAATCCCTAAATTTCTTTAAAGTTTATGTCTCAGGGGGCCCCCCCCAGAAAGCCCACCTACACGGCCCCTCCCCTCAACTGGTCTGGGAAACATTTCCTCTGAGAGAAGTGGAAAAAATCTGTTTATTTACCAGGGAAAGCACCCCCCAGCACAAAAAATGAACAATACCAGATGACAAAACTCAATCGCCGCTCTGAAGAGACAACAAATTCAGAAAGTCTCTCCTGTGGATGCTTGCTCTGTTATCAATCCCTCCGGCACTAGGAAAGGCTGCTGCCCAGAGTAGGCCCCCATAGGCCACAAAGTGCAAGCTCTCAGTGCTCTCCAGGTCCCAGTCTGGAGCAGGTTTGAACAGTTCCAAGAAAAGGGAAAGAAAAAAGACAGTCCAGGGAAAACTCTGCCTCAGCCAGCTAAACCAACTGAAAAGCAAAGAACACTCTGTTCTGCTCCATCAGTGCCCAGACAACACAGTGCAGCACAGAATGTGGAGCAGTGTTGCTTTTAGAAGAGTGAGTGCAGCCTGTGATAACAAACTCCGTACTTCTTCTTCTCCCCACCTTTGCTCTCAGAAGCAGTCTTGAAGGCAGAGAATATAATATCCAGCATTAACAGAACAGATGGCTGGGGATACAACATCATAAAGTCACCCTAAGACACTGCTCTACTGAGATATGTCACCAGACTATGCTAAGACAAAGTTTTGGAACTGCTAATTAAAATTCTACTATCACAGTGAAGCTGAGGAGGAAACACAGCTCACTCCAGTTACCTTGTGGCATGCCAATACTTCCTTTCAATCACAATGGTTTTCGTCTTTAAGTCCGTGACATCACAGGCATAATTCAATATCTTTTGGGCAGGAAGGAAGATATTCTTCTTCTCATTATACTGATGGGTAAGCTGAAATGCAAAGCAGTTAATTCAAAGTGAAACAGCGATAAAGTCAATAGTAAAACTCACCACAGTTTTGTTTACCAACCCAAGTCCTTACGATCCCAAAATACAAGAACAGCTGTAAAAGCCTTGTGGTTTCTTAATTTTTTCCTATACCTACATGGGAGGGTAAGGGATAAATGATCCCAAACAATGGTAATCCACAACAAAGCATTCTTGACATCATATTCAGCTTTTGCATAGCGAGCTCTTCACCTGATCAAGTTATTCCATTGCAATAGTTTGGGGAGTATCTTAGAGGGCTGCCTGTTGTTGGTTTAAACCATCTTGATCATTCAGGAACCCAGTAGCAATGAGAAAGTTCAAAATAAGATAGTGCTACACATTGATTTTCCTATATGACAGACATATTTCTACAAGACAGAAGGCTGACCTAATGCTTCCCTACAATATGGCTGAAGTGGCATCCTGTTCCCCATAGGTTTTTCAGTTTAATTTTAGCAGCTTTCTTACTAGATTAATGAGCTGAACTAACTCAAAAAGGAATCAGATAAGTGCCAGAGCTTTAAAACAAACAACAACAACAACAACAACAAAAAAGATGCAAAATGGTGATTTGTGGGTGCGTTTGAAAACAGAAATTTTTTTGTATTTTTCATAGAGACATGGCATTCTCTAGAATGATATTGCTCCAACGGTTTGAGTTTGGTTTTCTTTTTCCCCCTCAATTGTAAATGTTATGCATTCTTTTTGGCCATTTCAGTAAATAGATTTTCTGATACGTGTGAAAGACAGTCTAAAGTTCCCCTCATTTGCCTCACGACCATTCCCAGGACAGACCCTGGGACCCTAAAGACACCGATGGGAATTCTGGCCTGCCAGTAATGGATGAACACCAAAAATCCTGAGGCCCCTGAGCAGAATTCTGGCCTGCCAAGTGATTGTTCACAGCTGTGTCTTCAGTGACTGCTTCTAGCAGGGCCTGCCAAAGGGCGACCCGGCCTATATGCTTGCACCTGCTTCACGACAATAGACCAGGAATTTTCCCACCTCTTGGCCAGATGAACTTGCTGGGGCAACTTGGTAGCCCCCCCATGGAAAATCCTTCATCTCCACTACCAGCGTGAGGCACCGAGGTTGAAGCCCCCCTACCAAGGACTGAGACTGAGACACCTGTAATTCTGATGCAGGGGTGCTGGCCTGACTGAAGCAGGATGCCTGCTGAGTGTTGCCTACAGATGTGTTCACCGGACCTAGACTGGTTTCCCCCAGAAAGCAGTCCTGAAACAGTGGGTCCCACTCACTGCTGATACTGACTTATCCTGCTGAGAACATGGACTGTCTGTACCCGTCTTCAATATCTTTTTCCCCCTCAGCAATTTCAATAGACTTCTTCTTCTTCTTGATTGTATCTCAGCCATTTCAAGATTCTGTTTCCCCCCTCAGCAATGGACTATAATAGAACCTTGAGTTAACCAGGACTTTGAGATCTTCCCAATGTGACTAGGCAAACTCTATCAGCTGGACTAAGAGGACTTAGTCTCTCCATGTTTGGTAGCTATACTCCTCTCTCTTTCTCCCCCTCTTTTTTATTCTTTTCCTCTCCCTGATTCCTTTCAGGCATTTGCTGTGGTCATTCTATAAAGGTGCATTTGTTTGGATTGATACTGCAATCCCCTTTCCAGGTTGTCTGTTGCACTCCGAGATCAGTTAACCAACCAACCAGTTAACCAACCCCTTGGTATCAGCGGATCGTGACAATACCTTCTTTCAAGCTGACATTGGTTCTAGTCCATATAAGCACACTGGTAGGTAAAAGTAGACTCTAAAAGATAACATTCAAAATGTATTTCCCTTGTCTTCCCATTAAAGCAAGTGAAGAAAGCAGACAGGAGATCTTCAGATAACATGCTATGCAAATTGAAAAGATTCTGTCCTTATTTGAAGCAACTGAGAAACTCACACAATGAAATACAGTTCAGACAGATCGAAGGGTCACAGATGATGTCAAATCTGTACTTTCAATGTTTGAATGAAGCAAGATTTCTTGAAGTACAATCCTATAAAATGAAGGTGAGTTTGCAGAAGCAATTGAACTGGGTCTGTTTTATAAACACAATGTTTTCTAAGTAACTGAGGATTCAGGAAGGCAACCTTGGAATTTAAAGGATTTAGAAAGATACAAATACCAAGACTGGCAGTTCATTAGCTTTAACAGTCTCTTCAAATAAGATCTATTTTTAACTTCTTCTTGTAGTAGGTCTGAAGACATTAGGAATGATGCAATAAAACAAAACAAACAACAAACCAAAACAAAACCAAAACAGCTTTCTCAAAAAGCTTGGAGAAACCAGAGAAATTATGATTTTTAGGGGTTAAGTAGTCCTTTAAAAGTTGTCTCTGGGAAAAGAGATAAAAAACCACTAATTGACTGTGGAGTATATTCCAAACCTGTCCTGAAGCATGTAAGGGACAAGAGCCTGTAATAAAACTACTATGCTGGGTTCATCTGTTAAAAGCATTCCAGAATGGTTGAAATTATCAATCACATAATGTGGGATTAAAAAAAAAAAAAAAAAAAAAAGAAAAAAAGAAAAAGAAAAAAGAAGAAAGCATAGAGAAAAAAATATTTTGAACATGTTTTCCCATTCCCAGATGGCATAACAGCTTTATTTCATTTTGTTCCTAAGACTGATTAATAGCTTATGAAGTGTTTTACAATTGAGAGTGAGAGTGTTCACACTAACCATACAATTTGGATGGATCTCTTTTACTTTGCACAGCAGCAGATACGGTTTAGCACTCCACAGTTCAGTCCCCGAAAGTGAATGGGTGTGGCAGATTTAACCTAACTGGCCAGTCCACCAGAATGCTTAATTATCTTGGAAAATGCTTTGCTCTGTCTCATTATCTGGACATGTCTCTCTAGCTCCGCTTTGAGCTCCTTGATCTTTCATCTACAGGATGAGATCCAATTTAGCTTAGCAAGGACATAGCCTTTCAAAACCACATCTTTTATCTTCTGCATTCATACAAGTACATTTCTACTGCAGGGAACCCTGTGGAAGATCCTAGTTGTTTTGTTTCTCAGATAGTTGTTGCATAAAAGAGCTCTTCTTTTAATTTTTTCCCTGCTAAAGTATAGGCTCTGTACTTAACTGATTGTGATGCTAACTCATTATCATCTATTCTTCAGTCGTACAGAGTAGGCAGCAAAGTTTTCTTCTGAAGACATTCATTTAATGAGAAATGCTGAAGGTCTGACTTTAGTTGCAAAGGTCACCGATTGACCGGTTGCAAAATTGTTAAGTCTAGTAAGAGCAGGAAAAGTGTGCTGTTGCTGTGCCTGTAAATGTCGTGTCAGCTGCTGTTGGGATAAAAAGCATGAGCATAAGAAAAGATATCTGCATGGATAGAAAAGAAATTTGTTGTGATTTCTGCACAAGAGGAAGTATGAAGCACTTATTTCAGTGGCTAAGACAGTATCATCATTGGGCCAGTTCTCTTCAACATCTTTTGAACAACCTGGACACAGCACTTGAAGGAATATTAAGACAGTTTGCCAAAGACACTACATTGGGAGGAGCTGTGAACTAACTCCCTTGAGGGCACAGAGACCTTGCAGAGAGATCTTGCCAAATAGGAGAGATGGGCAATTCTTGCTGGCCGGGAGTCTATGCACAAATCACAAAAGGGGCGGGACTGCTGGGGACGGCGTCTCAAGCTGGTTTTTTTCCAGCATCAGTCTCATGACATGGTGATGACAATGGGAAGCTGCCAGCAGCTCACGTCCCCAGCAGCAGACAAAGAACTTAATGTTACAACTTACTTGAAAAGTTTTTTGACCAATCACACAAAGCAAAAGCATATTGACAGTACTTCTGTCCAATCACTATAAAGACATGTACCTGGGCTTAGAACGATGCTCGCTTCTTTCGAATAAAAGACCTGCTTGTAAGCCTTAAGATACAACGCACAGAGCTCCATTATTAAGCTTAGAACTACCTAACATCGCACTAGATATACTTTGCTGTAGCTTAGGGAGTTATTCTAGACAAGCATTAATACACAGACCATTGTTCCATTTGTCCTTACTTTTCTACTTCTCATCTAATTTTTCTGCTGACAAACCTTATGACTACTGCTTAGCTCCAATGACAGTTCTGCTGTCTCTGAGGCCTTCCTTTTGCAGCTTTCCCAAACCCCTCTGTTTTTGAGGATTCCCACAGGCAATCACCAACCAGATGGAGTGGAACAAGGGCAAGTGCTGGATTCAGCACCTGCAACAGGGCAATCCTGGTGGGTGTATAGACTGGGGAGGGAGCAAGAGGCTGGGAGAAGCACTGCAGAAAGGGACCCAGGCTCCTGGCCAATGGCAAGCTGAATGTGCATCAGCAGTGCCCTGGCAGCCAGGAGGGCCAAGCCTGTCCTGGGGTGCATCAGGCACAGTATCACCAGCTGGGCAAGGAAGGGGATTGTCTTGCTCTGCTCTGCTCTGCTCTGCTCTTCTCTGCTCTGCTCTGCTCTGCTCTGCTCTGGGGTGGAATCACCTTGGTATTAGAAAGTCCTCAAATGAGGTCTACAAAGACAGGACTCAAAGAAATGGCATGCAGCTGAGTCAGGGGAGGTTTAGGTTGGGTATCCGGAAAAAGTTTTTAACCAGAGAATGGCTGGGCACTGGAAGAGTCTTTCCAGGGAGTGGTCACACCATCACACCTGTCTGAGTTTGGGACATTGCTCTCAGGCATATGGTGTGATTCTCAAGGATGGCCCCAGGCAGGGCCAGGAGTTGGACTGATGATGATCCTGATGGGGTCCTTCCAATTCAACAGATTCAATGACTCAATGGTTCTGTCCTGGCCACTCAAGGTATATTGCTTGGTCTCATCAGATTTTGATCTGCTCTTGTTGGTCAGACTTTGTCCCTACTGGCTAATGATATTTATCACAAAAGACAAAGTGCCTTTTCTCAATTTTCTCAAGCAATTGGAACATGCGCCTTAGAATCCTAAAAAAGTCTTTTCTTTGAAACAACACTGTAGTGTTTTTCAGTGCCCAGTAGTCTTTCCAGATCTTAAGGAGAAAGAAGGCAAAATGAGGGGACGTATTACAATGAATGATTGTCAATTTTCCGGTTCTTTAGCAGTATATTTGTACTTCCACTATTCTTTGCTGTAAAATCATGGTTTTCTATAGTATCCAATTTTCTAGCAAGACACATTTCTGCAACTGAGCCCATCAGTCATTGTGAAAATATATTGTCAAAAGTACAAAACATATGAATAGGCAGTGACAAGTGAGGGAAAAAAGAAGTATGAGAAGCAGCTGCATGATACTAAAGTGAGACAAGAAGGAGGAGAAGGTGCTCCAGTTGACACAGCAAAGAATCCCCCACAGTCCCTGGAGGACATCATCATCAAGCAGGTTGTCTCCCAGCAGTCCCTGGAGAACCGTGGAGGAACACAATGGAGCTCGTGGGGTGCTCCATTGCACAGCAGGTGAATGTGCTTTGAAGGAAGCTGCAGCTTGTGGAGGGAGGGAGGGCCAGAAAAGCATCCTTGACCTCTTGGAAGAGTGGAAGAGTACGTGCAAATCTTAAACAGCTGCTAACTCTAATCTATTCTCTTTCCACTTCTTGTCTTAGGTAAGTAAGAAGACAACCCAAGAATTAGAAGCCTAAATTCTTTTGCTTGAGGCTCCCATTCTTTCTGCCATTCTCTTAAAATTTAGTTTGAAGTAAAACTCATGATAAAGTTCTTAAGGCTTGATGTTCAGGCTTGTTTCAGAAAATAGGGAGTGCAAATAACTCTTGTCACTGTCATTTTTTTCATAGAAGGAAAAAAGGGAAATTACTGGTTTTCAAGGACTTACAGAAATCCATTGGTAACGGTGGTGAGACTGAAGAGTTTAATTAATCTGAAAAGAGAATGTCGTGGAGCTACCTCAGCGCTGTACAAGTTTTTTTACCAGGAAGTCTAGACTTTTAAACAGACTAAGGACACAATAGTTATCTCTGGGAATATTTTAGTATGTATAGTACATTCATCTTTAAGTAGTTCTATCTGTTTGACAGTTATGACTTAGGCTTTAAATTTGATGTGAAAAGAAATATTTGTGATTCAGATCATTTCCATTTCTGAAGCATTTCAGTTGTTGACTGTTTTTGCTGTCTCCTGAGGGCGGGAAAATAGTCTTTGTACCAATACTGAAACAAACTAGATGGAAAAATTTGTTTTCCTCATTCTTTTCTGTCTATTTGAACAGGCACAGCAGCAAGACCACTGCTATGCGTCTGAGTGGCCCTTCCACTCCTGGAGGACAAACTTGTAGTGGCTAGTATGTTATTTGCACACATTTCTGATGCCGGCTGTTAACTGTTGTGCAGAAAGATCTGTCAACCTTTTTCACAGGAGGACACTTCTGAATTGCTTCACTTGTCTCTGAAGCAGAGAACTAAGCTGGCACTCCATTTCTGAGATCTTGCTGCGTTAGCCCCCAAACCCATTTCTTTCAAATGCCTTTTACTTTCAACCAAAGCACTTCATTACTTCATGATGTAATCTCTTGTTCTTAATGTTCGGGGGATTGTTTTAGACTGATAAGACCATATTGCAGTAAGCAGGTAGAACATCTATCTTAAGCAGTATCCATCACTTGGCTTTGGTTCATGTATCATAACATCTGCAAGGAATGTCATTTACAATCAATGGATGGGCTGGGGTAACGGGCCACAGGTTTAGGAATCTTTCTCCAATTAATTTTGCGTTAAAATTTAGCTCTTATCATTTCAATTGTGTCTTTATTAAAACAATCATCTATTTATTACCTGTACCACAATGAACTGTGTACCTGTACCACAGTCAACAGGGGTTGAGCATCCTACAACAATTCCAAGAAGAAGAATGGTCTGAGCCCCCAGTGCAGCACATGAAGTCTGTCATCAAGTCAGAGTCCCGCAGGCGTTTTCTCAGCCTGGAGAAGAGCAGACTCTGGGCAAATTGTTAGAGCAGCTCTCCAGCAGCTGAAGACAGCCTACCAGAAGGAGGCAAGTGAGCTACACAAGGGCACGGAGCAATAGGAAAAGTGTGGATGGCTTTAAAACCTGAAGAGTATAGGTTTCCTTTGGCTATTGGGAAGAAATTCCTTGCCAAGATGGTTGGGAGACACTAGAACATGTTGTGGGTGACCAATTCCTGGAAGTGATCAAGGCCAGCTTGAATGGGTCTTTGAGCTTAAGGCGGTCTAGTGGAAGGTGTCCCTGACAATGACATGGTGGGGAGGAGGTAGGTGAATTTAAGGTCCCTTCCAAAGCCAACCATTCCATTATTCTATGGTAATCATTCTGTACAGTAGCAGTAAGAAGTTGAAGCTAGAAATAACATATTCATGCTGAGAAACTGCTATCCAATGAGTTGAACTGTTTGGGTCACACATTTATGTGCCATTTAGCAATACTATATCTAATATCTAGTCCTCGCTCTTTATCATACACGCAAGTATTTTATCATCTTTAACGTTTCTGACATTTGGGAATTTTCTTCCCTTCTCTTTCTTTCTTTCTTTCTTTCTTTCTTTCTTTCTTTCTTTCTTTCTTTCTTTCTTTCTTTCTTTCTTTCTTTCTTTCTTTCTTTCTTTCTTTCTTTCTTTCTTTCTTTCTTTCTTTCTTTCTTTCTTTCTTTCTTTCTTTCTTTCTTTCTTTCTTTCTTTCTTTCTTTCTTTCTTTCTTTCTTTCTTTCTTTCTTTCTTTCTTTCTTTCTTTCTTTCTTTCTTTCTTTCTTTCCCCCTTTCCCCCTTTCCCCCTTTCCCCCTTTCCCCCTTTCCCTCTTTCCCTTGTTCCTTCTTTTTCCCTTCCTTTTCTTTCTTTTTCTTTCTTTCTTTCTTTCTTTTTCTTTCTCTCTTTCCTTCTTTCTTTTCTTTCCTTCCCCCACTTCCTTCCTTCACTGCCTTCCTTCCACTATGTCCTTCTTTCTGCCACATCCTTCTGCCACTTCCTTCCCTCCCTCCCTCCACTTTGATGTTAATTTGCAAACTGTCCAGTAGTTACAGGAAATTACTCTTCTTAAATATCATTTTGAAGCTTAGAAATGAATAACAAAATTGTGTCAAACCATGGCATTTAAAAGCCACCTGAAAGTGAGAACTAGCTATTGAAAAGACAAAAATACAAAAATGAAATGATGGAGTGGATGGTTTTAAGGGATATTCTTTGTATTGCTTTGCTACAAATGAGGATCTCAATTTTTACACCTTCTAAAAACACATCTTGAAACTTACTACTTTCCGTGACAAAAATATTTCCAAAACAAGGAAATTGATTTATGCAGATGGAAATATCATCTCCCAAATAGTCATCATCAAGTCCAAAAGATTACCCTGCTTTTACGTAGTAAGCTTTATGGAGATTTCTATTCTCACACAAACCAAGAAGAATCTTTCAAATGACTAGAAAATCTTTAAAAGCAAAATAACCTTGAAGAAAAAAGATCCAAAAAAGAGCCGGGAATTAGATACGTCCACACTTGTTACATGTTGGTTACTAATATTGGCTCTAGTTTGTTGGCGAGTACACTTCCCATTCACGCACGCACGCACCCCTCTTCCTCCTGCACACAGATGTGTGATATTGGGTCTCAAAGAATGGACTATTTTCTCTTAGATAGGTTTTGGTTCTCAAAGTCAAAGCGTAGTCTTCCTGGCTCTATTACCAGGATTTTGTTCCGGGAAGGGAATGTGCTTGTGCCTGTTAGAAATGGGGAGGAGGGGACAGAAAGCAAAGCCATTTGAAGACAACCTGCAGCATAACTAAGAAAGTGGGGTGCTTCTTGACTGCACAACAAAAGAAAGATCGGGAGTAAAATGGAGGAAAACTTGAGGTGCTGATAGAGTTTCTCCTTGTGACAGCTTTCAAACGGACAGAAAACAGCACTTCCTCATTCTCCTGCCTTTTCAATTCACATTAACATTGGAAGAAAAGGGGTTTTGGACAACTTTCTTTTGCTTCTTGCCTAACACTCTGCTGACATTCCGTGCAACTTCCAGAAAAAGATCCGGGATGCTTTTTGTACTGGGAGAGTTTCTCCTTGCGAGACCTAGTAGAAAAGCTTTTTGCTAAGATGTAGGCGACAAGAGACGCAGATTCAGAGATACGGAGCTCTCCGAAGGTAAGGACCGCTCCCGGGCGTCTTTCCGCAGAAGCCGTGCTCCGGAGCGCAGCGCGACCGGCACAATGCTCTGTGTGCAAAGAAGCGGCTTCTTCGCCTCCGGGAGACGGAGACCGCGGCCGCGTCTTTAAAAGCGAAGAAAAAAGTCGCACAACATGGGGATTGTGTGTGCAGCTCTCAAACCTAAAGAAAACAGTACCTTACCACTCTCCGGCCTTTTCCATTCACATTACCATTCCAAAAGAAGGAGTTTTGGACAACTTTCTTTTGCTTCTTGCTAAACACTCTGCAGACCTACGTGCAACTTCTAGAACAAGAGCGGAGATGCTTTCCATACTGGCACAGTTGGTCCTTGCAAGACATAGTAAAAAAGCTTTTTGCTAAGTTTTATGTGACCAGAGAGGCAGAAGGCAGAGTAAAGAGCTCTCCGAAACTAAGCCCCCTGCCAGGGCGTCTTTCGTCAGAAGCCGCTCTCCGGAGATCACCGCCACCGGCACAATGCTCTGTGCGCGAAGAAGCCGCTTCTTCGCCTCCGGGAGATGGAGAGAACGGCCGCTTCCCAAAGGCGAAGATGCAAGCCGCAGCACACAGATATAGCGTGTGCAGCTTTGAAATTGATAGAAACGAGTATATTAGCATTCTCCTGCCGTTTCATTCACGTTATATTCGAATAAAAGGAGTTATGGGACACTATCTTTTTCATCTTCTTAAACACTCTGCAGTCCTCTGTGCAACTTTTAGAAGAAGATCGGGGATGTTTTCTTTCCTGGCAGAGTTTCTCTTTGCAAGATATGGTGGAAAAGCTTTTTGCTGTGTGTTGAGCGGCAAGACACGCAGAAGACGCAGATACGCAGCTCTCCGAAGCTAAGTGCCGGTCCACGGCTTCTTTCGGCAGAAGCCGCTCTTAGGTGCTCACCGCGACCGGCCCAATGCTCTGTGTGCAAAGAAGCCGCTTCTTCGCCTCCGGGAGAATCGGCGAGCGGCAGCTTCCCAAAGGCGAAGATGCAAGCCGCACCATGCAGGCACAGTGTGGGCTGCATTCAGACTTAGAGAAAACAGTACTTTACCACTCTCCTGCCTTTTCCATGGTTATTCTATTGGAAAAGAACGAGTTTTGGACAACTACCTTTCATTCTTGCCAAACTCTTTGCAGACCTCCGTGCAAGCTTTAGAACAAGATTTTGGATGTTTTCTTTCCTGGCAGAGTTTCTCTTTGCAAGATATGCTGGAAAAGCTTTTTGCTGAGTGTAGAGCGGCAAGACACGCAGAAGACGCAGATACGCAGCTCTCCGAAGCTAAGTGCCGGTCCCGGGCTTCTTTCGGCACAAACTGCTCTCAGGAGCTCCCTGCGCTCGCCACAATGCTCAGTGTGCGAAGAAGCCGCTTCTTCGCCTCCGGGAGAATCGGCGAGCGGCAGCTTCCCAAAGGCGAAGATGCAAGCTGCACCACACAGGCACAGTGTGGGCAGCCTTCAGACTTAGAGAAAACAGTACTTTACCACTCTCCTGCCTTTTCCATTGTTATTATATTGGAAAAGAACGAGTTTTGGACAACTACCTTTCATTCTTGCCAAACTCTTTGCAGACCTCCGTGCAAGCTTTAGAACAAGATTTTGGATGTTTTCTTTCCTGGCAGAGTTTCTCTTTGCAAGATATGCTGGAAAAGCTTTTTGCTGAGTGTAGAGCGGCAAGACACGCAGAAGACGCAGATAGGCAGCTCTCCGAAGCTAAGTGCCGGTCCCGGGCTTCTTTCGGCACAAACCGCTCTCAGGAGCTCCCTGCGCTCGCCACAATGCTCTGTGTGCGAAGAAGCCGCTTCTTCGCCTCCGGGAGAATCGGCGAGCGGCAGCTTCCCAAAGGCGAAGATGCAAGCTGCACCACGCAGGCACAGTGTGGGCAGCCTTCAGACTTAGAGAAAACAGTACTTTACCACTCTCCTGCCTTTTCCATGGTTATTCTATTGGAAAAGAACGAGTTTTGGACAACTACCTTTCATTCTTGCCAAACTCTTTGCAGACCCCCGTGCAAGCTTTAGAACAAGATTTTGGATGTTTTCTTTCCTGGCAGAGTTTCTCCTTGCAAGATATGGTGGAAAAGCTTTTTGCTGAGTGTAGAGCGGCAAGACACGCAGAAGACGCAGATACGCAGCTCTCCGAAGCTAAGTGCCGGTCCCGGGCTTCTTTCGGCACAAACCGCTCTCAGGAGCTCCCTGCGCTCGCCACAATGCTCTGTGTGCGAAGAAGCCGCTTCTTCGCCTCCGGGAGAATCGGCGAGCGGCAGCTTCCCAATGGCGAAGATGCAAGCTGCAGCACACAGGCACAGTGTGGGCAGCCTTCAGACTTAGAGAAAACAGTACTTTACCACTCTCCTGCCTTTTCCATGGTTATTCTATTGGAAAAGAACGAGTTTTGGACAACTACCTTTCATTCTTGCCAAACGCTTTGCAGACCCCCGTGCAAGCTTTAGAACAAGATTTTGGATGTTTTCTTTCCTGGCAGAGTTTCTCCTTGCAAGATATGGTGGAAAAGCTTTTTGCTGAGTGTAGAGCGGCAAGACACGCAGAAGACGCAGATACGCAGCTCTCCGAAGCTAAGTGCCGGTCCCGGGCTTCTTTCGGCACAAACCGCTCTCAGGAGCTCCCTGCGCTCGCCACAATGCTCTGTGTGCGAAGAAGCCGCTTCTTCGCCTCCGGGAGAATCGGCGAGCGGCAGCTTCCCAAAGGCGAAGATGCAAGCTGCAGCACACAGGCACAGTGTGGGCAGCCTTCAGACTTAGAGAAAACAGTACTTGACCACTCTCCTGCCTTTTCCATGGTTATTCTATTGGAAAAGAACGAGTTTTGGACAACTACCTTTCATTCTTGCCAAACGCTTTGCAGACCCCCGTGCAAGCTTTAGAACAAGATTTTGGATGTTTTCTTTCCTGGCAGAGTTTCTCCTTGCAAGATATGGTGGGAAAGCTTTTTGCTGAGTGTAGAGCGGCAAGACACGCAGAAGACGCAGATACGCAGCTCTCCGAAGCTAAGTGCCGGTCCCGGGCTTCTTTCGGCACAAACCGCTCTCAGGAGCTCCCTGCGCTCGCCACAATGCTCTGTGTGCGAAGAAGCCGCTTCTTCGCCTCCGGGAGAATCGGCCAGCGGCAGCTTCCCAAAGGCGAAGATGCAAGCTGCAGCACACAGGCACAGTGTGGGCAGCCTTCAGACTTCGAGAAAACAGTACTTTACCACTCTCCTGCCTTTTCCATGGTTATTCTATTGGAAAAGAACGAGTTTTGGACAACTACCTTTCATTCTTGCCAAACTCTTTGCAGACCTCCGTGCAAGCTTCAGAACAAGATTTTGGATGTTTTCTTTCCTGGCAGAGTTTCTCTTTGCAAGATATGCTGGAAAAGCTTTTTGCTGAGTGTAGAGCGGCAAGACACGCAGAAGACGCAGATACGCAGCTCTCCGAAGCTAAGTGCCGGTCCCGGGCTTCTTTCGGCACAAACTGCTCTCAGGAGCTCCCTGCGCTCGCCACAATGCTCAGTGTGCGAAGAAGCCGCTTCTTCGCCTCCGGGAGAATCGGCGAGCGGCAGCTTCCCAAAGGCGAAGATGCAAGCTGCAGCACGCAGGCACAGTGTGGGCAGCCTTCAGACTTAGAGAAAACAGTACTTTACCACTCTCCTGCCTTTTCCATGGTTATTCTATTGGAAAAGAACGAGTTTTGGACAACTACCTTTCATTCTTGCCAAACTCTTTGCAGACCCCCGTGCAAGCTTTAGAACAAGATTTTGGATGTTTTCTTTCCTGGCAGAGTTTCTCCTTGCAAGATATGGTGGGAAAGCTTTTTGCTGAGTGTAGAGCGGCAAGACACGCAGAAGACGCAGATACGCAGCTCTCCGAAGCTAAGTGCCGGTCCGGGGCTTCTTTCGGCACAAACCGCTCTCAGGAGCTCCCTGCGCTCGCCACAATGCTCTGTGTGCGAAGAAGCCGCTTCTTCGCCTCCGGGAGAATCGGCGAGCGGCAGCTTCCCAAAGGCGAAGATGCAAGCTGCAGCACACAGGCACAGTGTGGGCAGCCTTCAGACTTAGAGAAAACAGTACTTTACCACTCTCCTGCCTTTTCCATGGTTATTCTATTGGAAAAGAACGAGTTTTGGACAACTACCTTTCATTCTTGCCAAACTCTTTGCAGACCCCCGTGCAAGCTTTAGAACAAGATTTTGGATGTTTTCTTTCCTGGCAGAGTTTCTCCTTGCAAGATATGGTGGAAAAGCTTTTTGCTGAGTGTAGAGCGGCAAGACACGCAGAAGACGCAGATACGCAGCTCTCCGAAGCTAAGTGCCGGTCCCGGGCTTCTTTCGGCACAAACCGCTCTCAGGAGCTCCCTGCGCTCGCCACAATGCTCTGTGTGCGAAGAAGCCGCTTCTTCGCCTCCGGGAGAATCGGCGAGCGGCAGCTTCCCAAAGGCGAAGATGCAAGCTGCAGCACACAGGCACAGTGTGGGCAGCCTTCAGACTTAGAGAAAACAGTACTTTACCACTCTCCTGCCTTTTCCATGGTTATTCTATTGGAAAAGAACGAGTTTTGGACAACTACCTTTCATTCTTGCCAAACGCTTTGCAGACCCCCGTGCAAGCTTTAGAAGAAGATTTTGGATGTTTTCTTTCCTGGCAGAGTTTCTCCTTGCAAGATATGGTGGAAAAGCTTTTTGCTGAGTGTAGAGCGGCAAGACACGCAGAAGACGCAGATACGCAGCTCTCCGAAGCTAAGTGCCGGTCCCGGGCTTCTTTCGGCACAAACCGCTCTCAGGAGCTCCCTGCGCTCGCCACAATGCTCTGTGTGCGAAGAAGCCGCTTCTTCGCCTCCGGGAGAATCGGCGAGCGGCAGCTTCCCAAAGGCGAAGATGCAAGCTGCAGCACACAGGCACAGTGTGGGCAGCATTCAGACTTAGAGAAAACAGTACTTTACCACTCTCCTGCCTTTTCCATGGTTATTCTATTGGAAAAGAACGAGTTTTGGACAACTACCTTTCATTCTTGCCAAACTCTTTGCAGACCCCCGTGCAAGCTTTAGAAGAAGATTTTGGATGTTTTCTTTCCTGGCAGAGTTTCTCCTTGCAAGATATGGTGGAAAAGCTTTTTGCTGAGTGTAGAGCGGCAAGACACGCAGAAGACGCAGATACGCAGCTCTCCGAAGCTAAGTGCCGGTCCCGGGCTTCTTTCGGCACAAACCGCTCTCAGGAGCTCCCTGCGCTCGCCACAATGCTCTGTGTGCGAAGAAGCCGCTTCTTCGCCTGCGGGAGAATCGGCGAGCGGCAGCTTCCCAAAGGCGAAGATGCAAGCTGCAGCACGCAGGCACAGTGTGGGCAGCCTTCAGACTTAGAGAAAACAGTACTTTACCACTCTCCTGCCTTTTCCATGGTTATTCTATTGGAAAAGAACGAGTTTTGGACAACTACCTTTCATTCTTGCCAAACTCTTTGCAGACCCCCGTGCAAGCTTTAGAACAAGATTTTGGATGTTTTCTTTCCTGGCAGAGTTTCTCCTTGCAAGATATGGTGGAAAAGCTTTTTGCTGAGTGTAGAGCGGCAAGACACGCAGAAGACGCAGATACGCAGCTCTCCGAAGCTAAGTGCCGGTCCCGGGCTTCTTTCGGCACAAACCGCTCTCAGGAGCTCCCTGCGCTCGCCACAATGCTCTGTGTGCGAAGAAGCCGCTTCTTCGCCTCCGGGAGAATCGGCCAGCGGCAGCTTCCCAAAGGCGAAGATGCAAGCTGCAGCACACAGGCACAGTGTGGGCAGCCTTCAGACTTCGAGAAAACAGTACTTTACCACTCTCCTGCCTTTTCCATGGTTATTCTATTGGAAAAGAACGAGTTTTGGACAACTACCTTTCATTCTTGCCAAACTCTTTGCAGACCCCCGTGCAAGCTTTAGAAGAAGATTTTGGATGTTTTCTTTCCTGGCAGAGTTTCTCCTTGCAAGATATGGTGGAAAAGCTTTTTGCTGAGTGTAGAGCGGCAAGACACGCAGAAGACGCAGATACGCAGCTCTCCAAAGCTAAGTGCCGGTCCCGGGCTTCTTTCGGCACAAACCGCTCTCAGGAGCTCCCTGCGCTCGCCACAATGCTCTGTGTGCGAAGAAGCCGCTTCTTCGCCTCCGGGAGAATCGGCGAGCGGCAGCTTCCCAAAGGCGAAGATGCAAGCTGCAGCACACAGGCACAGTGTGGGCAGCCTTCAGACTTAGAGAAAACAGTACTTTACCACTCTCCTGCCTTTTCCATGGTTATTCTATTGGAAAAGAACGAGTTTTGGACAACTACCTTTCATTCTTGCCAAACTCTTTGCAGACCCCCGTGCAAGCTTTAGAACAAGATTTTGGATGTTTTCTTTCCTGGCAGAGTTTCTCCTTGCAAGATATGGTGGAAAAGCTTTTTGCTGAGTGTAGAGCGGCAAGACACGCAGAAGACGCAGATACGCAGCTCTCCGAAGCTAAGTGCCGGTCCCGGGCTTCTTTCGGCACAAACCGCTCTCAGGAGCTCCCTGCGCTCGCCACAATGCTCTGTGTGCAAAGAAGCCGCTTCTTCGCCTCCAGGAGAATCGGCGAGCGGCAGCTTCCCAAAGGCGAAGATGCAAGCTGCAGCACGCAGGCACAGTGTGGGCAGCCTTCAGACTTAGAGAAAACAGTACTTTACCACTCTCCTGCCTTTTCCATGGTTATTCTATTGGAAAAGAACGAGTTTTGGACAACTACCTTTCATTCTTGCCAAACGCTTTGCAGACCCCCTTGCAAGCTTTAGAACAAGATTTTGGATGTTTTCTTTCCTGGCAGAGTTTCTCCTTGCAAGATATGGTGGAAAAGCTTTTTGCTGAGTGTAGAGCGGCAAGACACGCAGAAGACGCAGATACGCAGCTCTCCGAAGCTAAGTGCCGGTCCCGGGCTTCTTTCGGCACAAACCGCTCTCAGGAGCTCCCTGCGCTCGCCACAATGCTCTGTGTGCGAAGAAGCCGCTTCTTCGCCTCCGGGAGAATCGGCGAGCGGCAGCTTCCCAAAGGCGAAGATGCAAGCTGCAGCACACAGGCACAGTGTGGGCAGCCTTCAGACTTAGAGAAAACAGTACTTTACCACTCTCCTGCCTTTTCCATGGTTATTCTATTGGAAAAGAACGAGTTTTGGACAACTACCTTTCATTCTTGCCAAACTCTTTGCAGACCCCCGTGCAAGCTTTAGAACAAGATTTTGGATGTTTTCTTTCCTGGCAGAGTTTCTCCTTGCAAGATATGGTGGAAAAGCTTTTTGCTGAGTGTAGAGCGGCAAGACACGCAGAAGACGCAGATACGCAGCTCTCCGAAGCTAAGTGCCGGTCCCGGGCTTCTTTCGGCACAAACCGCTCTCAGGAGCTCCCTGCGCTCGCCACAATGCTCTGTGTGCGAAGAAGCCGCTTCTTCGCCTCCGGGAGAATCGGCGAGCGGCAGCTTCCCAAAGGCGAAGATGCAAGCTGCAGCACGCAGGCACAGTGTGGGCAGCCTTCAGACTTAGAGAAAACAGTACTTTACCACTCTCCTGCCTTTTCCATGGTTATTCTATTGGAAAAGAACGAGTTTTGGACAACTACCTTTCATTCTTGCCAAACTCTTTGCAGACCCCCGTGCAAGCTTTAGAAGAAGATTTTGGATGTTTTCTTTCCTGGCAGAGTTTCTCCTTGCAAGATATGGTGGAAAAGCTTTTTGCTGAGTGTAGAGCGGCAAGACACGCAGAAGACGCAGATACGCAGCTCTCCGAAGCTAAGTGCCGGTCCCGGGCTTCTTTCGGCACAAACCGCTCTCAGGAGCTCCCTGCGCTCGCCACAATGCTCTGTGTGCGAAGAAGCCGCTTCTTCGCCTGCGGGAGAATCGGCGAGCGGCAGCTTCCCAAAGGCGAAGATGCAAGCTGCAGCACGCAGGCACAGTGTGGGCAGCCTTCAGACTTAGAGAAAACAGTACTTTACCACTCTCCTGCCTTTTCCATGGTTATTCTATTGGAAAAGAACGAGTTTTGGACAACTACCTTTCATTCTTGCCAAACTCTTTGCAGACCCCCGTGCAAGCTTTAGAACAAGATTTTGGATGTTTTCTTTCCTGGCAGAGTTTCTCCTTGCAAGATATGGTGGAAAAGCTTTTTGCTGAGTGTAGAGCGGCAAGACACGCAGAAGACGCAGATACGCAGCTCTCCGAAGCTAAGTGCCGGTCCCGGGCTTCTTTCGGCACAAACCGCTCTCAGGAGCTCCCTGCGCTCGCCACAATGCTCTGTGTGCGAAGAAGCCGCTTCTTCGCCTCCGGGAGAATCGGCCAGCGGCAGCTTCCCAAAGGCGAAGATGCAAGCTGCAGCACACAGGCACAGTGTGGGCAGCCTTCAGACTTCGAGAAAACAGTACTTTACCACTCTCCTGCCTTTTCCATGGTTATTCTATTGGAAAAGAACGAGTTTTGGACAACTACCTTTCATTCTTGCCAAACTCTTTGCAGACCCCCGTGCAAGCTTTAGAAGAAGATTTTGGATGTTTTCTTTCCTGGCAGAGTTTCTCCTTGCAAGATATGGTGGAAAAGCTTTTTGCTGAGTGTAGAGCGGCAAGACACGCAGAAGACGCAGATACGCAGCTCTCCAAAGCTAAGTGCCGGTCCCGGGCTTCTTTCGGCACAAACCGCTCTCAGGAGCTCCCTGCGCTCGCCACAATGCTCTGTGTGCGAAGAAGCCGCTTCTTCGCCTCCGGGAGAATCGGCGAGCGGCAGCTTCCCAAAGGCGAAGATGCAAGCTGCAGCACACAGGCACAGTGTGGGCAGCCTTCAGACTTAGAGAAAACAGTACTTTACCACTCTCCTGCCTTTTCCATGGTTATTCTATTGGAAAAGAACGAGTTTTGGACAACTACCTTTCATTCTTGCCAAACTCTTTGCAGACCCCCGTGCAAGCTTTAGAACAAGATTTTGGATGTTTTCTTTCCTGGCAGAGTTTCTCCTTGCAAGATATGGTGGAAAAGCTTTTTGCTGAGTGTAGAGCGGCAAGACACGCAGAAGACGCAGATACGCAGCTCTCCGAAGCTAAGTGCCGGTCCCGGGCTTCTTTCGGCACAAACCGCTCTCAGGAGCTCCCTGCGCTCGCCACAATGCTCTGTGTGCGAAGAAGCCGCTTCTTCGCCTCCAGGAGAATCGGCGAGCGGCAGCTTCCCAAAGGCGAAGATGCAAGCTGCAGCACACAGGCACAGTGTGGGCAGCCTTCAGACTTAGAGAAAACAGTACTTTACCACTCTCCTGCCTTTTCCATGGTTATTCTATTGGAAAAGAACGAGTTTTGGACAACTACCTTTCATTCTTGCCAAACGCTTTGCAGACCCCCTTGCAAGCTTTAGAACAAGATTTTGGATGTTTTCTTTCCTGGCAGAGTTTCTCCTTGCAAGATATGGTGGAAAAGCTTTTTGCTGAGTGTAGAGCGGCAAGACACGCAGAAGACGCAGATACGCAGCTCTCCGAAGCTAAGTGCCGGTCCCGGGCTTCTTTCGGCACAAACCGCTCTCAGGAGCTCCCTGCGCTCGCCACAATGCTCTGTGTGCGAAGAAGCCGCTTCTTCGCCTCCGGGAGAATCGGCGAGCGGCAGCTTCCCAAAGGCGAAGATGCAAGCTGCAGCACACAGGCACAGTGTGGGCAGCCTTCAGACTTAGAGAAAACAGTACTTTACCACTCTCCTGCCTTTTCCATGGTTATTCTATTGGAAAAGAACGAGTTTTGGACAACTACCTTTCATTCTTGCCAAACTCTTTGCAGACCCCCGTGCAAGCTTTAGAACAAGATTTTGGATGTTTTCTTTCCTGGCAGAGTTTCTCCTTGCAAGATATGGTGGAAAAGCTTTTTGCTGAGTGTAGAGCGGCAAGACACGCAGAAGACGCAGATACGCAGCTCTCCGAAGCTAAGTGCCGGTCCCGGGCTTCTTTCGGCACAAACCGCTCTCAGGAGCTCCCTGCGCTCGCCACAATGCTCTGTGTGCGAAGAAGCCGCTTCTTCGCCTCCGGGAGAATCGGCGAGCGGCAGCTTCCCAAAGGCGAAGATGCAAGCTGCAGCACACAGGCACAGTGTGGGCAGCCTTCAGACTTAGAGAAAACAGTACTTTACCACTCTCCTGCCTTTTCCATGGTTATTCTATTGGAAAAGAACGAGTTTTGGACAACTACCTTTCATTCTTGCCAAACTCTTTGCAGACCTCCGTGCAAGCTTTAGAACAAGATTTTGGATGTTTTCTTTCCTGGCAGAGTTTCTCCTTGCAAGATATGGTGGAAAAGCTTTTTGCTGAGTGTAGAGCGGCAAGACACGCAGAAGACGCAGATACGCAGCTCTCCGAAGCTAAGTGCCGGTCCCGGGCTTCTTTCGGCACAAACCGCTCTCAGGAGCTCCCTGCGCTCGCCACAATGCTCTGTGTGCGAAGAAGCCGCTTCTTCGCCTCCTGGAGAATCGGCGAGCGGCAGCTTCCCAAAGGCGAAGATGCAAGCTGCAGCACGCAGGCACAGTGTGGGCAGCCTTCAGACTTCGAGAAAACAGTACTTTACCACTCTCCTGCCTTTTCCATGGTTATTCTATTGGAAAAGAACGAGTTTTGGACAACTACCTTTCATTCTTGCCAAACTCTTTGCAGACCTCCGTGCAAGCTTTAGAACAAGATTTTGGATGTTTTCTTTCCTGGCAGAGTTTCTCCTTGCAAGATATGGTGGAAAAGCTTTTTGCTGAGTGTAGAGCGGCAAGACACGCAGAAGACGCAGATACGCAGCTCTCCGAAGCTAAGTGCCGGTCCCGGGCTTCTTTCGGCACAAACCGCTCTCAGGAGCTCCCTGCGCTCGCCACAATGCTCTGTGTGCGAAGAAGCCGCTTCTTCGCCTCCGGGAGAATCGGCGAGCGGCAGCTTCCCAAAGGCGAAGATGCAAGCTGCAGCACACAGGCACAGTGTGGGCAGCCTTCAGACTTAGAGAAAACAGTACTTTACCACTCTCCTGCCTTTTCCATGGTTATTCTATTGGAAAAGAACGAGTTTTGGACAACTACCTTTCATTCTTGCCAAACTCTTTGCAGACCCCCGTGCAAGCTTTAGAACAAGATTTTGGATGTTTTCTTTCCTGGCAGAGTTTCTCCTTGCAAGATATGGTGGAAAAGCTTTTTGCTGAGTGTAGAGCGGCAAGACACGCAGAAGACGCAGATACGCAGCTCTCCGAAGCTAAGTGCCGGTCCCGGGCTTCTTTCGGCACAAACCGCTCTCAGGAGCTCCCTGCGCTCGCCACAATGCTCTGTGTGCGAAGAAGCCGCTTCTTCGCCTCCGGGAGAATCGGCGAGCGGCAGCTTCCCAAAGGCGAAGATGCAAGCTGCAGCACACAGGCACAGTGTGGGCAGCCTTCAGACTTCGAGAAAACAGTACTTTACCACTCTCCTGCCTTTTCCATGGTTATTCTATTGGAAAAGAACGAGTTTTGGACAACTACCTTTCATTCTTGCCAAACTCTTTGCAGACCCCCGTGCAAGCTTTAGAACAAGATTTTGGATGTTTTCTTTCCTGGCAGAGTTTCTCCTTGCAAGATATGGTGGAAAAGCTTTTTGCTGAGTGTAGAGCGGCAAGACACGCAGAAGACGCAGATACGCAGCTCTCCGAAGCTAAGTGCCGGTCCCGGGCTTCTTTCGGCACAAACCGCTCTCAGGAGCTCCCTGCGCTCGCCACAATGCTCTGTGTGCGAAGAAGCCGCTTCTTCGCCTCCGGGAGAATCGGCCAGCGGCAGCTTCCCAAAGGCGAAGATGCAAGCTGCAGCACACAGGCACAGTGTGGGCAGCCTTCAGACTTAGAGAAAACAGTACTTTACCACTCTCCTGCCTTTTCCATGGTTATTCTATTGGAAAAGAACGAGTTTTGGACAACTACCTTTCATTCTTGCCAAACTCTTTGCAGACCCCCTTGCAAGCTTTAGAACAAGATTTTGGATGTTTTCTTTCCTGGCAGAGTTTCTCCTTGCAAGATATGGTGGAAAAGCTTTTTGCTGAGTGTAGAGCGGCAAGACACGCAGAAGACGCAGATACGCAGCTCTCCGAAGCTAAGTGCCGGTCCCGGGCTTCTTTCGGCACAAACCGCTCTCAGGAGCTCCCTGCGCTCGCCACAATGCTCTGTGTGCGAAGAAGCCGCTTCTTCGCCTCCGGGAGAATCGGCGAGCGGCAGCTTCCCAAAGGCGAAGATGCAAGCTGCAGCACACAGGCACAGTGTGGGCAGCCTTCAGACTTAGAGAAAACAGTACTTTACCACTCTCCTGCCTTTTCCATGGTTATTCTATTGGAAAAGAACGAGTTTTGGACAACTACCTTTCATTCTTGCCAAACTCTTTGCAGACCCCCGTGCAAGCTTTAGAACAAGATTTTGGATGTTTTCTTTCCTGGCAGAGTTTCTCCTTGCAAGATATGGTGGAAAAGCTTTTTGCTGAGTGTAGAGCGGCAAGACACGCAGAAGACGCAGATACGCAGCTCTCCGAAGCTAAGTGCCGGTCCCGGGCTTCTTTCGGCACAAACCGCTCTCAGGAGCTCCCTGCGCTCGCCACAATGCTGTGTGTGCGAAGAAGCCGCTTCTTCGCCTCCGGGAGAATCGGCGAGCGGCAGCTTCCCAAAGGCGAAGATGCAAGCTGCAGCACACAGGCACAGTGTGGGCAGCATTCAGACTTAGAGAAAACAGTACTTTACCACTCTCCTGCCTTTTCCATGGTTATTCTATTGGAAAAGAACGAGTTTTGGACAACTACCTTTCATTCTTGCCAAACTCTTTGCAGACCTCCGTGCAAGCTTTAGAACAAGATTTTGGATGTTTTCTTTCCTGGCAGAGTTTCTCCTTGCAAGATATGGTGGAAAAGCTTTTTGCTGAGTGTAGAGCGGCAAGACACGCAGAAGACGCAGATACGCAGCTCTCCGAAGCTAAGTGCCGGTCCCGGGCTTCTTTCGGCACAAACCGCTCTCAGGAGCTCCCTGCGCTCGCCACAATGCTCTGTGTGCGAAGAAGCCGCTTCTTCGCCTCCGGGAGAATCGGCGAGCGGCAGCTTCCCAAAGGCGAAGATGCAAGCTGCAGCACGCAGGCACAGTGTGGGCAGCCTTCAGACTTAGAGAAAACAGTACTTTACCACTCTCCTGCCTTTTCCATGGTTATTCTATTGGAAAAGAACGAGTTTTGGACAACTACCTTTCATTCTTGCCAAACGCTTTGCAGACCCCCTTGCAAGCTTTAGAACAAGATTTTGGATGTTTTCTTTCCTGGCAGAGTTTCTCCTTGCAAGATATGGTGGAAAAGCTTTTTGCTGAGTGTAGAGCGGCAAGACACGCAGAAGACGCAGATACGCAGCTCTCCGAAGCTAAGTGCCGGTCCCGGGCTTCTTTCGGCACAAACCGCTCTCAGGGGCTCCCTGCGCTCGCCACAATGCTCTGTGTGCGAAGAAGCCGCTTCTTCGCCTCCGGGAGAATCGGCCAGCGGCAGCTTCCCAAAGGCGAAGATGCAAGCTGCAGCACGCAGGCACAGTGTGGGCAGCCTTCAGACTTAGAGAAAACAGTACTTTACCACTCTCCTGCCTTTTCCATGGTTATTCTATTGGAAAAGAACGAGTTTTGGACAACTACCTTTCATTCTTGCCAAACTCTTTGCAGACCCCCGTGCAAGCTTTAGAACAAGATTTTGGATGTTTTCTTTCCTGGCAGAGTTTCTCCTTGCAAGATATGGTGGAAAAGCTTTTTGCTGAGTGTAGAGCGGCAAGACACGCAGAAGACGCAGATAGGCAGCTCTCCGAAGCTAAGTGCCGGTCCCGGGCTTCTTTCGGCACAAACCGCTCTCAGGAGCTCCCTGCGCTCGCCACAATGCTCTGTGTGCGAAGAAGCCGCTTCTTCGCCTCCGGGAGAATCGGCGAGCGGCAGCTTCCCAAAGGCGAAGATGCAAGCTGCAGCACGCAGGCACAGTGTGGGCAGCCTTCAGACTTAGAGAAAACAGTACTTTACCACTCTCCTGCCTTTTCCATGGTTATTCTATTGGAAAAGAACGAGTTTTGGACAACTACCTTTCATTCTTGCCAAACGCTTTGCAGACCCCCTTGCAAGCTTTAGAACAAGATTTTGGATGTTTTCTTTCCTGGCAGAGTTTCTCCTTGCAAGATATGGTGGAAAAGCTTTTTGCTGAGTGTAGAGCGGCAAGACACGCAGAAGACGCAGATACGCAGCTCTCCGAAGCTAAGTGCCGGTCCCGGGCTTCTTTCGGCACAAACCGCTCTCAGGAGCTCCCTGCGCTCGCCACAATGCTCTGTGTGCGAAGAAGCCGCTTCTTCGCCTCCGGGAGAATCGGCGAGCGGCAGCTTCCCAAAGGCGAAGATGCAAGCTGCACCACACAGGCACAGTGTGGGCAGCCTTCAGACTTAGAGAAAACAGTACTTTACCACTCTCCTGCCTTTTCCATGGTTATTCTATTGGAAAAGAACGAGTTTTGGACAACTACCTTTCATTCTTGCCAAACGCTTTGCAGACCCCCTTGCAAGCTTTAGAACAAGATTTTGGATGTTTTCTTTCCTGGCAGAGTTTCTCCTTGCAAGATATGGTGGAAAAGCTTTTTGCTGAGTGTAGAGCGGCAAGACACGCAGAAGACGCAGATACGCAGCTCTCCGAAGCTAAGTCCGGAGCTTCTTTCGGCACAAACCGCTCTCAGGAGCTCCCTCCGCTCGCCACAATGCTCTGTGTGCGAAGAAGCCGCTTCTTCGCCTCCGGGAGAATCGGCGAGCGGCAGCTTCCCAAAGGCGAAGATGCAAGCTGCAGCACGCAGGCAAAGTGTGGGCAGCCTTCAGACTTAGAGAAAACAGTACTTTACCACTCTCCTGCCTTTTCCATGGTTATTCTATTGGAAAAGAACGAGTTTTGGACAACTACCTTTCATTCTTGCCAAACGCTTTGCAGACCCCCTTGCAAGCTTTAGAACAAGATTTTGGATGTTTTCTTTCCTGGCAGAGTTTCTCCTTGCAAGATATGGTGGAAAAGCTTTTTGCTGAGTGTAGAGCGGCAAGACACGCAGAAGACGCAGATACGCAGCTCTCCGAAGCTAAGTGCCGGTCCCGGGCTTCTTTCGGCACAAACCGCTCTCAGGAGCTCCCTGCGCTCGCCACAATGCTCTGTGTGCGAAGAAGCCGCTTCTTCGCCTCCGGGAGAATCGGCGAGCGGCAGCTTCCCAAAGGCGAAGATGCAAGCTGCAGCACACAGGCACAGTGTGGGCAGCCTTCAGACTTAGAGAAAACAGTACTTTACCACTCTCCTGCCTTTTCCATGGTTATTCTATTGGAAAAGAACGAGTTTTGGACAACTACCTTTCATTCTTGCCAAACGCTTTGCAGACCCCCGTGCAAGCTTTAGAACAAGATTTTGGATGTTTTCTTTCCTGGCAGAGTTTCTCCTTGCAAGATATGGTGGAAAAGCTTTTTGCTGAGTGTAGAGCGGCAAGACACGCAGAAGACGCAGATACGCAGCTCTCCGAAGCTAAGTGCCGGTCCCGGGCTTCTTTCGGCACAAACCGCTCTCAGGAGCTCCCTGCGCTCGCCACAATGCTCTGTGTGCGAAGAAGCCGCTTCTTCGCCTGCGGGAGAATCGGCGAGCGGCAGCTTCCCAAAGGCGAAGATGCAAGCTGCAGCACACAGGCACAGTGTGGGCAGCCTTCAGACTTAGAGAAAACAGTACTTTACCACTCTCCTGCCTTTTCCATGGTTATTCTATTGGAAAAGAACGAGTTTTGGACAACTACCTTTCATTCTTGCCAAACTCTTTGCAGACCCCCGTGCAAGCTTTAGAACAAGATTTTGGATGTTTTCTTTCCTGGCAGAGTTTCTCCTTGCAAGATATGGTGGAAAAGCTTTTTGCTGAGTGTAGAGCGGCAAGACACGCAGAAGACGCAGATACGCAGCTCTCCGAAGCTAAGTCCGGAGCTTCTTTCGGCACAAACCGCTCTCAGGAGCTCCCTGCGCTCGCCACAATGCTCTGTGTGCGAAGAAGCCGCTTCTTCGCCTCCGGGAGAATCGGCGAGCGGCAGCTTCCCAAAGGCGAAGATGCAAGCTGCAGCACGCAGGCACAGTGTGGGCAGCCTTCAGACTTAGAGAAAACAGTACTTTACCACTCTCCTGCCTTTTCCATGGTTATTCTATTGGAAAAGAACGAGTTTTGGACAACTACCTTTCATTCTTGCCAAACTCTTTGCAGACCCCCGTGCAAGCTTTAGAACAAGATTTTGGATGTTTTCTTTCCTGGCAGAGTTTCTCCTTGCAAGATATGGTGGAAAAGCTTTTTGCTGAGTGTAGAGCGGCAAGACACGCAGAAGACGCAGATACGCAGCTCTCCGAAGCTAAGTGCCGGTCCCGGGCTTCTTTCGGCACAAACCGCTCTCAGGAGCTCCCTGCGCTCGCCACAATGCTCTGTGTGCGAAGAAGCCGCTTCTTCGCCTCCGGGAGAATCGGCGAGCGGCAGCTTCCCAAAGGCGAAGATGCAAGCTGCAGCACACAGGCACAGTGTGGGCAGCCTTCAGACTTAGAGAAAACAGTACTTTACCACTCTCCTGCCTTTTCCATGGTTATTCTATTGGAAAAGAACGAGTTTTGGACAACTACCTTTCATTCTTGCCAAACTCTTTGCAGACCCCCGTGCAAGCTTTAGAACAAGATTTTGGATGTTTTCTTTCCTGGCAGAGTTTCTCCTTGCAAGATATGGTGGAAAAGCTTTTTGCTGAGTGTAGAGCGGCAAGACACGCAGAAGACGCAGATACGCAGCTCTCCGAAGCTAAGTGCCGGTCCCGGGCTTCTTTCGGCACAAACCGCTCTCAGGAGCTCCCTGCGCTCGCCACAATGCTCTGTGTGCGAAGAAGCAGCTTCTTCGCCTCCTGGAGAATCGGCGAGCGGCAGCTTCCCAAAGGCGAAGATGCAAGCTGCAGCACACAGGCACAGTGTGGGCAGCCTTCAGACTTAGAGAAAACAGTACTTTACCACTCTCCTGCCTTTTCCATGGTTATTCTATTGGAAAAGAACGAGTTTTGGACAACTACCTTTCATTCTTGCCAAACTCTTTGCAGACCTCCGTGCAAGCTTTAGAACAAGATTTTGGATGTTTTCTTTCCTGGCAGAGTTTCTCCTTGCAAGATATGGTGGAAAAGCTTTTTGCTGAGTGTAGAGCGGCAAGACACGCAGAAGACGCAGATACGCAGCTCTCCGAAGCTAAGTGCCGGTCCCGGGCTTCTTTCGGCACAAACCGCTCTCAGGAGCTCCCTGCGCTCGCCACAATGCTCTGTGTGCGAAGAAGCCGCTTCTTCGCCTCCGGGAGAATCGGCGAGCGGCAGCTTCCCAAAGGCGAAGATGCAAGCTGCAGCACACAGGCACAGTGTGGGCAGCCTTCAGACTTAGAGAAAACAGTACTTTACCACTCTCCTGCCTTTTCCATGGTTATTCTATTGGAAAAGAACGAGTTTTGGACAACTACCTTTCATTCTTGCCAAACTCTTTGCAGACCCCCGTGCAAGCTTTAGAACAAGATTTTGGATGTTTTCTTTCCTGGCAGAGTTTCTCCTTGCAAGATATGGTGGAAAAGCTTTTTGCTGAGTGTAGAGCGGCAAGACACGCAGAAGACGCAGATACGCAGCTCTCCGAAGCTAAGTGCCGGTCCCGGGCTTCTTTCGGCACAAACCGCTCTCAGGAGCTCCCTGCGCTCGCCACAATGCTCTGTGTGCGAAGAAGCCGCTTCTTCGCCTGCGGGAGAATCGGCGAGCGGCAGCTTCCCAAAGGCGAAGATGCAAGCTGCAGCACACAGGCACAGTGTGGGCAGCCTTCAGACTTAGAGAAAACAGTACTTTACCACTCTCCTGCCTTTTCCATGGTTATTCTATTGGAAAAGAACGAGTTTTGGACAACTACCTTTCATTCTTGCCAAACGCTTTGCAGACCCCCTTGCAAGCTTTAGAACAAGATTTTGGATGTTTTCTTTCCTGGCAGAGTTTCTCCTTGCAAGATATGGTGGAAAAGCTTTTTGCTGAGTGTAGAGCGGCAAGACACGCAGAAGACGCAGATACGCAGCTCTCCGAAGCTAAGTCCGGAGCTTCTTTCGGCACAAACCGCTCTCAGGAGCTCCCTCCGCTCGCCACAATGCTCTGTGTGCGAAGAAGCCGCTTCTTCGCCTCCGGGAGAATCGGCGAGCGGCAGCTTCCCAAAGGCGAAGATGCAAGCTGCAGCACGCAGGCAAAGTGTGGGCAGCCTTCAGACTTAGAGAAAACAGTACTTTACCACTCTCCTGCCTTTTCCATGGTTATTCTATTGGAAAAGAACGAGTTTTGGACAACTACCTTTCATTCTTGCCAAACTCTTTGCAGACCCCCGTGCAAGCTTTAGAACAAGATTTTGGATGTTTTCTTTCCTGGCAGAGTTTCTCCTTGCAAGATATGGTGGAAAAGCTTTTTGCTGAGTGTAGAGCGGCAAGACACGCAGAAGACGCAGATACGCAGCTCTCCGAAGCTAAGTGCCGGTCCCGGGCTTCTTTCGGCACAAACCGCTCTCAGGAGCTCCCTGCGCTCGCCACAATGCTCTGTGTGCGAAGAAGCCGCTTCTTCGCCTCCGGGAGAATCGGCGAGGGGCAGCTTCCCAAAGGCGAAGATGCAAGCTGCAGCACGCAGGCACAGTGTGGGCAGCCTTCAGACTTAGAGAAAACAGTACTTTACCACTCTCCTGCCTTTTCCATGGTTATTCTATTGGAAAAGAACGAGTTTTGGACAACTACCTTTCATTCTTGCCAAACTCTTTGCAGACCCCCGTGCAAGCTTTAGAACAAGATTTTGGATGTTTTCTTTCCTGGCAGAGTTTCTCCTTGCAAGATATGGTGGAAAAGCTTTTTGCTGAGTGTAGAGCGGCAAGACACGCAGAAGACGCAGATACGCAGCTCTCCGAAGCTAAGTGCCGGTCCCGGGCTTCTTTCGGCACAAACCGCTCTCAGGAGCTCCCTGCGCTCGCCACAATGCTCTGTGTGCGAAGAAGCAGCTTCTTCGCCTCCTGGAGAATCGGCGAGCGGCAGCTTCCCAAAGGCGAAGATGCAAGCTGCAGCACACAGGCACAGTGTGGGCAGCCTTCAGACTTAGAGAAAACAGTACTTTACCACTCTCCTGCCTTTTCCATGGTTATTCTATTGGAAAAGAACGAGTTTTGGACAACTACCTTTCATTCTTGCCAAACTCTTTGCAGACCTCCGTGCAAGCTTTAGAACAAGATTTTGGATGTTTTCTTTCCTGGCAGAGTTTCTCCTTGCAAGATATGGTGGAAAAGCTTTTTGCTGAGTGTAGAGCGGCAAGACACGCAGAAGACGCAGATACGCAGCTCTCCGAAGCTAAGTGCCGGTCCCGGGCTTCTTTCGGCACAAACCGCTCTCAGGAGCTCCCTGCGCTCGCCACAATGCTCTGTGTGCGAAGAAGCCGCTTCTTCGCCTCCGGGAGAATCGGCGAGCGGCAGCTTCCCAAAGGCGAAGATGCAAGCTGCAGCACACAGGCACAGTGTGGGCAGCCTTCAGACTTAGAGAAAACAGTACTTTACCACTCTCCTGCCTTTTCCATGGTTATTCTATTGGAAAAGAACGAGTTTTGGACAACTACCTTTCATTCTTGCCAAACTCTTTGCAGACCCCCGTGCAAGCTTTAGAACAAGATTTTGGATGTTTTCTTTCCTGGCAGAGTTTCTCCTTGCAAGATATGGTGGAAAAGCTTTTTGCTGAGTGTAGAGCGGCAAGACACGCAGAAGACGCAGATACGCAGCTCTCCGAAGCTAAGTGCCGGTCCCGGGCTTCTTTCGGCACAAACCGCTCTCAGGAGCTCCCTGCGCTCGCCACAATGCTCTGTGTGCGAAGAAGCCGCTTCTTCGCCTCCGGGAGAATCGGCGAGCGGCAGCTTCCCAAAGGCGAAGATGCAAGCTGCAGCACACAGGCACAGTGTGGGCAGCCTTCAGACTTAGAGAAAACAGTACTTTACCACTCTCCTGCCTTTTCCATGGTTATTCTATTGGAAAAGAACGAGTTTTGGACAACTACCTTTCATTCTTGCCAAACGCTTTGCAGACCCCCTTGCAAGCTTTAGAACAAGATTTTGGATGTTTTCTTTCCTGGCAGAGTTTCTCCTTGCAAGATATGGTGGAAAAGCTTTTTGCTGAGTGTAGAGCGGCAAGACACGCAGAAGACGCAGATACGCAGCTCTCCGAAGCTAAGTCCGGAGCTTCTTTCGGCACAAACCGCTCTCAGGAGCTCCCTCCGCTCGCCACAATGCTCTGTGTGCGAAGAAGCCGCTTCTTCGCCTCCGGGAGAATCGGCGAGCGGCAGCTTCCCAAAGGCGAAGATGCAAGCTGCAGCACACAGGCAAAGTGTGGGCAGCCTTCAGACTTAGAGAAAACAGTACTTTACCACTCTCCTGCCTTTTCCATGGTTATTCTATTGGAAAAGAACGAGTTTTGGACAACTACCTTTCATTCTTGCCAAACGCTTTGCAGACCCCCTTGCAAGCTTTAGAACAAGATTTTGGATGTTTTCTTTCCTGGCAGAGTTTCTCCTTGCAAGATATGGTGGAAAAGCTTTTTGCTGAGTGTAGAGCGGCAAGACACGCAGAAGACGCAGATACGCAGCTCTCCGAAGCTAAGTGCCGGTCCCGGGCTTCTTTCGGCACAAACCGCTCTCAGGAGCTCCCTGCGCTCGCCACAATGCTCTGTGTGCGAAGAAGCCGCTTCTTCGCCTCCGGGAGAATCGGCGAGCGGCAGCTTCCCAAAGGCGAAGATGCAAGCTGCAGCACACAGGCACAGTGTGGGCAGCCTTCAGACTTAGAGAAAACAGTACTTTACCACTCTCCTGCCTTTTCCATGGTTATTCTATTGGAAAAGAACGAGTTTTGGACAACTACCTTTCATTCTTGCCAAACGCTTTGCAGACCCCCGTGCAAGCTTTAGAACAAGATTTTGGATGTTTTCTTTCCTGGCAGAGTTTCTCCTTGCAAGATATGGTGGAAAAGCTTTTTGCTGAGTGTAGAGCGGCAAGACACGCAGAAGACGCAGATACGCAGCTCTCCGAAGCTAAGTGCCGGTCCCGGGCTTCTTTCGGCACAAACCGCTCTCAGGAGCTCCCTGCGCTCGCCACAATGCTCTGTGTGCGAAGAAGCCGCTTCTTCGCCTCCGGGAGAATCGGCGAGCGGCAGCTTCCCAAAGGCGAAGATGCAAGCTGCAGCACACAGGCACAGTGTGGGCAGCCTTCAGACTTAGAGAAAACAGTACTTTACCACTCTCCTGCCTTTTCCATGGTTATTCTATTGGAAAAGAACGAGTTTTGGACAACTACCTTTCATTCTTGCCAAACTCTTTGCAGACCCCCGTGCAAGCTTTAGAACAAGATTTTGGATGTTTTCTTTCCTGGCAGAGTTTCTCCTTGCAAGATATGGTGGAAAAGCTTTTTGCTGAGTGTAGAGCGGCAAGACACGCAGAAGACGCAGATACGCAGCTCTCCGAAGCTAAGTCCGGAGCTTCTTTCGGCACAAACCGCTCTCAGGAGCTCCCTGCGCTCGCCACAATGCTCTGTGTGCGAAGAAGCCGCTTCTTCGCCTCCGGGAGAATCGGCGAGCGGCAGCTTCCCAAAGGCGAAGATGCAAGCTGCAGCACGCAGGCACAGTGTGGGCAGCCTTCAGACTTAGAGAAAACAGTACTTTACCACTCTCCTGCCTTTTCCATGGTTATTCTATTGGAAAAGAACGAGTTTTGGACAACTACCTTTCATTCTTGCCAAACTCTTTGCAGACCCCCGTGCAAGCTTTAGAACAAGATTTTGGATGTTTTCTTTCCTGGCAGAGTTTCTCCTTGCAAGATATGGTGGAAAAGCTTTTTGCTGAGTGTAGAGCGGCAAGACACGCAGAAGACGCAGATACGCAGCTCTCCGAAGCTAAGTGCCGGTCCCGGGCTTCTTTCGGCACAAACCGCTCTCAGGAGCTCCCTGCGCTCGCCACAATGCTCTGTGTGCGAAGAAGCCGCTTCTTCGCCTCCGGGAGAATCGGCGAGCGGCAGCTTCCCAAAGGCGAAGATGCAAGCTGCAGCACACAGGCACAGTGTGGGCAGCCTTCAGACTTAGAGAAAACAGTACTTTACCACTCTCCTGCCTTTTCCATGGTTATTCTATTGGAAAAGAACGAGTTTTGGACAACTACCTTTCATTCTTGCCAAACTCTTTGCAGACCCCCGTGCAAGCTTTAGAACAAGATTTTGGATGTTTTCTTTCCTGGCAGAGTTTCTCCTTGCAAGATATGGTGGAAAAGCTTTTTGCTGAGTGTAGAGCGGCAAGACACGCAGAAGACGCAGATACGCAGCTCTCCGAAGCTAAGTGCCGGTCCCGGGCTTCTTTCGGCACAAACCGCTCTCAGGAGCTCCCTGCGCTCGCCACAATGCTCTGTGTGCGAAGAAGCAGCTTCTTCGCCTCCTGGAGAATCGGCGAGCGGCAGCTTCCCAAAGGCGAAGATGCAAGCTGCAGCACACAGGCACAGTGTGGGCAGCCTTCAGACTTAGAGAAAACAGTACTTTACCACTCTCCTGCCTTTTCCATGGTTATTCTATTGGAAAAGAACGAGTTTTGGACAACTACCTTTCATTCTTGCCAAACTCTTTGCAGACCTCCGTGCAAGCTTTAGAACAAGATTTTGGATGTTTTCTTTCCTGGCAGAGTTTCTCCTTGCAAGATATGGTGGAAAAGCTTTTTGCTGAGTGTAGAGCGGCAAGACACGCAGAAGACGCAGATACGCAGCTCTCCGAAGCTAAGTGCCGGTCCCGGGCTTCTTTCGGCACAAACCGCTCTCAGGAGCTCCCTGCGCTCGCCACAATGCTCTGTGTGCGAAGAAGCCGCTTCTTCGCCTCCGGGAGAATCGGCGAGCGGCAGCTTCCCAAAGGCGAAGATGCAAGCTGCAGCACACAGGCACAGTGTGGGCAGCCTTCAGACTTAGAGAAAACAGTACTTTACCACTCTCCTGCCTTTTCCATGGTTATTCTATTGGAAAAGAACGAGTTTTGGACAACTACCTTTCATTCTTGCCAAACTCTTTGCAGACCCCCGTGCAAGCTTTAGAACAAGATTTTGGATGTTTTCTTTCCTGGCAGAGTTTCTCCTTGCAAGATATGGTGGAAAAGCTTTTTGCTGAGTGTAGAGCGGCAAGACACACAGAAGACGCAGATACGCAGCTCTCCGAAGCTAAGTGCCGGTCCCGGGCTTCTTTCGGCACAAACCGCTCTCAGGAGCTCCCTGCGCTCGCCACAATGCTCTGTGTGCGAAGAAGCCGCTTCTTCGCCTCCGGGAGAATCGGCGAGCGGCAGCTTCCCAAAGGCGAAGATGCAAGCTGCAGCACACAGGCACAGTGTGGGCAGCCTTCAGACTTAGAGAAAACAGTACTTTACCACTCTCCTGCCTTTTCCATGGTTATTCTATTGGAAAAGAACGAGTTTTGGACAACTACCTTTCATTCTTGCCAAACGCTTTGCAGACCCCCTTGCAAGCTTTAGAACAAGATTTTGGATGTTTTCTTTCCTGGCAGAGTTTCTCCTTGCAAGATATGGTGGAAAAGCTTTTTGCTGAGTGTAGAGCGGCAAGACACGCAGAAGACGCAGATACGCAGCTCTCCGAAGCTAAGTCCGGAGCTTCTTTCGGCACAAACCGCTCTCAGGAGCTCCCTCCGCTCGCCACAATGCTCTGTGTGCGAAGAAGCCGCTTCTTCGCCTCCGGGAGAATCGGCGAGCGGCAGCTTCCCAAAGGCGAAGATGCAAGCTGCAGCACGCAGGCAAAGTGTGGGCAGCCTTCAGACTTAGAGAAAACAGTACTTTACCACTCTCCTGCCTTTTCCATGGTTATTCTATTGGAAAAGAACGAGTTTTGGACAACTACCTTTCATTCTTGCCAAACTCTTTGCAGACCCCCGTGCAAGCTTTAGAACAAGATTTTGGATGTTTTCTTTCCTGGCAGAGTTTCTCCTTGCAAGATATGGTGGAAAAGCTTTTTGCTGAGTGTAGAGCGGCAAGACACGCAGAAGACGCAGATACGCAGCTCTCCGAAGCTAAGTGCCGGTCCCGGGCTTCTTTCGGCACAAACCGCTCTCAGGAGCTCCCTGCGCTCGCCACAATGCTCTGTGTGCGAAGAAGCCGCTTCTTCGCCTCCGGGAGAATCGGCGAGGGGCAGCTTCCCAAAGGCGAAGATGCAAGCTGCAGCACGCAGGCACAGTGTGGGCAGCCTTCAGACTTAGAGAAAACAGTACTTTACCACTCTCCTGCCTTTTCCATGGTTATTCTATTGGAAAACAACGAGTTTTGGACAACTACCTTTCATTCTTGCCAAACTCTTTGCAGACCCCCGTGCAAGCTTTAGAACAAGATTTTGGATGTTTTCTTTCCTGGCAGAGTTTCTCCTTGCAAGATATGGTGGAAAAGCTTTTTGCTGAGTGTAGAGCGGCAAGACACGCAGAAGACGCAGATACGCAGCTCTCCGAAGCTAAGTGCCGGTCCCGGGCTTCTTTCGGCACAAACCGCTCTCAGGAGCTCCCTGCGCTCGCCACAATGCTCTGTGTGCGAAGAAGCAGCTTCTTCGCCTCCTGGAGAATCGGCGAGCGGCAGCTTGCCAAAGGCGAAGATGCAAGCTGCAGCACACAGGCACAGTGTGGGCAGCCTTCAGACTTAGAGAAAACAGTACTTTACCACTCTCCTGCCTTTTCCATGGTTATTCTATTGGAAAAGAACGAGTTTTGGACAACTACCTTTCATTCTTGCCAAACTCTTTGCAGACCTCCGTGCAAGCTTTAGAACAAGATTTTGGATGTTTTCTTTCCTGGCAGAGTTTCTCCTTGCAAGATATGGTGGAAAAGCTTTTTGCTGAGTGTAGAGCGGCAAGACACGCAGAAGACGCAGATACGCAGCTCTCCGAAGCTAAGTGCCGGTCCCGGGCTTCTTTCGGCACAAACCGCTCTCAGGAGCTCCCTGCGCTCGCCACAATGCTCTGTGTGCGAAGAAGCCGCTTCTTCGCCTCCGGGAGAATCGGCGAGCGGCAGCTTCCCAAAGGCGAAGATGCAAGCTGCAGCACACAGGCACAGTGTGGGCAGCCTTCAGACTTAGAGAAAACAGTACTTTACCACTCTCCTGCCTTTTCCATGGTTATTCTATTGGAAAAGAACGAGTTTTGGACAACTACCTTTCATTCTTGCCAAACTCTTTGCAGACCCCCGTGCAAGCTTTAGAACAAGATTTTGGATGTTTTCTTTCCTGGCAGAGTTTCTCCTTGCAAGATATGGTGGAAAAGCTTTTTGCTGAGTGTAGAGCGGCAAGACACGCAGAAGACGCAGATACGCAGCTCTCCGAAGCTAAGTGCCGGTCCCGGGCTTCTTTCGGCACAAACCGCTCTCAGGAGCTCCCTGCGCTCGCCACAATGCTCTGTGTGCGAAGAAGCCGCTTCTTCGCCTCCGGGAGAATCGGCGAGCGGCAGCTTCCCAAAGGCGAAGATGCAAGCTGCAGCACACAGGCACAGTGTGGGCAGCCTTCAGACTTAGAGAAAACAGTACTTTACCACTCTCCTGCCTTTTCCATGGTTATTCTATTGGAAAAGAACGAGTTTTGGACAACTACCTTTCATTCTTGCCAAACGCTTTGCAGACCCCCTTGCAAGCTTTAGAACAAGATTTTGGATGTTTTCTTTCCTGGCAGAGTTTCTCCTTGCAAGATATGGTGGAAAAGCTTTTTGCTGAGTGTAGAGCGGCAAGACACGCAGAAGACGCAGATACGCAGCTCTCCGAAGCTAAGTCCGGAGCTTCTTTCGGCACAAACCGCTCTCAGGAGCTCCCTCCGCTCGCCACAATGCTCTGTGTGCGAAGAAGCCGCTTCTTCGCCTCCGGGAGAATCGGCGAGCGGCAGCTTCCCAAAGGCGAAGATGCAAGCTGCAGCACGCAGGCAAAGTGTGGGCAGCCTTCAGACTTAGAGAAAACAGTACTTTACCACTCTCCTGCCTTTTCCATGGTTATTCTATTGGAAAAGAACGAGTTTTGGACAACTACCTTTCATTCTTGCCAAACGCTTTGCAGACCCCCTTGCAAGCTTTAGAACAAGATTTTGGATGTTTTCTTTCCTGGCAGAGTTTCTCCTTGCAAGATATGGTGGAAAAGCTTTTTGCTGAGTGTAGAGCGGCAAGACACGCAGAAGACGCAGATACGCAGCTCTCCGAAGCTAAGTGCCGGTCCCGGGCTTCTTTCGGCACAAACCGCTCTCAGGAGCTCCCTGCGCTCGCCACAATGCTCTGTGTGCGAAGAAGCCGCTTCTTCGCCTCCGGGAGAATCGGCGAGCGGCAGCTTCCCAAAGGCGAAGATGCAAGCTGCAGCACACAGGCACAGTGTGGGCAGCCTTCAGACTTAGAGAAAACAGTACTTTACCACTCTCCTGCCTTTTCCATGGTTATTCTATTGGAAAAGAACGAGTTTTGGACAACTACCTTTCATTCTTGCCAAACGCTTTGCAGACCCCCGTGCAAGCTTTAGAACAAGATTTTGGATGTTTTCTTTCCTGGCAGAGTTTCTCCTTGCAAGATATGGTGGAAAAGCTTTTTGCTGAGTGTAGAGCGGCAAGACACGCAGAAGACGCAGATACGCAGCTCTCCGAAGCTAAGTGCCGGTCCCGGGCTTCTTTCGGCACAAACCGCTCTCAGGAGCTCCCTGCGCTCGCCACAATGCTCTGTGTGCGAAGAAGCCGCTTCTTCGCCTCCGGGAGAATCGGCGAGCGGCAGCTTCCCAAAGGCGAAGATGCAAGCTGCAGCACACAGGCACAGTGTGGGCAGCCTTCAGACTTAGAGAAAACAGTACTTTACCACTCTCCTGCCTTTTCCATGGTTATTCTATTGGAAAAGAACGAGTTTTGGACAACTACCTTTCATTCTTGCCAAACTCTTTGCAGACCCCCGTGCAAGCTTTAGAACAAGATTTTGGATGTTTTCTTTCCTGGCAGAGTTTCTCCTTGCAAGATATGGTGGAAAAGCTTTTTGCTGAGTGTAGAGCGGCAAGACACGCAGAAGACGCAGATACGCAGCTCTCCGAAGCTAAGTCCGGAGCTTCTTTCGGCACAAACCGCTCTCAGGAGCTCCCTGCGCTCGCCACAATGCTCTGTGTGCGAAGAAGCCGCTTCTTCGCCTCCGGGAGAATCGGCGAGCGGCAGCTTCCCAAAGGCGAAGATGCAAGCTGCAGCACGCAGGCACAGTGTGGGCAGCCTTCAGACTTAGAGAAAACAGTACTTTACCACTCTCCTGCCTTTTCCATGGTTATTCAATTGGAAAAGAACGAGTTTTGGACAACTACCTTTCATTCTTGCCAAACTCTTTGCAGACCCCCGTGCAAGCTTTAGAACAAGATTTTGGATGTTTTCTTTCCTGGCAGAGTTTCTCCTTGCAAGATATGGTGGAAAAGCTTTTTGCTGAGTGTAGAGCGGCAAGACACGCAGAAGACGCAGATACGCAGCTCTCCGAAGCTAAGTGCCGGTCCCGGGCTTCTTTCGGCACAAACCGCTCTCAGGAGCTCCCTGCGCTCGCCACAATGCTCTGTGTGCGAAGAAGCCGCTTCTTCGCCTGCGGGAGAATCGGCGAGCGGCAGCTTCCCAAAGGCGAAGATGCAAGCTGCAGCACACAGGCACAGTGTGGGCAGCCTTCAGACTTAGAGAAAACAGTACTTTACCACTCTCCTGCCTTTTCCATGGTTATTCTATTGGAAAAGAACGAGTTTTGGACAACTACCTTTCATTCTTGCCAAACTCTTTGCAGACCCCCGTGCAAGCTTTAGAACAAGATTTTGGATGTTTTCTTTCCTGGCAGAGTTTCTCCTTGCAAGATATGGTGGAAAAGCTTTTTGCTGAGTGTAGAGCGGCAAGACACGCAGAAGACGCAGATACGCAGCTCTCCGAAGCTAAGTGCCGGTCCCGGGCTTCTTTCGGCACAAACCGCTCTCAGGAGCTCCCTGCGCTCGCCACAATGCTCTGTGTGCGAAGAAGCCGCTTCTTCGCCTCCGGGAGAATCGGCGAGCGGCAGCTTCCCAAAGGCGAAGATGCAAGCTGCAGCACACAGGCACAGTGTGGGCAGCCTTCAGACTTAGAGAAAACAGTACTTTACCACTCTCCTGCCTTTTCCATGGTTATTCTATTGGAAAAGAACGAGTTTTGGACAACTACCTTTCATTCTTGCCAAACTCTTTGCAGACCTCCGTGCAAGCTTTAGAACAAGATTTTGGATGTTTTCTTTCCTGGCAGAGTTTCTCCTTGCAAGATATGGTGGAAAAGCTTTTTGCTGAGTGTAGAGCGGCAAGACACGCAGAAGACGCAGATACGCAGCTCTCCGAAGCTAAGTGCCGGTCCCGGGCTTCTTTCGGCACAAACCGCTCTCAGGAGCTCCCTGCGCTCGCCACAATGCTCTGTGTGCGAAGAAGCCGCTTCTTCGCCTCCGGGAGAATCGGCGAGCGGCAGCTTCCCAAAGGCGAAGATGCAAGCTGCAGCACACAGGCACAGTGTGGGCAGCCTTCAGACTTAGAGAAAACAGTACTTTACCACTCTCCTGCCTTTTCCATGGTTATTCTATTGGAAAAGAACGAGTTTTGGACAACTACCTTTCATTCTTGCCAAACTCTTTGCAGACCCCCGTGCAAGCTTTAGAACAAGATTTTGGATGTTTTCTTTCCTGGCAGAGTTTCTCCTTGCAAGATATGGTGGAAAAGCTTTTTGCTGAGTGTAGAGCGGCAAGACACGCAGAAGACGCAGATACGCAGCTCTCCGAAGCTAAGTGCCGGTCCCGGGCTTCTTTCGGCACAAACCGCTCTCAGGAGCTCCCTGCGCTCGCCACAATGCTCTGTGTGCGAAGAAGCCGCTTCTTCGCCTCCTGGAGAATCGGCGAGCGGCAGCTTCCCAAAGGCGAAGATGCAAGCTGCAGCACACAGGCACAGTGTGGGCAGCCTTCAGACTTAGAGAAAACAGTACTTTACCACTCTCCTGCCTTTTCCATGGTTATTCTATTGGAAAAGAACGAGTTTTGGACAACTACCTTTCATTCTTGCCAAACGCTTTGCAGACCCCCTTGCAAGCTTTAGAACAAGATTTTGGATGTTTTCTTTCCTGGCAGAGTTTCTCCTTGCAAGATATGGTGGAAAAGCTTTTTGCTGAGTGTAGAGCGGCAAGACACGCAGAAGACGCAGATACGCAGCTCTCCGAAGCTAAGTCCGGAGCTTCTTTCGGCACAAACCGCTCTCAGGAGCTCCCTCCGCTCGCCACAATGCTCTGTGTGCGAAGAAGCCGCTTCTTCGCCTCCGGGAGAATCGGCGAGCGGCAGCTTCCCAAAGGCGAAGATGCAAGCTGCAGCACGCAGGCAAAGTGTGGGCAGCCTTCAGACTTAGAGAAAACAGTACTTTACCACTCTCCTGCCTTTTCCATGGTTATTCTATTGGAAAAGAACGAGTTTTGGACAACTACCTTTCATTCTTGCCAAACTCTTTGCAGACCCCCGTGCAAGCTTTAGAACAAGATTTTGGATGTTTTCTTTCCTGGCAGAGTTTCTCCTTGCAAGATATGGTGGAAAAGCTTTTTGCTGAGTGTAGAGCGGCAAGACACGCAGAAGACGCAGATACGCAGCTCTCCGAAGCTAAGTGCCGGTCCCGGGCTTCTTTCGGCACAAACCGCTCTCAGGAGCTCCCTGCGCTCGCCACAATGCTCTGTGTGCGAAGAAGCCGCTTCTTCGCCTCCGGGAGAATCGGCGAGGGGCAGCTTCCCAAAGGCGAAGATGCAAGCTGCAGCACGCAGGCACAGTGTGGGCAGCCTTCAGACTTAGAGAAAACAGTACTTTACCACTCTCCTGCCTTTTCCATGGTTATTCTATTGGAAAAGAACGAGTTTTGGACAACTACCTTTCATTCTTGCCAAACTCTTTGCAGACCCCCGTGCAAGCTTTAGAACAAGATTTTGGATGTTTTCTTTCCTGGCAGAGTTTCTCCTTGCAAGATATGGTGGAAAAGCTTTTTGCTGAGTGTAGAGCGGCAAGACACGCAGAAGACGCAGATACGCAGCTCTCCGAAGCTAAGTGCCGGTCCCGGGCTTCTTTCGGCACAAACCGCTCTCAGGAGCTCCCTGCGCTCGCCACAATGCTCTGTGTGCGAAGAAGCAGCTTCTTCGCCTCCTGGAGAATCGGCGAGCGGCAGCTTCCCATAGGCGAAGATGCAAGCTGCAGCACACAGGCACAGTGTGGGCAGCCTTCAGACTTAGAGAAAACAGTACTTTACCACTCTCCTGCCTTTTCCATGGTTATTCTATTGGAAAAGAACGAGTTTTGGACAACTACCTTTCATTCTTGCCAAACTCTTTGCAGACCTCCGTGCAAGCTTTAGAACAAGATTTTGGATGTTTTCTTTCCTGGCAGAGTTTCTCCTTGCAAGATATGGTGGAAAAGCTTTTTGCTGAGTGTAGAGCGGCAAGACACGCAGAAGACGCAGATACGCAGCTCTCCGAAGCTAAGTGCCGGTCCCGGGCTTCTTTCGGCACAAACCGCTCTCAGGAGCTCCCTGCGCTCGCCACAATGCTCTGTGTGCGAAGAAGCCGCTTCTTCGCCTCCGGGAGAATCGGCGAGCGGCAGCTTCCCAAAGGCGAAGATGCAAGCTGCAGCACACAGGCACAGTGTGGGCAGCCTTCAGACTTAGAGAAAACAGTACTTTACCACTCTCCTGCCTTTTCCATGGTTATTCTATTGGAAAAGAACGAGTTTTGGACAACTACCTTTCATTCTTGCCAAACTCTTTGCAGACCCCCGTGCAAGCTTTAGAACAAGATTTTGGATGTTTTCTTTCCTGGCAGAGTTTCTCCTTGCAAGATATGGTGGAAAAGCTTTTTGCTGAGTGTAGAGCGGCAAGACACGCAGAAGACGCAGATACGCAGCTCTCCGAAGCTAAGTCCGGAGCTTCTTTCGGCACAAACCGCTCTCAGGAGCTCCCTCCGCTCGCCACAATGCTCTGTGTGCGAAGAAGCCGCTTCTTCGCCTCCGGGAGAATCGGCGAGCGGCAGCTTCCCAAAGGCGAAGATGCAAGCTGCAGCACGCAGGCAAAGTGTGGGCAGCCTTCAGACTTAGAGAAAACAGTACTTTACCACTCTCCTGCCTTTTCCATGGTTATTCTATTGGAAAAGAACGAGTTTTGGACAACTACCTTTCATTCTTGCCAAACTCTTTGCAGACCCCCGTGCAAGCTTTAGAACAAGATTTTGGATGTTTTCTTTCCTGGCAGAGTTTCTCCTTGCAAGATATGGTGGAAAAGCTTTTTGCTGAGTGTAGAGCGGCAAGACACGCAGAAGACGCAGATACGCAGCTCTCCGAAGCTAAGTGCCGGTCCCGGGCTTCTTTCGGCACAAACCGCTCTCAGGAGCTCCCTGCGCTCGCCACAATGCTCTGTGTGCGAAGAAGCCGCTTCTTCGCCTCCTGGAGAATCGGCGAGGGGCAGCTTCCCAAAGGCGAAGATGCAAGCTGCAGCACGCAGGCACAGTGTGGGCAGCCTTCAGACTTAGAGAAAACAGTACTTTACCACTCTCCTGCCTTTTCCATGGTTATTCTATTGGAAAAGAACGAGTTTTGGACAACTACCTTTCATTCTTGCCAAACTCTTTGCAGACCCCCGTGCAAGCTTTAGAACAAGATTTTGGATGTTTTCTTTCCTGGCAGAGTTTCTCCTTGCAAGATATGGTGGAAAAGCTTTTTGCTGAGTGTAGAGCGGCAAGACACGCAGAAGACGCAGATACGCAGCTCTCCGAAGCTAAGTCCGGAGCTTCTTTCGGCACAAACCGCTCTCAGGAGCTCCCTGCGCTCGCCACAATGCTCTGTGTGCGAAGAAGCCGCTTCTTCGCCTCCGGGAGAATCGGCGAGCGGCAGCTTCCCAAAGGCGAAGATGCAAGCTGCAGCACGCAGGCACAGTGTGGGCAGCCTTCAGACTTAGAGAAAACAGTACTTTACCACTCTCCTGCCTTTTCCATGGTTATTCTATTGGAAAAGAACGAGTTTTGGACAACTACCTTTCATTCTTGCCAAACGCTTTGCAGACCCCCTTGCAAGCTTTAGAACAAGATTTTGGATGTTTTCTTTCCTGGCAGAGTTTCTCCTTGCAAGATATGGTGGAAAAGCTTTTTGCTGAGTGTAGAGCGGCAAGACACGCAGAAGACGCAGATACGCAGCTCTCCGAAGCTAAGTGCCGGTCCCGGGCTTCTTTCGGCACAAACCGCTCTCAGGAGCTCCCTGCGCTCGCCACAATGCTCTGTGTGCGAAGAAGCCGCTTCTTCGCCTCCGGGAGAATCGGCGAGCGGCAGCTTCCCAAAGGCGAAGATGCAAGCTGCAGCACACAGGCACAGTGTGGGCAGCCTTCAGACTTCGAGAAAACAGTACTTTACCACTCTCCTGCCTTTTCCATGGTTATTCTATTGGAAAAGAACGAGTTTTGGACAACTACCTTTCATTCTTGCCAAACTCTTTGCAGACCCCCGTGCAAGCTTTAGAACAAGATTTTGGATGTTTTCTTTCCTGGCAGAGTTTCTCCTTGCAAGATATGGTGGAAAAGCTTTTTGCTGAGTGTAGAGCGGCAAGACACGCAGAAGACGCAGATACGCAGCTCTCCGAAGCTAAGTGCCGGTCCCGGGCTTCTTTCGGCACAAACCGCTCTCAGGAGCTCCCTGCGCTCGCCACAATGCTCTGTGTGCGAAGAAGCCGCTTCTTCGCCTGCGGGAGAATCGGCGAGCGGCAGCTTCCCAAAGGCGAAGATGCAAGCTGCAGCACACAGGCACAGTGTGGGCAGCCTTCAGACTTCGAGAAAACAGTACTTTACCACTCTCCTGCCTTTTCCATGGTTATTCTATTGGAAAAGAACGAGTTTTGGACAACTACCTTTCATTCTTGCCAAACTCTTTGCAGACCCCCGTGCAAGCTTTAGAACAAGATTTTGGATGTTTTCTTTCCTGGCAGAGTTTCTCCTTGCAAGATATGGTGGAAAAGCTTTTTGCTGAGTGTAGAGCGGCAAGACACGCAGAAGACGCAGATACGCAGCTCTCCGAAGCTAAGTGCCGGTCCCGGGCTTCTTTCGGCACAAACCGCTCTCAGGAGCTCCCTGCGCTCGCCACAATGCTCTGTGTGCGAAGAAGCCGCTTCTTCGCCTCCGGGAGAATCGGCGAGCGGCAGCTTCCCAAAGGCGAAGATGCAAGCTACAGCACACAGGCACAGTGTGGGCAGCATTCAGACTTAGAGAAAACAGTACTTTACCACTCTCCTGCCTTTTCCATGGTTATTCTATTGGAAAAGAACGAGTTTTGGACAACTACCTTTCATTCTTGCCAAACTCTTTGCAGACCCCCGTGCAAGCTTTAGAACAAGATTTTGGATGTTTTCTTTCCTGGCAGAGTTTCTCCTTGCAAGATATGGTGGAAAAGCTTTTTGCTGAGTGTAGAGCGGCAAGACACGCAGAAGACGCAGATACGCAGCTCTCCGAAGCTAAGTGCCGGTCCCGGGCTTCTTTCGGCACAAACCGCTCTCAGGAGCTCCCTGCGCTCGCCACAATGCTCTGTGTGCGAAGAAGCCGCTTCTTCGCCTCCGGGAGAATCGGCGAGCGGCAGCTTCCCAAAGGCGAAGATGCAAGCTGCAGCACACAGGCACAGTGTGGGCAGCCTTCAGACTTAGAGAAAACAGTACTTTACCACTCTCCTGCCTTTTCCATGGTTATTCTATTGGAAAAGAACGAGTTTTGGACAACTACCTTTCATTCTTGCCAAACTCTTTGCAGACCCCCGTGCAAGCTTTAGAAGAAGATTTTGGATGTTTTCTTTCCTGGCAGAGTTTCTCCTTGCAAGATATGGTGGAAAAGCTTTTTGCTGAGTGTAGAGCGGCAAGACACGCAGAAGACGCAGATACGCAGCTCTCCGAAGCTAAGTGCCGGTCCCGGGCTTCTTTCGGCACAAACCGCTCTCAGGAGCTCCCTGCGCTCGCCACAATGCTCTGTGTGCGAAGAAGCCGCTTCTTCGCCTCCGGGAGAATCGGCGAGCGGCAGCTTCCCAAAGGCGAAGATGCAAGCTGCAGCACACAGGCACAGTGTGGGCAGCCTTCAGACTTAGAGAAAACAGTACTTTACCACTCTCCTGCCTTTTCCATGGTTATTCTATTGGAAAAGAACGAGTTTTGGACAACTACCTTTCATTCTTGCCAAACTCTTTGCAGACCCCCGTGCAAGCTTTAGAACAAGATTTTGGATGTTTTCTTTCCTGGCAGAGTTTCTCCTTGCAAGATATGGTGGAAAAGCTTTTTGCTGAGTGTAGAGCGGCAAGACACGCAGAAGACGCAGATACGCAGCTCTCCGAAGCTAAGTCCGGAGCTTCTTTCGGCACAAACCGCTCTCAGGAGCTCCCTGCGCTCGCCACAATGCTCTGTGTGCGAAGAAGCCGCTTCTTCGCCTCCGGGAGAATCGGCGAGCGGCAGCTTCCCAAAGGCGAAGATGCAAGCTGCAGCACACAGGCACAGTGTGGGCAGCCTTCAGACTTAGAGAAAACAGTACTTTACCACTCTCCTGCCTTTTCCATGGTTATTCTATTGGAAAAGAACGAGTTTTGGACAACTACCTTTCATTCTTGCCAAACTCTTTGCAGACCCCCGTGCAAGCTTTAGAAGAAGATTTTGGATGTTTTCTTTCCTGGCAGAGTTTCTCCTTGCAAGATATGGTGGAAAAGCTTTTTGCTGAGTGTAGAGCGGCAAGACACGCAGAAGACGCAGATACGCAGCTCTCCGAAGCTAAGTGCCGGTCCCGGGCTTCTTTCGGCACAAACCGCTCTCAGGAGCTCCCTGCGCTCGCCACAATGCTCTGTGTGCGAAGAAGCCGCTTCTTCGCCTCCGGGAGAATCGGCGAGCGGCAGCTTCCCAAAGGCGAAGATGCAAGCTGCAGCACGCAGGCACAGTGTGGGCAGCCTTCAGACTTAGAGAAAACAGTACTTTACCACTCTCCTGCCTTTTTCATGGTTATTCTATTGGAAAAGAACGAGTTTTGGACAACTACCTTTCATTCTTGCCAAACTCTTTGCAGACCCCCGTGCAAGCTTTAGAACAAGATTTTGGATGTTTTCTTTCCTGGCAGAGTTTCTCCTTGCAAGATATGGTGGAAAAGCTTTTTGCTGAGTGTAGAGCGGCAAGACACGCAGAAGACGCAGATACGCAGCTCTCCGAAGCTAAGTGCCGGTCCCGGGCTTCTTTCGGAACAAACCGCTCTCAGGAGCTCCCTGCGCTCGCCACAATGCTCTGTGTGCGAAGAAGCAGCTTCTTCGCCTCCTGGAGAATCGGCGAGCGGCAGCTTCCCAAAGGCGAAGATGCAAGCTGCAGCACACAGGCACAGTGTGGGCAGCCTTCAGACTTCGAGAAAACAGTACTTTACCACTCTCCTGCCTTTTCCATGGTTATTCTATTGGAAAAGAACGAGTTTTGGACAACTACCTTTCATTCTTGCCAAACTCTTTGCAGACCCCCGTGCAAGCTTTAGAACAAGATTTTGGATGTTTTCTTTCCTGGCAGAGTTTCTCCTTGCAAGATATGGTGGAAAAGCTTTTTGCTGAGTGTAGAGCGGCAAGACACGCAGAAGACGCAGATACGCAGCTCTCCGAAGCTAAGTGCCGGTCCCGGGCTTCTTTCGGCACAAACCGCTCTCAGGAGCTCCCTGCGCTCGCCACAATGCTCTGTGTGCGAAGAAGCCGCTTCTTCGCCTCCGGGAGAATCGGCGAGCGGCAGCTTCCCAAAGGCGAAGATGCAAGCTACAGCACACAGGCACAGTGTGGGCAGCATTCAGACTTAGAGAAAACAGTACTTTACCACTCTCCTGCCTTTTCCATGGTTATTCTATTGGAAAAGAACGAGTTTTGGACAACTACCTTTCATTCTTGCCAAACTCTTTGCAGACCCCCGTGCAAGCTTTAGAACAAGATTTTGGATGTTTTCTTTCCTGGCAGAGTTTCTCCTTGCAAGATATGGTGGAAAAGCTTTTTGCTGAGTGTAGAGCGGCAAGACACGCAGAAGACGCAGATACGCAGCTCTCCGAAGCTAAGTGCCGGTCCCGGGCTTCTTTCGGCACAAACCGCTCTCAGGAGCTCCCTGCGCTCGCCACAATGCTCTGTGTGCGAAGAAGCCGCTTCTTCGCCTCCGGGAGAATCGGCGAGCGGCAGCTTCCCAAAGGCGAAGATGCAAGCTGCAGCATGCAGGCACAGTGTGGGCAGCCTTCAGACTTAGAGAAAACAGTACTTTACCACTCTCCTGCCTTTTCCATGGTTATTCTATTGGAAAAGAACGAGTTTTGGACAACTACCTTTCATTCTTGCCAAACTCTTTGCAGACCCCCGTGCAAGCTTTAGAACAAGATTTTGGATGTTTTCTTTCCTGGCAGAGTTTCTCCTTGCAAGATATGGTGGAAAAGCTTTTTGCTGAGTGTAGAGCGGCAAGACACGCAGAAGACGCAGATACGCAGCTCTCCGAAGCTAAGTGCCGGTCCCGGGCTTCTTTCGGCACAAACCGCTCTCAGGAGCTCCCTGCGCTCGCCACAATGCTCTGTGTGCGAAGAAGCCGCTTCTTCGCCTCCGGGAGAATCGGCGAGCGGCAGCTTCCCAAAGGCGAAGATGCAAGCTGCAGCACACAGGCACAGTGTGGGCAGCCTTCAGACTTAGAGAAAACAGTACTTTACCACTCTCCTGCCTTTTCCATGGTTATTCTATTGGAAAAGAACGAGTTTTGGACAACTACCTTTCATTCTTGCCAAACTCTTTGCAGACCCCCGTGCAAGCTTTAGAACAAGATTTTGGATGTTTTCTTTCCTGGCAGAGTTTCTCCTTGCAAGATATGGTGGAAAAGCTTTTTGCTGAGTGTAGAGCGGCAAGACACGCAGAAGACGCAGATACGCAGCTCTCCGAAGCTAAGTGCCGGTCCCGGGCTTCTTTCGGCACAAACCGCTCTCAGGAGCTCCCTGCGCTCGCCACAATGCTCTGTGTGCGAAGAAGCCGCTTCTTCGCCTCCGGGAGAATCGGCGAGCGGCAGCTTCCCAAAGGCGAAGATGCAAGCTGCAGCACGCAGGCACAGTGTGGGCAGCCTTCAGACTTAGAGAAAACAGTACTTTACCACTCTCCTGCCTTTTTCATGGTTATTCTATTGGAAAAGAACGAGTTTTGGACAACTACCTTTCATTCTTGCCAAACTCTTTGCAGACCCCCGTGCAAGCTTTAGAACAAGATTTTGGATGTTTTCTTTCCTGGCAGAGTTTCTCCTTGCAAGATATGGTGGAAAAGCTTTTTGCTGAGTGTAGAGCGGCAAGACACGCAGAAGACGCAGATACGCAGCTCTCCGAAGCTAAGTGCCGGTCCCGGGCTTCTTTCGGCACAAACCGCTCTCAGGAGCTCCCTGCGCTCGCCACAATGCTCTGTGTGCGAAGAAGCAGCTTCTTCGCCTCCTGGAGAATCGGCGAGCGGCAGCTTCCCAAAGGCGAAGATGCAAGCTGCAGCACACAGACACAGTGTGGGCAGCCTTCAGACTTAGAGAAAACAGTACTTTACCACTCTCCTGCCTTTTCCATGGTTATTCTATTGGAAAAGAACGAGTTTTGGACAACTACCTTTCATTCTTGCCAAACTCTTTGCAGACCCCCGTGCAAGCTTTAGAACAAGATTTTGGATGTTTTCTTTCCTGGCAGAGTTTCTCCTTGCAAGATATGGTGGAAAAGCTTTTTGCTGAGTGTAGAGCGGCAAGACACGCAGAAGACGCAGATACGCAGCTCTCCGAAGCTAAGTGCCGGTCCCGGGCTTCTTTCGGCACAAACCGCTCTCAGGAGCTCCCTGCGCTCGCCACAATGCTCTGTGTGCGAAGAAGCCGCTTCTTCGCCTCCGGGAGAATCGGCGAGCGGCAGCTTCCCAAAGGCGAAGATGCAAGCTACAGCACACAGGCACAGTGTGGGCAGCATTCAGACTTAGAGAAAACAGTACTTTACCACTCTCCTGCCTTTTCCATGGTTATTCTATTGGAAAAGAACGAGTTTTGGACAACTACCTTTCATTCTTGCCAAACTCTTTGCAGACCCCCGTGCAAGCTTTAGAACAAGATTTTGGATGTTTTCTTTCCTGGCAGAGTTTCTCCTTGCAAGATATGGTGGAAAAGCTTTTTGCTGAGTGTAGAGCGGCAAGACACGCAGAAGACGCAGATACGCAGCTCTCCGAAGCTAAGTGCCGGTCCCGGGCTTCTTTCGGCACAAACCGCTCTCAGGAGCTCCCTGCGCTCGCCACAATGCTCTGTGTGCGAAGAAGCAGCTTCTTCGCCTCCTGGAGAATCGGCGAGCGGCAGCTTCCCAAAGGCGAAGATGCAAGCTGCAGCACACAGGCACAGTGTGGGCAGCCTTCAGACTTCGAGAAAACAGTACTTTACCACTCTCCTGCCTTTTCCATGGTTATTCGATTGGAAAAGAACGAGTTTTGGACAACTACCTTTCATTCTTGCCAAACTCTTTGCAGACCCCCGTGCAAGCTTTAGAACAAGATTTTGGATGTTTTCTTTCCTGGCAGAGTTTCTCCTTGCAAGATATGGTGGAAAAGCTTTTTGCTGAGTGTAGAGCGGCAAGACACGCAGAAGACGCAGATACGCAGCTCTCCGAAGCTAAGTGCCGGTCCCGGGCTTCTTTCGGCACAAACCGCTCTCAGGAGCTCCCTGCGCTCGCCACAATGCTCTGTGTGCGAAGAAGCCGCTTCTTCGCCTCCGGGAGAATCGGCGAGCGGCAGCTTCCCAAAGGCGAAGATGCAAGCTGCAGCACACAGGCACAGTGTGGGCAGCCTTCAGACTTAGAGAAAACAGTACTTTACCACTCTCCTGCCTTTTCCATGGTTATTCTATTGGAAAAGAACGAGTTTTGGACAACTACCTTTCATTCTTGCCAAACTCTTTGCAGACCCCCGTGCAAGCTTTAGAACAAGATTTTGGATGTTTTCTTTCCTGGCAGAGTTTCTCCTTGCAAGATATGGTGGAAAAGCTTTTTGCTGAGTGTAGAGCGGCAAGACACGCAGAAGACGCAGATACGCAGCTCTCCGAAGCTAAGTGCCGGTCCCGGGCTTCTTTCGGCACAAACCGCTCTCAGGAGCTCCCTGCGCTCGCCACAATGCTCTGTGTGCGAAGAAGCAGCTTCTTCGCCTCCGGGAGAATCGGCGAGCGGCAGCTTCCCAAAGGCGAAGATGCAAGCTGCAGCACACAGGCACAGTGTGGGCAGCCTTCAGACTTAGAGAAAACAGTACTTTACCACTCTCCTGCCTTTTCCATGGTTATTCTATTGGAAAAGAACGAGTTTTGGACAACTACCTTTCATTCTTGCCAAACTCTTTGCAGACCCCCGTGCAAGCTTTAGAACAAGATTTTGGATGTTTTCTTTCCTGGCAGAGTTTCTCCTTGCAAGATATGGTGGAAAAGCTTTTTGCTGAGTGTAGAGCGGCAAGACACGCAGAAGACGCAGATACGCAGCTCTCCGAAGCTAAGTGCCGGTCCCGGGCTTCTTTCGGCACAAACCGCTCTCAGGAGCTCCCTGCGCTCGCCACAATGCTCTGTGTGCGAAGAAGCCGCTTCTTCGCCTCCGGGAGAATCGGCGAGCGGCAGCTTCCCAAAGGCGAAGATGCAAGCTACAGCACACAGGCACAGTGTGGGCAGCATTCAGACTTAGAGAAAACAGTACTTTACCACTCTCCTGCCTTTTCCATGGTTATTCTATTGGAAAAGAACGAGTTTTGGACAACTACCTTTCATTCTTGCCAAACTCTTTGCAGACCCCCGTGCAAGCTTTAGAACAAGATTTTGGATGTTTTCTTTCCTGGCAGAGTTTCTCCTTGCAAGATATGGTGGAAAAGCTTTTTGCTGAGTGTAGAGCGGCAAGACACGCAGAAGACGCAGATACGCAGCTCTCCGAAGCTAAGTGCCGGTCCCGGGCTTCTTTCGGCACAAACCGCTCTCAGGAGCTCCCTGCGCTCGCCACAATGCTCTGTGTGCGAAGAAGCCGCTTCTTCGCCTCCGGGAGAATCGGCGAGGGGCAGCTTCCCAAAGGCGAAGATGCAAGCTGCAGCACACAGGCACAGTGTGGGCAGCCTTCAGACTTAGAGAAAACAGTACTTTACCACTCTCCTGCCTTTTCCATGGTTATTCTATTGGAAAAGAACGAGTTTTGGACAACTACCTTTCATTCTTGCCAAACTCTTTGCAGACCCCCGTGCAAGCTTTAGAACAAGATTTTGGATGTTTTCTTTCCTGGCAGAGTTTCTCCTTGCAAGATATGGTGGAAAAGCTTTTTGCTGAGTGTAGAGCGGCAAGACACGCAGAAGACGCAGATACGCAGCTCTCCGAAGCTAAGTGCCGGTCCTGGGCTTCTTTCGGCACAAACCGCTCTCAGGAGCTCCCTGCGCTCGCCACAATGCTCTGTGTGCGAAGAAGCCGCTTCTTCGCCTGCGGGAGAATCGGCGAGCGGCAGCTTCCCAAAGGCGAAGATGCAAGCTGCAGCACACAGGCACAGTGTGGGCAGCCTTCAGACTTAGAGAAAACAGTACTTTACCACTCTCCTGCCTTTTCCATGGTTATTCTATTGGAAAAGAACGAGTTTTGGACAACTACCTTTCATTCTTGCCAAACTCTTTGCAGACCCCCGTGCAAGCTTTAGAACAAGATTTTGGATGTTTTCTTTCCTGGCAGAGTTTCTCCTTGCAAGATATGGTGGAAAAGCTTTTTGCTGAGTGTAGAGCGGCAAGACACGCAGAAGACGCAGATACGCAGCTCTCCGAAGCTAAGTCCCCAGCTTCTTTCGGCACAAACCGCTCTCAGGAGCTCCCTGCGCTCGCCACAATGCTCTGTGTGCGAAGAAGCAGCTTCTTCGCCTCCTGGAGAATCGGCGAGCGGCAGCTTCCCAAAGGCGAAGATGCAAGCTGCAGCACACAGGCACAGTGTGGGCAGCCTTCAGACTTCGAGAAAACAGTACTTTACCACTCTCCTGCCTTTTCCATGGTTATTCGATTGGAAAAGAACGAGTTTTGGACAACTACCTTTCATTCTTGCCAAACTCTTTGCAGACCCCCGTGCAAGCTTTAGAACAAGATTTTGGATGTTTTCTTTCCTGGCAGAGTTTCTCCTTGCAAGATATGGTGGAAAAGCTTTTTGCTGAGTGTAGAGCGGCAAGACAAGCAGAAGACGCAGATACGCAGCTCTCCGAAGCTAAGTGCCGGTCCCGGGCTTCTTTCGGCACAAACCGCTCTCAGGAGCTCCCTGCGCTCGCCACAATGCTCTGTGTGCGAAGAAGCCGCTTCTTCGCCTCCGGGAGAATCGGCGAGCGGCAGCTTCCCAAAGGCGAAGATGCAAGCTGCAGCACACAGGCACAGTGTGGGCAGCATTCAGACTTAGAGAAAACAGTACTTTACCACTCTCCTGCCTTTTCCATGGTTATTCTATTGGAAAAGAACGAGTTTTGGACAACTACCTTTCATTCTTGCCAAACTCTTTGCAGACCCCCGTGCAAGCTTTAGAACAAGATTTTGGATGTTTTCTTTCCTGGCAGAGTTTCTCCTTGCAAGATATGGTGGAAAAGCTTTTTGCTGAGTGTAGAGCGGCAAGACACGCAGAAGACGCAGATACGCAGCTCTCCGAAGCTAAGTGCCGGTCCCGGGCTTCTTTCGGCACAAACCGCTCTCAGGAGCTCCCTGCGCTCGCCACAATGCTCTGTGTGCGAAGAAGCCGCTTCTTCGCCTCCGGGAGAATCGGCGAGCGGCAGCTTCCCAAAGGCGAAGATGCAAGCTGCAGCACACAGGCACAGTGTGGGCAGCCTTCAGACTTAGAGAAAACAGTACTTTACCACTCTCCTGCCTTTTCCATGGTTATTCTATTGGAAAAGAACGAGTTTTGGACAACTACCTTTCATTCTTGCCAAACTCTTTGCAGACCCCCGTGCAAGCTTTAGAACAAGATTTTGGATGTTTTCTTTCCTGGCAGAGTTTCTCCTTGCAAGATATGGTGGAAAAGCTTTTTGCTGAGTGTAGAGCGGCAAGACACGCAGAAGACGCAGATACGCAGCTCTCCGAAGCTAAGTGCCGGTCCCGGGCTTCTTTCGGCACAAACCGCTCTCAGGAGCTCCCTGCGCTCGCCACAATGCTCTGTGTGCGAAGAAGCCGCTTCTTCGCCTCCGGGAGAATCGGCGAGCGGCAGCTTCCCAAAGGCGAAGATGCAAGCTGCAGCACGCAGGCACAGTGTGGGCAGCCTTCAGACTTAGAGAAAACAGTACTTTACCACTCTCCTGCCTTTTCCATGGTTATTCTATTGGAAAAGAACGAGTTTTGGACAACTACCTTTCATTCTTGCCAAACTCTTTGCAGACCCCCGTGCAAGCTTTAGAACAAGATTTTGGATGTTTTCTTTCCTGGCAGAGTTTCTCCTTGCAAGATATGGTGGAAAAGCTTTTTGCTGAGTGTAGAGCGGCAAGACACGCAGAAGACGCAGATACGCAGCTCTCCGAAGCTAAGTGCCGGTCCCGGGCTTCTTTCGGCACAAACCGCTCTCAGGAGCTCCCTGCGCTCGCCACAATGCTCTGTGTGCGAAGAAGCCGCTTCTTCGCCTCCTGGAGAATCGGCGAGCGGCAGCTTCCCAAAGGCGAAGATGCAAGCTGCAGCACACAGGCACAGTGTGGGCAGCCTTCAGACTTCGAGAAAACAGTACTTTACCACTCTCCTGTCTTTTCCATGGTTATTCTATTGGAAAAGAACGAGTTTTGGACAACTACCTTTCATTCTTGCCAAACTCTTTGCAGACCCCCGTGCAAGCTTTAGAACAAGATTTTGGATGTTTTCTTTCCTGGCAGAGTTTCTCCTTGCAAGATATGGTGGAAAAGCTTTTTGCTGAGTGTAGAGCGGCAAGACACGCAGAAGACGCAGATACGCAGCTCTCCGAAGCTAAGTGCCGGTCCCGGGCTTCTTTCGGCACAAACCGCTCTCAGGAGCTCCCTGCGCTCGCCACAATGCTCTGTGTGCGAAGAAGCCGCTTCTTCGCCTCCGGGAGAATCGGCGAGCGGCAGCTTCCCAAAGGCGAAGATGCAAGCTGCAGCACGCAGGCACAGTGTGGGCAGCCTTCAGACTTCGAGAAAACAGTACTTTACCACTCTCCTGCCTTTTCCATGGTTATTCTATTGGAAAAGAACGAGTTTTGGACAACTACCTTTCATTCTTGCCAAACTCTTTGCAGACCCCCGTGCAAGCTTTAGAACAAGATTTTGGATGTTTTCTTTCCTGGCAGAGTTTCTCCTTGCAAGATATGGTGGAAAAGCTTTTTACTGAGTGTAGAGCGGCAAGACACGCAGAAGACGCAGATACGCAGCTCTCCGAAGCTAAGTGCCGGTCCCGGGCTTCTTTCGGCACAAACCGCTCTCAGGAGCTCCCTGCGCTCGCCACAATGCTCTGTGTGCGAAGAAGCCGCTTCTTCGCCTGCGGGAGAATCGGCGAGCGGCAGCTTCCCAAAGGCGAAGATGCAAGCTGCACCACACAGGCACAGTGTGGGCAGCCTTCAGACTTAGAGAAAACAGTACTTTACCACTCTCCTGCCTTTTCCATGGTTATTCTATTGGAAAAGAACGAGTTTTGGACAACTACCTTTCATTCTTGCCAAACTCTTTGCAGACCCCCGTGCAAGCTTTAGAACAAGATTTTGGATGTTTTCTTTCCTGGCAGAGTTTCTCCTTGCAAGATATGGTGGAAAAGCTTTTTACTGAGTGTAGAGCGGCAAGACACGCAGAAGACGCAGATACGCAGCTCTCCGAAGCTAAGTGCCGGTCCCGGGCTTCTTTCGGCACAAACCGCTCTCAGGAGCTCCCTGCGCTCGCCACAATGCTCTGTGTGCGAAGAAGCCGCTTCTTCGCCTCCGGGAGAATCGGCCAGCGGCAGCTTCCCAAAGGCGAAGATGCAAGCTGCAGCACACAGGCACAGTGTGGGCAGCCTTCAGACTTCGAGAAAACAGTACTTTACCACTCTCCTGCCTTTTCCATGGTTATTCTATTGGAAAAGAACGAGTTTTGGACAACTACCTTTCATTCTTGCCAAACTCTTTGCAGACCCCCGTGCAAGCTTTAGAACAAGATTTTGGATGTTTTCTTTCCTGGCAGAGTTTCTCCTTGCAAGATATGGTGGAAAAGCTTTTTGCTGAGTGTAGAGCGGCAAGACACGCAGAAGACGCAGATACGCAGCTCTCCGAAGCTAAGTGCCGGTCCCGGGCTTCTTTCGGCACAAACCGCTCTCAGGAGCTCCCTGCGCTCGCCACAATGCTCTGTGTGCGAAGAAGCCGCTTCTTCGCCTCCGGGAGAATCGGCGAGCGGCAGCTTCCCAAAGGCGAAGATGCAAGCTGCAGCACACAGGCACAGTGTGGGCAGCCTTCAGACTTAGAGAAAACAGTACTTTACCACTCTCCTGCCTTTTCCATGGTTATTCTATTGGAAAAGAACGAGTTTTGGACAACTACCTTTCATTCTTGCCAAACTCTTTGCAGACCCCCGTGCAAGCTTTAGAACAAGATTTTGGATGTTTTCTTTCCTGGCAGAGTTTCTCCTTGCAAGATATGGTGGAAAAGCTTTTTGCTGAGTGTAGAGCGGCAAGACACGCAGAAGACGCAGATACGCAGCTCTCCGAAGCTAAGTGCCGGTCCCGGGCTTCTTTCGGCACAAACCGCTCTCAGGAGCTCCCTGCGCTCGCCACAATGCTCTGTGTGCGAAGAAGCCGCTTCTTCGCCTGCGGGAGAATCGGCGAGCGGCAGCTTCCCAAAGGCGAAGATGCAAGCTGCAGCACACAGGCACAGTGTGGGCAGCCTTCAGACTTAGAGAAAACAGTACTTTACCACTCTCCTGCCTTTTCCATGGTTATTCTATTGGAAAAGAACGAGTTTTGGACAACTACCTTTCATTCTTGCCAAACTCTTTGCAGACCCCCGTGCAAGCTTTAGAACAAGATTTTGGATGTTTTCTTTCCTGGCAGAGTTTCTCCTTGCAAGATATGGTGGAAAAGCTTTTTGCTGAGTGTAGAGCGGCAAGACACGCAGAAGACGCAGATACGCAGCTCTCCGAAGCTAAGTGCCGGTCCCGGGCTTCTTTCGGCACAAACCGCTCTCAGGAGCTCCCTGCGCTTGCCACAATGCTCTGTGTGCGAAGAAGCCGCTTCTTCGCCTCCTGGAGAATCGGCGAGCGGCAGCTTCCCAAAGGCGAAGATGCAAGCTGCAGCACGCAGGCACAGTGTGGGCAGCCTTCAGACTTAGAGAAAACAGTACTTTACCACTCTCCTGCCTTTTCCATGGTTATTCTATTGGAAAAGAACGAGTTTTGGACAACTACCTTTCATTCTTGCCAAACTCTTTGCAGACCCCCGTGCAAGCTTTAGAACAAGATTTTGGATGTTTTCTTTCCTGGCAGAGTTTCTCCTTGCAAGATATGGTGGAAAAGCTTTTTGCTGAGTGTAGAGCGGCAAGACACGCAGAAGACGCAGATACGCAGCTCTCCGAAGCTAAGTGCCGGTCCCGGGCTTCTTTCGGCACAAACCGCTCTCAGGAGCTCCCTGCGCTTGCCACAATGCTCTGTGTGCGAAGAAGCCGCTTCTTCGCCTCCTGGAGAATCGGCGAGCGGCAGCTTCCCAAAGGCGAAGATGCAAGCTGCAGCACACAGGCACAGTGTGGGCAGCCTTCAGACTTAGAGAAAACAGTACTTTACCACTCTCCTGCCTTTTCCATGGTTATTCTATTGGAAAAGAACGAGTTTTGGACAACTACCTTTCATTCTTGCCAAACTCTTTGCAGACCCCCGTGCAAGCTTTAGAACAAGATTTTGGATGTTTTCTTTCCTGGCAGAGTTTCTCCTTGCAAGATATGGTGGAAAAGCTTTTTGCTGAGTGTAGAGCGGCAAGACACGCAGAAGACGCAGATACGCAGCTCTCCGAAGCTAAGTGCCGGTCCCGGGCTTCTTTCGGCACAAACCGCTCTCAGGAGCTCCCTGCGCTCGCCACAATGCTCTGTGTGCGAAGAAGCCGCTTCTTCGCCTCCGGGAGAATCGGCGAGCGGCAGCTTCCCAAAGGCGAAGATGCAAGCTGCAGCACACAGGCACAGTGTGGGCAGCATTCAGACTTAGAGAAAACAGTACTTTACCACTCTCCTGCCTTTTCCATGGTTATTCAATTGGAAAAGAACGAGTTTTGGACAACTACCTTTCATTCTTGCCAAACTCTTTGCAGACCCCCGTGCAAGCTTTAGAACAAGATTTTGGATGTTTTCTTTCCTGGCAGAGTTTCTCCTTGCAAGATATGGTGGAAAAGCTTTTTGCTGAGTGTAGAGCGGCAAGACACGCAGAAGACGCAGATACGCAGCTCTCCGAAGCTAAGTGCCGGTCCCGGGCTTCTTTCGGCACAAACCGCTCTCAGGAGCTCCCTGCGCTCGCCACAATGCTCTGTGTGCGAAGAAGCCGCTTCTTCGCCTGCGGGAGAATCGGCGAGCGGCAGCTTCCCAAAGGCGAAGATGCAAGCTGCAGCACACAGGCACAGTGTGGGCAGCCTTCAGACTTAGAGAAAACAGTACTTTACCACTCTCCTGCCTTTTCCATGGTTATTCTATTGGAAAAGAACGAGTTTTGGACAACTACCTTTCATTCTTGCCAAACTCTTTGCAGACCCCCGTGCAAGCTTTAGAAGAAGATTTTGGATGTTTTCTTTCCTGGCAGAGTTTCTCCTTGCAAGATATGGTGGAAAAGCTTTTTGCTGAGTGTAGAGCGGCAAGACACGCAGAAGACGCAGATACGCAGCTCTCCGAAGCTAAGTGCCGGTCCCGGGCTTCTTTCGGCACAAACCGCTCTCAGGAGCTCCCTGCGCTCGCCACAATGCTCTGTGTGCGAAGAAGCCGCTTCTTCGCCTCCGGGAGAATCGGCGAGCGGCAGCTTCCCAAAGGCGAAGATGCAAGCTGCAGCACACAGGCACAGTGTGGGCAGCCTTCAGACTTAGAGAAAACAGTACTTTACCACTCTCCTGCCTTTTCCATGGTTATTCTATTGGAAAAGAACGAGTTTTGGACAACTACCTTTCATTCTTGCCAAACTCTTTGCAGACCCCCGTGCAAGCTTTAGAACAAGATTTTGGATGTTTTCTTTCCTGGCAGAGTTTCTCCTTGCAAGATATGGTGGAAAAGCTTTTTGCTGAGTGTAGAGCGGCAAGACACGCAGAAGACGCAGATACGCAGCTCTCCGAAGCTAAGTGCCGGTCCCGGGCTTCTTTCGGCACAAACCGCTCTCAGGAGCTCCCTGCGCTCGCCACAATGCTCTGTGTGCGAAGAAGCCGCTTCTTCGCCTGCGGGAGAATCGGCGAGCGGCAGCTTCCCAAAGGCGAAGATGCAAGCTGCAGCACACAGGCACAGTGTGGGCAGCCTTCAGACTTAGAGAAAACAGTACTTTACCACTCTCCTGCCTTTTCCATGGTTATTCTATTGGAAAAGAACGAGTTTTGGACAACTACCTTTCATTCTTGCCAAACTCTTTGCAGACCCCCGTGCAAGCTTTAGAACAAGATTTTGGATGTTTTCTTTCCTGGCAGAGTTTCTCCTTGCAAGATATGGTGGAAAAGCTTTTTGCTGAGTGTAGAGCGGCAAGACACGCAGAAGACGCAGATACGCAGCTCTCCGAAGCTAAGTGCCGGTCCCGGGCTTCTTTCGGCACAAACCGCTCTCAGGAGCTCCCTGCGCTCGCCACAATGCTCTGTGTGCGAAGAAGCCGCTTCTTCGCCTCCTGGAGAATCGGCGAGCGGCAGCTTCCCAAAGGCGAAGATGCAAGCTGCAGCACGCAGGCACAGTGTGGGCAGCCTTCAGACTTAGAGAAAACAGTACTTTACCACTCTCCTGCCTTTTCCATGGTTATTCTATTGGAAAAGAACGAGTTTTGGACAACTACCTTTCATTCTTGCCAAACTCTTTGCAGACCCCCGTGCAAGCTTTAGAACAAGATTTTGGATGTTTTCTTTCCTGGCAGAGTTTCTCCTTGCAAGATATGGTGGAAAAGCTTTTTGCTGAGTGTAGAGCGGCAAGACACGCAGAAGACGCAGATACGCAGCTCTCCGAAGCTAAGTGCCGGTCCCGGGCTTCTTTCGGCACAAACCGCTCTCAGGAGCTCCCTGCGCTTGCCACAATGCTCTGTGTGCGAAGAAGCCGCTTCTTCGCCTCCTGGAGAATCGGCGAGCGGCAGCTTCCCAAAGGCGAAGATGCAAGCTGCAGCACACAGGCACAGTGTGGGCAGCCTTCAGACTTAGAGAAAACAGTACTTTACCACTCTCCTGCCTTTTCCATGGTTATTCTATTGGAAAAGAACGAGTTTTGGACAACTACCTTTCATTCTTGCCAAACTCTTTGCAGACCCCCGTGCAAGCTTTAGAACAAGATTTTGGATGTTTTCTTTCCTGGCAGAGTTTCTCCTTGCAAGATATGGTGGAAAAGCTTTTTGCTGAGTGTAGAGCGGCAAGACACGCAGAAGACGCAGATACGCAGCTCTCCGAAGCTAAGTGCCGGTCCCGGGCTTCTTTCGGCACAAACCGCTCTCAGGAGCTCCCTGCGCTCGCCACAATGCTCTGTGTGCGAAGAAGCCGCTTCTTCGCCTCCGGGAGAATCGGCGAGCGGCAGCTTCCCAAAGGCGAAGATGCAAGCTGCAGCACACAGGCACAGTGTGGGCAGCATTCAGACTTAGAGAAAACAGTACTTTACCACTCTCCTGCCTTTTCCATGGTTATTCAATTGGAAAAGAACGAGTTTTGGACAACTACCTTTCATTCTTGCCAAACTCTTTGCAGACCCCCGTGCAAGCTTTAGAACAAGATTTTGGATGTTTTCTTTCCTGGCAGAGTTTCTCCTTGCAAGATATGGTGGAAAAGCTTTTTGCTGAGTGTAGAGCGGCAAGACACGCAGAAGACGCAGATACGCAGCTCTCCGAAGCTAAGTGCCGGTCCCGGGCTTCTTTCGGCACAAACCGCTCTCAGGAGCTCCCTGCGCTCGCCACAATGCTCTGTGTGCGAAGAAGCCGCTTCTTCGCCTGCGGGAGAATCGGCGAGCGGCAGCTTCCCAAAGGCGAAGATGCAAGCTGCAGCACACAGGCACAGTGTGGGCAGCCTTCAGACTTAGAGAAAACAGTACTTTACCACTCTCCTGCCTTTTCCATGGTTATTCTATTGGAAAAGAACGAGTTTTGGACAACTACCTTTCATTCTTGCCAAACTCTTTGCAGACCCCCGTGCAAGCTTTAGAACAAGATTTTGGATGTTTTCTTTCCTGGCAGAGTTTCTCCTTGCAAGATATGGTGGAAAAGCTTTTTGCTGAGTGTAGAGCGGCAAGACACGCAGAAGACGCAGATACGCAGCTCTCCGAAGCTAAGTGCCGGTCCCGGGCTTCTTTCGGCACAAACCGCTCTCAGGAGCTCCCTGCGCTCGCCACAATGCTCTGTGTGCGAAGAAGCAGCTTCTTCGCCTCCGGGAGAATCGGCGAGCGGCAGCTTCCCAAAGGCGAAGATGCAAGCTGCAGCACACAGGCACAGTGTGGGCAGCCTTCAGACTTAGAGAAAACAGTACTTTACCACTCTCCTGCCTTTTCCATGGTTATTCTATTGGAAAAGAACGAGTTTTGGACAACTACCTTTCATTCTTGCCAAACTCTTTGCAGACCCCCGTGCAAGCTTTAGAAGAAGATTTTGGATGTTTTCTTTCCTGGCAGAGTTTCTCCTTGCAAGATATGGTGGAAAAGCTTTTTGCTGAGTGTAGAGCGGCAAGACACGCAGAAGACGCAGATACGCAGCTCTCCGAAGCTAAGTGCCGGTCCCGGGCTTCTTTCGGCACAAACCGCTCTCAGGAGCTCCCTGCGCTCGCCACAATGCTCTGTGTGCGAAGAAGCCGCTTCTTCGCCTCCGGGAGAATCGGCGAGCGGCAGCTTCCCAAAGGCGAAGATGCAAGCTGCAGCACGCAGGCACAGTGTGGGCAGCCTTCAGACTTAGAGAAAACAGTACTTTACCACTCTCCTGCCTTTTCCATGGTTATTCTATTGGAAAAGAACGAGTTTTGGACAACTACCTTTCATTCTTGCCAAACTCTTTGCAGACCCCCGTGCAAGCTTTAGAACAAGATTTTGGATGTTTTCTTTCCTGGCAGAGTTTCTCCTTGCAAGATATGGTGGAAAAGCTTTTTGCTGAGTGTAGAGCGGCAAGACACGCAGAAGACGCAGATACGCAGCTCTCCGAAGCTAAGTGCCGGTCCCGGGCTTCTTTCGGCACAAACCGCTCTCAGGAGCTCCCTGCGCTCGCCACAATGCTCTGTGTGCGAAGAAGCCGCTTCTTCGCCTCCGGGAGAATCGGCGAGCGGCAGCTTCCCAAAGGCGAAGATGCAAGCTGCAGCACGCAGGCACAGTGTGGGCAGCCTTCAGACTTAGAGAAAACAGTACTTTACCACTCTCCTGCCTTTTCCATGGTTATTCTATTGGAAAAGAACGAGTTTTGGACAACTACCTTTCATTCTTGCCAAACGCTTTGCAGACCCCCTTGCAAGCTTTAGAACAAGATTTTGGATGTTTTCTTTCCTGGCAGAGTTTCTCCTTGCAAGATATGGTGGAAAAGCTTTTTGCTGAGTGTAGAGCGGCAAGACACGCAGAAGACGCAGATACGCAGCTCTCCGAAGCTAAGTGCCGGTCCCGGGCTTCTTTCGGCACAAACCGCTCTCAGGAGCTCCCTGCGCTCGCCACAATGCTCTGTGTGCGAAGAAGCCGCTTCTTCGCCTCCGGGAGAATCGGCGAGCGGCAGCTTCCCAAAGGCGAAGATGCAAGCTGCAGCACACAGGCACAGTGTGGGCAGCCTTCAGACTTAGAGAAAACAGTACTTTACCACTCTCCTGCCTTTTCCATGGTTATTCTATTGGAAAAGAACGAGTTTTGGACAACTACCTTTCATTCTTGCCAAACTCTTTGCAGACCCCCGTGCAAGCTTTAGAACAAGATTTTGGATGTTTTCTTTCCTGGCAGAGTTTCTCCTTGCAAGATATGGTGGAAAAGCTTTTTGCTGAGTGTAGAGCGGCAAGACACGCAGAAGACGCAGATACGCAGCTCTCCGAAGCTAAGTGCCGGTCCCGGGCTTCTTTCGGCACAAACCGCTCTCAGGAGCTCCCTGCGCTCGCCACAATGCTCTGTGTGCGAAGAAGCCGCTTCTTCGCCTCCGGGAGAATCGGCGAGCGGCAGCTTCCCAAAGGCGAAGATGCAAGCTGCAGCACACAGGCACAGTGTGGGCAGCATTCAGACTTAGAGAAAACAGTACTTTACCACTCTCCTGCCTTTTCCATGGTTATTCAATTGGAAAAGAACGAGTTTTGGACAACTACCTTTCATTCTTGCCAAACTCTTTGCAGACCCCCGTGCAAGCTTTAGAACAAGATTTTGGATGTTTTCTTTCCTGGCAGAGTTTCTCCTTGCAAGATATGGTGGAAAAGCTTTTTGCTGAGTGTAGAGCGGCAAGACACGCAGAAGACGCAGATACGCAGCTCTCCGAAGCTAAGTGCCGGTCCCGGGCTTCTTTCGGCACAAACCGCTCTCAGGAGCTCCCTGCGCTCGCCACAATGCTCTGTGTGCGAAGAAGCCGCTTCTTCGCCTGCGGGAGAATCGGCGAGCGGCAGCTTCCCAAAGGCGAAGATGCAAGCTGCAGCACACAGGCACAGTGTGGGCAGCCTTCAGACTTAGAGAAAACAGTACTTTACCACTCTCCTGCCTTTTCCATGGTTATTCTATTGGAAAAGAACGAGTTTTGGACAACTACCTTTCATTCTTGCCAAACTCTTTGCAGACCCCCGTGCAAGCTTTAGAAGAAGATTTTGGATGTTTTCTTTCCTGGCAGAGTTTCTCCTTGCAAGATATGGTGGAAAAGCTTTTTGCTGAGTGTAGAGCGGCAAGACACGCAGAAGACGCAGATACGCAGCTCTCCGAAGCTAAGTGCCGGTCCCGGGCTTCTTTCGGCACAAACCGCTCTCAGGAGCTCCCTGCGCTCGCCACAATGCTCTGTGTGCGAAGAAGCCGCTTCTTCGCCTCCGGGAGAATCGGCGAGCGGCAGCTTCCCAAAGGCGAAGATGCAAGCTGCAGCACACAGGCACAGTGTGGGCAGCCTTCAGACTTAGAGAAAACAGTACTTTACCACTCTCCTGCCTTTTCCATGGTTATTCTATTGGAAAAGAACGAGTTTTGGACAACTACCTTTCATTCTTGCCAAACTCTTTGCAGACCCCCGTGCAAGCTTTAGAACAAGATTTTGGATGTTTTCTTTCCTGGCAGAGTTTCTCCTTGCAAGATATGGTGGAAAAGCTTTTTGCTGAGTGTAGAGCGGCAAGACACGCAGAAGACGCAGATACGCAGCTCTCCGAAGCTAAGTGCCGGTCCCGGGCTTCTTTCGGCACAAACCGCTCTCAGGAGCTCCCTGCGCTCGCCACAATGCTCTGTGTGCGAAGAAGCCGCTTCTTCGCCTGCGGGAGAATCGGCGAGCGGCAGCTTCCCAAAGGCGAAGATGCAAGCTGCAGCACACAGGCACAGTGTGGGCAGCCTTCAGACTTCGAGAAAACAGTACTTTACCACTCTCCTGCCTTTTCCATGGTTATTCTATTGGAAAAGAACGAGTTTTGGACAACTACCTTTCATTCTTGCCAAACTCTTTGCAGACCCCCGTGCAAGCTTTAGAACAAGATTTTGGATGTTTTCTTTCCTGGCAGAGTTTCTCCTTGCAAGATATGGTGGAAAAGCTTTTTGCTGAGTGTAGAGCGGCAAGACACGCAGAAGACGCAGATACGCAGCTCTCCGAAGCTAAGTGCCGGTCCCGGGCTTCTTTCGGCACAAACCGCTCTCAGGAGCTCCCTGCGCTCGCCACAATGCTCTGTGTGCGAAGAAGCCGCTTCTTCGCCTCCTGGAGAATCGGCGAGCGGCAGCTTCCCAAAGGCGAAGATGCAAGCTGCAGCACGCAGGCACAGTGTGGGCAGCCTTCAGACTTAGAGAAAACAGTACTTTACCACTCTCCTGCCTTTTCCATGGTTATTCTATTGGAAAAGAACGAGTTTTGGACAACTACCTTTCATTCTTGCCAAACTCTTTGCAGACCCCCGTGCAAGCTTTAGAACAAGATTTTGGATGTTTTCTTTCCTGGCAGAGTTTCTCCTTGCAAGATATGGTGGAAAAGCTTTTTGCTGAGTGTAGAGCGGCAAGACACGCAGAAGACGCAGATACGCAGCTCTCCGAAGCTAAGTGCCGGTCCCGGGCTTCTTTCGGCACAAACCGCTCTCAGGAGCTCCCTGCGCTTGCCACAATGCTCTGTGTGCGAAGAAGCCGCTTCTTCGCCTCCTGGAGAATCGGCGAGCGGCAGCTTCCCAAAGGCGAAGATGCAAGCTGCAGCACACAGGCACAGTGTGGGCAGCCTTCAGACTTCGAGAAAACAGTACTTTACCACTCTCCTGCCTTTTCCATGGTTATTCTATTGGAAAAGAACGAGTTTTGGACAACTACCTTTCATTCTTGCCAAACTCTTTGCAGACCCCCGTGCAAGCTTTAGAACAAGATTTTGGATGTTTTCTTTCCTGGCAGAGTTTCTCCTTGCAAGATATGGTGGAAAAGCTTTTTGCTGAGTGTAGAGCGGCAAGACACGCAGAAGACGCAGATACGCAGCTCTCCGAAGCTAAGTGCCGGTCCCGGGCTTCTTTCGGCACAAACCGCTCTCAGGAGCTCCCTGCGCTCGCCACAATGCTCTGTGTGCGAAGAAGCCGCTTCTTCGCCTCCGGGAGAATCGGCGAGCGGCAGCTTCCCAAAGGCGAAGATGCAAGCTGCAGCACACAGGCACAGTGTGGGCAGCATTCAGACTTAGAGAAAACAGTACTTTACCACTCTCCTGCCTTTTCCATGGTTATTCAATTGGAAAAGAACGAGTTTTGGACAACTACCTTTCATTCTTGCCAAACTCTTTGCAGACCCCCGTGCAAGCTTTAGAACAAGATTTTGGATGTTTTCTTTCCTGGCAGAGTTTCTCCTTGCAAGATATGGTGGAAAAGCTTTTTGCTGAGTGTAGAGCGGCAAGACACGCAGAAGACGCAGATACGCAGCTCTCCGAAGCTAAGTGCCGGTCCCGGGCTTCTTTCGGCACAAACCGCTCTCAGGAGCTCCCTGCGCTCGCCACAATGCTCTGTGTGCGAAGAAGCCGCTTCTTCGCCTGCGGGAGAATCGGCGAGCGGCAGCTTCCCAAAGGCGAAGATGCAAGCTGCAGCACACAGGCACAGTGTGGGCAGCCTTCAGACTTAGAGAAAACAGTACTTTACCACTCTCCTGCCTTTTCCATGGTTATTCTATTGGAAAAGAACGAGTTTTGGACAACTACCTTTCATTCTTGCCAAACTCTTTGCAGACCCCCGTGCAAGCTTTAGAACAAGATTTTGGATGTTTTCTTTCCTGGCAGAGTTTCTCCTTGCAAGATATGGTGGAAAAGCTTTTTGCTGAGTGTAGAGCGGCAAGACACGCAGAAGACGCAGATACGCAGCTCTCCGAAGCTAAGTGCCGGTCCCGGGCTTCTTTCGGCACAAACCGCTCTCAGGAGCTCCCTGCGCTCGCCACAATGCTCTGTGTGCGAAGAAGCAGCTTCTTCGCCTCCGGGAGAATCGGCGAGCGGCAGCTTCCCAAAGGCGAAGATGCAAGCTGCAGCACACAGGCACAGTGTGGGCAGCCTTCAGACTTAGAGAAAACAGTACTTTACCACTCTCCTGCCTTTTCCATGGTTATTCTATTGGAAAAGAACGAGTTTTGGACAACTACCTTTCATTCTTGCCAAACTCTTTGCAGACCCCCGTGCAAGCTTTAGAAGAAGATTTTGGATGTTTTCTTTCCTGGCAGAGTTTCTCCTTGCAAGATATGGTGGAAAAGCTTTTTGCTGAGTGTAGAGCGGCAAGACACGCAGAAGACGCAGATACGCAGCTCTCCGAAGCTAAGTGCCGGTCCCGGGCTTCTTTCGGCACAAACCGCTCTCAGGAGCTCCCTGCGCTCGCCACAATGCTCTGTGTGCGAAGAAGCCGCTTCTTCGCCTCCGGGAGAATCGGCGAGCGGCAGCTTCCCAAAGGCGAAGATGCAAGCTGCAGCACGCAGGCACAGTGTGGGCAGCCTTCAGACTTAGAGAAAACAGTACTTTACCACTCTCCTGCCTTTTCCATGGTTATTCTATTGGAAAAGAACGAGTTTTGGACAACTACCTTTCATTCTTGCCAAACTCTTTGCAGACCCCCGTGCAAGCTTTAGAACAAGATTTTGGATGTTTTCTTTCCTGGCAGAGTTTCTCCTTGCAAGATATGGTGGAAAAGCTTTTTGCTGAGTGTAGAGCGGCAAGACACGCAGAAGACGCAGATACGCAGCTCTCCGAAGCTAAGTGCCGGTCCCGGGCTTCTTTCGGCACAAACCGCTCTCAGGAGCTCCCTGCGCTCGCCACAATGCTCTGTGTGCGAAGAAGCAGCTTCTTCGCCTCCGGGAGAATCGGCGAGCGGCAGCTTCCCAAAGGCGAAGATGCAAGCTGCAGCACACAGGCACAGTGTGGGCAGCCTTCAGACTTAGAGAAAACAGTACTTTACCACTCTCCTGCCTTTTCCATGGTTATTCTATTGGAAAAGAACGAGTTTTGGACAACTACCTTTCATTCTTGCCAAACTCTTTGCAGACCCCCGTGCACGCTTTAGAACAAGATTTTGGATGTTTTCTTTCCTGGCAGAGTTTCTCCTTGCAAGATATGGTGGAAAAGCTTTTTGCTGAGTGTAGAGCGGCAAGACACGCAGAAGACGCAGATACGCAGCTCTCCGAAGCTAAGTGCCGGTCCCGGGCTTCTTTCGGCACAAACCGCTCTCAGGAGCTCCCTGCGCTCGCCACAATGCTCTGTGTGCGAAGAAGCCGCTTCTTCGCCTCCGGGAGAATCGGCGAGCGGCAGCTTCCCAAAGGCGAAGATGCAAGCTGCAGCACGCAGGCACAGTGTGGGCAGCCTTCAGACTTAGAGAAAACAGTACTTTACCACTCTCCTGCCTTTTCCATGGTTATTCTATTGGAAAAGAACGAGTTTTGGACAACTACCTTTCATTCTTGCCAAACTCTTTGCAGACCCCCGTGCAAGCTTTAGAACAAGATTTTGGATGTTTTCTTTCCTGGCAGAGTTTCTCCTTGCAAGATATGGTGGAAAAGCTTTTTGCTGAGTGTAGAGCGGCAAGACACGCAGAAGACGCAGATACGCAGCTCTCCGAAGCTAAGTGCCGGTCCCGGGCTTCTTTCGGCACAAACCGCTCTCAGGAGCTCCCTGCGCTCGCCACAATGCTCTGTGTGCGAAGAAGCCGCTTCTTCGCCTCCGGGAGAATCGGCGAGCGGCAGCTTCCCAAAGGCGAAGATGCAAGCTGCAGCATGCAGGCACAGTGTGGGCAGCCTTCAGACTTAGAGAAAACAGTACTTTACCACTCTCCTGCCTTTTCCATGGTTATTCTATTGGAAAAGAACGAGTTTTGGACAACTACCTTTCATTCTTGCCAAACTCTTTGCAGACCCCCTTGCAAGCTTTAGAACAAGATTTTGGATGTTTTCTTTCCTGGCAGAGTTTCTCCTTGCAAGATATGGTGGAAAAGCTTTTTGCTGAGTGTAGAGCGGCAAGACACGCAGAAGACGCAGATACGCAGCTCTCCGAAGCTAAGTGCCGGTCCCGGGCTTCTTTCGGCACAAACCGCTCTCAGGAGCTCCCTGCGCTCGCCACAATGCTCTGTGTGCGAAGAAGCCGCTTCTTCGCCTCCGGGAGAATCGGCCAGCGGCAGCTTCCCAAAGGCGAAGATGCAAGCTGCAGCACACAGGCACAGTGTGGGCAGCCTTCAGACTTCGAGAAAACAGTACTTTACCACTCTCCTGCCTTTTCCATGGTTATTCTATTGGAAAAGAACGAGTTTTGGACAACTACCTTTCATTCTTGCCAAACTCTTTGCAGACCCCCGTGCAAGCTTTAGAACAAGATTTTGGATGTTTTCTTTCCTGGCAGAGTTTCTCCTTGCAAGATATGGTGGAAAAGCTTTTTGCTGAGTGTAGAGCGGCAAGACACGCAGAAGACGCAGATACGCAGCTCTCCGAAGCTAAGTGCCGGTCCCGGGCTTCTTTCGGCACAAACCGCTCTCAGGAGCTCCCTGCGCTCGCCACAATGCTCTGTGTGCGAAGAAGCCGCTTCTTCGCCTCCTGGAGAATCGGCGAGCGGCAGCTTCCCAAAGGCGAAGATGCAAGCTGCAGCACGCAGGCACAGTGTGGGCAGCCTTCAGACTTCGAGAAAACAGTACTTTACCACTCTCCTGCCTTTTTCATGGTTATTCTATTGGAAAAGAACGAGTTTTGGACAACTACCTTTCATTCTTGCCAAACTCTTTGCAGACCCCCGTGCAAGCTTTAGAACAAGATTTTGGATGTTTTCTTTCCTGGCAGAGTTTCTCCTTGCAAGATATGGTGGAAAAGCTTTTTGCTGAGTGTAGAGCGGCAAGACACGCAGAAGACGCAGATACGCAGCTCTCCGAAGCTAAGTGCCGGTCCCGGGCTTCTTTCGGCACAAACCGCTCTCAGGAGCTCCCTGCGCTCGCCACAATGCTCTGTGTGCGAAGAAGCAGCTTCTTCGCCTCCTGGAGAATCGGCGAGCGGCAGCTTCCCAAAGGCGAAGATGCAAGCTGCAGCACACAGGCACAGTGTGGGCAGCCTTCAGACTTAGAGAAAACAGTACTTTACCACTCTCCTGCCTTTTCCATGGTTATTCTATTGGAAAAGAACGAGTTTTGGACAACTACCTTTCATTCTTGCCAAACTCTTTGCAGACCCCCGTGCAAGCTTTAGAACAAGATTTTGGATGTTTTCTTTCCTGGCAGAGTTTCTCCTTGCAAGATATGGTGGAAAAGCTTTTTGCTGAGTGTAGAGCGGCAAGACACGCAGAAGACGCAGATACGCAGCTCTCCGAAGCTAAGTGCCGGTCCCGGGCTTCTTTCGGCACAAACCGCTCTCAGGAGCTCCCTGCGCTCGCCACAATGCTCTGTATGCGAAGAAGCCGCTTCTTCGCCTCCGGGAGAATCGGCGAGCGGCAGCTTCCCAAAGGCGAAGATGCAAGCTGCAGCACACAGGCACAGTGTGGGCAGCATTCAGACTTAGAGAAAACAGTACTTTACCACTCTCCTGCCTTTTCCATGGTTATTCTATTGGAAAAGAACGAGTTTTGGACAACTACCTTTCATTCTTGCCAAACTCTTTGCAGACCCCCGTGCAAGCTTTAGAACAAGATTTTGGATGTTTTCTTTCCTGGCAGAGTTTCTCCTTGCAAGATATGGTGGAAAAGCTTTTTGCTGAGTGTAGAGCGGCAAGACACGCAGAAGACGCAGATACGCAGCTCTCCGAAGCTAAGTGCCGGTCCCGGGCTTCTTTCGGCACAAACCGCTCTCAGGAGCTCCCTGCGCTCGCCACAATGCTCTGTGTGCGAAGAAGCCGCTTCTTCGCCTCCGGGAGAATCGGCGAGCGGCAGCTTCCCAAAGGCGAAGATGCAAGCTGCAGCACACAGGCACAGTGTGGGCAGCCTTCAGACTTCGAGAAAACAGTACTTTACCACTCTCCTGCCTTTTCCATGGTTATTCTATTGGAAAAGAACGAGTTTTGGACAACTACCTTTCATTCTTGCCAAACTCTTTGCAGACCCCCGTGCAAGCTTTAGAACAAGATTTTGGATGTTTTCTTTCCTGGCAGAGTTTCTCCTTGCAAGATATGGTGGAAAAGCTTTTTGCTGAGTGTAGAGCGGCAAGACACGCAGAAGATGCAGATACGCAGCTCTCCGAAGCTAAGTGCCGGTCCCGGGCTTCTTTCGGCACAAACCGCTCTCAGGAGCTCCCTGCGCTCGCCACAATGCTCTGTGTGCGAAGAAGCCGCTTCTTCGCCTCCGGGAGAATCGGCGAGCGGCAGCTTCCCAAAGGCGAAGATGCAAGCTGCAGCACACAGGCACAGTGTGGGCAGCCTTCAGACTTAGAGAAAACAGTACTTTACCACTCTCCTGCCTTTTCCATGGTTATTCTATTGGAAAAGAACGAGTTTTGGACAACTACCTTTCATTCTTGCCAAACTCTTTGCAGACCCCCGTGCAAGCTTTAGAACAAGATTTTGGATGTTTTCTTTCCTGGCAGAGTTTCTCCTTGCAAGATATGGTGGAAAAGCTTTTTGCTGAGTGTAGAGCGGCAAGACACGCAGAAGACGCAGATACGCAGCTCTCCGAAGCTAAGTGCCGGTCCCGGGCTTCTTTCGGCACAAACCGCTCTCAGGAGCTCCCTGCGCTCGCCACAATGCTCTGTGTGCGAAGAAGCCGCTTCTTCGCCTCCGGGAGAATCGGCGAGCGGCAGCTTCCCAAAGGCGAAGATGCAAGCTGCAGCACACAGGCACAGTGTGGGCAGCCTTCAGACTTAGAGAAAACAGTACTTTACCACTCTCCTGCCTTTTCCATGGTTATTCTATTGGAAAAGAACGAGTTTTGGACAACTACCTTTCATTCTTGCCAAACTCTTTGCAGACCCCCGTGCAAGCTTTAGAACAAGATTTTGGATGTTTTCTTTCCTGGCAGAGTTTCTCCTTGCAAGATATGGTGGAAAAGCTTTTTGCTGAGTGTAGAGCGGCAAGACACGCAGAAGACGCAGATACGCAGCTCTCCGAAGCTAAGTGCCGGTCCCGGGCTTCTTTCGGCACAAACCGCTCTCAGGAGCTCCCTGCGCTCGCCACAATGCTCTGTGTGCGAAGAAGCCGCTTCTTCGCCTCCTGGAGAATCGGCGAGCGGCAGCTTCCCAAAGGCGAAGATGCAAGCTGCAGCACGCAGGCACAGTGTGGGCAGCCTTCAGACTTCGAGAAAACAGTACTTTACCACTCTCCTGCCTTTTTCATGGTTATTCTATTGGAAAAGAACGAGTTTTGGACAACTACCTTTCATTCTTGCCAAACTCTTTGCAGACCCCCGTGCAAGCTTTAGAACAAGATTTTGGATGTTTTCTTTCCTGGCAGAGTTTCTCCTTGCAAGATATGGTGGAAAAGCTTTTTGCTGAGTGTAGAGCGGCAAGACACGCAGAAGACGCAGATACGCAGCTCTCCGAAGCTAAGTGCCGGTCCCGGGCTTCTTTCGGCACAAACCGCTCTCAGGAGCTCCCTGCGCTCGCCACAATGCTCTGTGTGCGAAGAAGCAGCTTCTTCGCCTCCTGGAGAATCGGCGAGCGGCAGCTTCCCAAAGGCGAAGATGCAAGCTGCAGCACACAGGCACAGTGTGGGCAGCCTTCAGACTTAGAGAAAACAGTACTTTACCACTCTCCTGCCTTTTCCATGGTTATTCTATTGGAAAAGAACGAGTTTTGGACAACTACCTTTCATTCTTGCCAAACTCTTTGCAGACCCCCGTGCAAGCTTTAGAACAAGATTTTGGATGTTTTCTTTCCTGGCAGAGTTTCTCCTTGCAAGATATGGTGGAAAAGCTTTTTGCTGAGTGTAGAGCGGCAAGACACGCAGAAGACGCAGATACGCAGCTCTCCGAAGCTAAGTGCCGGTCCCGGGCTTCTTTCGGCACAAACCGCTCTCAGGAGCTCCCTGCGCTCGCCACAATGCTCTGTGTGCGAAGAAGCAGCTTCTTCGCCTCCGGGAGAATCGGCGAGCGGCAGCTTCCCAAAGGCGAAGATGCAAGCTGCAGCACACAGGCACAGTGTGGGCAGCCTTCAGACTTAGAGAAAACAGTACTTTACCACTCTCCTGCCTTTTCCATGGTTATTCTATTGGAAAAGAACGAGTTTTGGACAACTACCTTTCATTCTTGCCAAACTCTTTGCAGACCCCCGTGCAAGCTTTAGAAGAAGATTTTGGATGTTTTCTTTCCTGGCAGAGTTTCTCCTTGCAAGATATGGTGGAAAAGCTTTTTGCTGAGTGTAGAGCGGCAAGACACGCAGAAGACGCAGATACGCAGCTCTCCGAAGCTAAGTGCCGGTCCCGGGCTTCTTTCGGCACAAACCGCTCTCAGGAGCTCCCTGCGCTCGCCACAATGCTCTGTGTGCGAAGAAGCCGCTTCTTCGCCTCCGGGAGAATCGGCGAGCGGCAGCTTCCCAAAGGCGAAGATGCAAGCTGCAGCACGCAGGCACAGTGTGGGCAGCCTTCAGACTTAGAGAAAACAGTACTTTACCACTCTCCTGCCTTTTCCATGGTTATTCTATTGGAAAAGAACGAGTTTTGGACAACTACCTTTCATTCTTGCCAAACTCTTTGCAGACCCCCGTGCAAGCTTTAGAACAAGATTTTGGATGTTTTCTTTCCTGGCAGAGTTTCTCCTTGCAAGATATGGTGGAAAAGCTTTTTGCTGAGTGTAGAGCGGCAAGACACGCAGAAGACGCAGATACGCAGCTCTCCGAAGCTAAGTGCCGGTCCCGGGCTTCTTTCGGCACAAACCGCTCTCAGGAGCTCCCTGCGCTCGCCACAATGCTCTGTGTGCGAAGAAGCAGCTTCTTCGCCTCCGGGAGAATCGGCGAGCGGCAGCTTCCCAAAGGCGAAGATGCAAGCTGCAGCACACAGGCACAGTGTGGGCAGCCTTCAGACTTAGAGAAAACAGTACTTTACCACTCTCCTGCCTTTTCCATGGTTATTCTATTGGAAAAGAACGAGTTTTGGACAACTACCTTTCATTCTTGCCAAACTCTTTGCAGACCCCCGTGCACGCTTTAGAACAAGATTTTGGATGTTTTCTTTCCTGGCAGAGTTTCTCCTTGCAAGATATGGTGGAAAAGCTTTTTGCTGAGTGTAGAGCGGCAAGACACGCAGAAGACGCAGATACGCAGCTCTCCGAAGCTAAGTGCCGGTCCCGGGCTTCTTTCGGCACAAACCGCTCTCAGGAGCTCCCTGCGCTCGCCACAATGCTCTGTGTGCGAAGAAGCCGCTTCTTCGCCTCCGGGAGAATCGGCGAGCGGCAGCTTCCCAAAGGCGAAGATGCAAGCTGCAGCACGCAGGCACAGTGTGGGCAGCCTTCAGACTTAGAGAAAACAGTACTTTACCACTCTCCTGCCTTTTCCATGGTTATTCTATTGGAAAAGAACGAGTTTTGGACAACTACCTTTCATTCTTGCCAAACTCTTTGCAGACCCCCGTGCAAGCTTTAGAACAAGATTTTGGATGTTTTCTTTCCTGGCAGAGTTTCTCCTTGCAAGATATGGTGGAAAAGCTTTTTGCTGAGTGTAGAGCGGCAAGACACGCAGAAGACGCAGATACGCAGCTCTCCGAAGCTAAGTGCCGGTCCCGGGCTTCTTTCGGCACAAACCGCTCTCAGGAGCTCCCTGCGCTCGCCACAATGCTCTGTGTGCGAAGAAGCCGCTTCTTCGCCTCCGGGAGAATCGGCGAGCGGCAGCTTCCCAAAGGCGAAGATGCAAGCTGCAGCATGCAGGCACAGTGTGGGCAGCCTTCAGACTTAGAGAAAACAGTACTTTACCACTCTCCTGCCTTTTCCATGGTTATTCTATTGGAAAAGAACGAGTTTTGGACAACTACCTTTCATTCTTGCCAAACTCTTTGCAGACCCCCTTGCAAGCTTTAGAACAAGATTTTGGATGTTTTCTTTCCTGGCAGAGTTTCTCCTTGCAAGATATGGTGGAAAAGCTTTTTGCTGAGTGTAGAGCGGCAAGACACGCAGAAGACGCAGATACGCAGCTCTCCGAAGCTAAGTGCCGGTCCCGGGCTTCTTTCGGCCCAAACCGCTCTCAGGAGCTCCCTGCGCTCGCCACAATGCTCTGTGTGCGAAGAAGCCGCTTCTTCGCCTCCGGGAGAATCGGCCAGCGGCAGCTTCCCAAAGGCGAAGATGCAAGCTGCAGCACACAGGCACAGTGTGGGCAGCCTTCAGACTTCGAGAAAACAGTACTTTACCACTCTCCTGCCTTTTCCATGGTTATTCTATTGGAAAAGAACGAGTTTTGGACAACTACCTTTCATTCTTGCCAAACTCTTTGCAGACCCCCGTGCAAGCTTTAGAACAAGATTTTGGATGTTTTCTTTCCTGGCAGAGTTTCTCCTTGCAAGATATGGTGGAAAAGCTTTTTGCTGAGTGTAGAGCGGCAAGACACGCAGAAGACGCAGATACGCAGCTCTCCGAAGCTAAGTGCCGGTCCCGGGCTTCTTTCGGCACAAACCGCTCTCAGGAGCTCCCTGCGCTCGCCACAATGCTCTGTGTGCGAAGAAGCCGCTTCTTCGCCTCCTGGAGAATCGGCGAGCGGCAGCTTCCCAAAGGCGAAGATGCAAGCTGCAGCACGCAGGCACAGTGTGGGCAGCCTTCAGACTTCGAGAAAACAGTACTTTACCACTCTCCTGCCTTTTTCATGGTTATTCTATTGGAAAAGAACGAGTTTTGGACAACTACCTTTCATTCTTGCCAAACTCTTTGCAGACCCCCGTGCAAGCTTTAGAACAAGATTTTGGATGTTTTCTTTCCTGGCAGAGTTTCTCCTTGCAAGATATGGTGGAAAAGCTTTTTGCTGAGTGTAGAGCGGCAAGACACGCAGAAGACGCAGATACGCAGCTCTCCGAAGCTAAGTGCCGGTCCCGGGCTTCTTTCGGCACAAACCGCTCTCAGGAGCTCCCTGCGCTCGCCACAATGCTCTGTGTGCGAAGAAGCAGCTTCTTCGCCTCCTGGAGAATCGGCGAGCGGCAGCTTCCCAAAGGCGAAGATGCAAGCTGCAGCACACAGGCACAGTGTGGGCAGCCTTCAGACTTCGAGAAAACAGTACTTTACCACTCTCCTGCCTTTTCCATGGTTATTCTATTGGAAAAGAACGAGTTTTGGACAACTACCTTTCATTCTTGCCAAACTCTTTGCAGACCCCCGTGCAAGCTTTAGAACAAGATTTTGGATGTTTTCTTTCCTGGCAGAGTTTCTCCTTGCAAGATATGGTGGAAAAGCTTTTTGCTGAGTGTAGAGCGGCAAGACACGCAGAAGACGCAGATACGCAGCTCTCCGAAGCTAAGTGCCGGTCCCGGGCTTCTTTCGGCACAAACCGCTCTCAGGAGCTCCCTGCGCTCGCCACAATGCTCTGTATGCGAAGAAGCCGCTTCTTCGCCTCCGGGAGAATCGGCGAGCGGCAGCTTCCCAAAGGCGAAGATGCAAGCTGCAGCACACAGGCACAGTGTGGGCAGCATTCAGACTTAGAGAAAACAGTACTTTACCACTCTCCTGCCTTTTCCATGGTTATTCTATTGGAAAAGAACGAGTTTTGGACAACTACCTTTCATTCTTGCCAAACTCTTTGCAGACCCCCGTGCAAGCTTTAGAACAAGATTTTGGATGTTTTCTTTCCTGGCAGAGTTTCTCCTTGCAAGATATGGTGGAAAAGCTTTTTGCTGAGTGTAGAGCGGCAAGACACGCAGAAGACGCAGATACGCAGCTCTCCGAAGCTAAGTGCCGGTCCCGGGCTTCTTTCGGCACAAACCGCTCTCAGGAGCTCCCTGCGCTCGCCACAATGCTCTGTGTGCGAAGAAGCCGCTTCTTCGCCTCCGGGAGAATCGGCGAGCGGCAGCTTCCCAAAGGCGAAGATGCAAGCTGCAGCACACAGGCACAGTGTGGGCAGCCTTCAGACTTCGAGAAAACAGTACTTTACCACTCTCCTGCCTTTTCCATGGTTATTCTATTGGAAAAGAACGAGTTTTGGACAACTACCTTTCATTCTTGCCAAACTCTTTGCAGACCCCCGTGCAAGCTTTAGAACAAGATTTTGGATGTTTTCTTTCCTGGCAGAGTTTCTCCTTGCAAGATATGGTGGAAAAGCTTTTTGCTGAGTGTAGAGCGGCAAGACACGCAGAAGATGCAGATACGCAGCTCTCCGAAGCTAAGTGCCGGTCCCGGGCTTCTTTCGGCACAAACCGCTCTCAGGAGCTCCCTGCGCTCGCCACAATGCTCTGTGTGCGAAGAAGCCGCTTCTTCGCCTCCGGGAGAATCGGCGAGCGGCAGCTTCCCAAAGGCGAAGATGCAAGCTGCAGCACACAGGCACAGTGTGGGCAGCCTTCAGACTTAGAGAAAACAGTACTTTACCACTCTCCTGCCTTTTCCATGGTTATTCTATTGGAAAAGAACGAGTTTTGGACAACTACCTTTCATTCTTGCCAAACTCTTTGCAGACCCCCGTGCAAGCTTTAGAACAAGATTTTGGATGTTTTCTTTCCTGGCAGAGTTTCTCCTTGCAAGATATGGTGGAAAAGCTTTTTGCTGAGTGTAGAGCGGCAAGACACGCAGAAGACGCAGATACGCAGCTCTCCGAAGCTAAGTGCCGGTCCCGGGCTTCTTTCGGCACAAACCGCTCTCAGGAGCTCCCTGCGCTCGCCACAATGCTCTGTGTGCGAAGAAGCCGCTTCTTCGCCTCCGGGAGAATCGGCGAGCGGCAGCTTCCCAAAGGCGAAGATGCAAGCTGCAGCACACAGGCACAGTGTGGGCAGCCTTCAGACTTAGAGAAAACAGTACTTTACCACTCTCCTGCCTTTTCCATGGTTATTCTATTGGAAAAGAACGAGTTTTGGACAACTACCTTTCATTCTTGCCAAACTCTTTGCAGACCCCCGTGCAAGCTTTAGAACAAGATTTTGGATGTTTTCTTTCCTGGCAGAGTTTCTCCTTGCAAGATATGGTGGAAAAGCTTTTTGCTGAGTGTAGAGCGGCAAGACACGCAGAAGACGCAGATACGCAGCTCTCCGAAGCTAAGTGCCGGTCCCGGGCTTCTTTCGGCACAAACCGCTCTCAGGAGCTCCCTGCGCTCGCCACAATGCTCTGTGTGCGAAGAAGCCGCTTCTTCGCCTCCGGGAGAATCGGCGAGCGGCAGCTTCCCAAAGGCGAAGATGCAAGCTGCAGCACACAGGCACAGTGTGGGCAGCCTTCAGACTTAGAGAAAACAGTACTTTACCACTCTCCTGCCTTTTCCATGGTTATTCTATTGGAAAAGAACGAGTTTTGGACAACTACCTTTCATTCTTGCCAAACTCTTTGCAGACCCCCGTGCAAGCTTTAGAACAAGATTTTGGATGTTTTCTTTCCTGGCAGAGTTTCTCCTTGCAAGATATGGTGGAAAAGCTTTTTGCTGAGTGTAGAGCGGCAAGACACGCAGAAGACGCAGATACGCAGCTCTCCGAAGCTAAGTGCCGGTCCCGGGCTTCTTTCGGCACAAACCGCTCTCAGGAGCTCCCTGCGCTCGCCACAATGCTCTGTGTGCGAAGAAGCCGCTTCTTCGCCTCCGGGAGAATCGGCGAGCGGCAGCTTCCCAAAGGCGAAGATGCAAGCTGCAGCACACAGGCACAGTGTGGGCAGCATTCAGACTTAGAGAAAACAGTACTTTACCACTCTCCTGCCTTTTCCATGGTTATTCTATTGGAAAAGAACGAGTTTTGGACAACTACCTTTCATTCTTGCCAAACTCTTTGCAGACCCCCGTGCAAGCTTTAGAACAAGATTTTGGATGTTTTCTTTCCTGGCAGAGTTTCTCCTTGCAAGATATGGTGGAAAAGCTTTTTGCTGAGTGTAGAGCGGCAAGACACGCAGAAGACGCAGATACGCAGCTCTCCGAAGCTAAGTGCCGGTCCCGGGCTTCTTTCGGCACAAACCGCTCTCAGGAGCTCCCTGCGCTCGCCACAATGCTCTGTGTGCGAAGAAGCCGCTTCTTCGCCTCCGGGAGAATCGGCGAGCGGCAGCTTCCCAAAGGCGAAGATGCAAGCTGCAGCACACAGGCACAGTGTGGGCAGCATTCAGACTTAGAGAAAACAGTACTTTACCACTCTCCTGCCTTTTCCATGGTTATTCTATTGGAAAAGAACGAGTTTTGGACAACTACCTTTCATTCTTGCCAAACTCTTTGCAGACCCCCGTGCAAGCTTTAGAACAAGATTTTGGATGTTTTCTTTCCTGGCAGAGTTTCTCCTTGCAAGATATGGTGGAAAAGCTTTTTGCTGAGTGTAGAGCGGCAAGACACGCAGAAGATGCAGATACGCAGCTCTCCGAAGCTAAGTGCCGGTCCCGGGCTTCTTTCGGCACAAACCGCTCTCAGGAGCTCCCTGCGCTCGCCACAATGCTCTGTGTGCGAAGAAGCCGCTTCTTCGCCTCCGGGAGAATCGGCGAGCGGCAGCTTCCCAAAGGCGAAGATGCAAGCTGCAGCACACAGGCACAGTGTGGGCAGCCTTCAGACTTAGAGAAAACAGTACTTTACCACTCTCCTGCCTTTTCCATGGTTATTCTATTGGAAAAGAACGAGTTTTGGACAACTACCTTTCATTCTTGCCAAACTCTTTGCAGACCCCCGTGCAAGCTTTAGAACAAGATTTTGGATGTTTTCTTTCCTGGCAGAGTTTCTCCTTGCAAGATATGGTGGAAAAGCTTTTTGCTGAGTGTAGAGCGGCAAGACACGCAGAAGACGCAGATACGCAGCTCTCCGAAGCTAAGTGCCGGTCCCGGGCTTCTTTCGGCACAAACCGCTCTCAGGAGCTCCCTGCGCTCGCCACAATGCTCTGTGTGCGAAGAAGCCGCTTCTTCGCCTGCGGGAGAATCGGCGAGCGGCAGCTTCCCAAAGGCGAAGATGCAAGCTGCAGCACACAGGCACAGTGTGGGCAGCCTTCAGACTTAGAGAAAACAGTACTTTACCACTCTCCTGCCTTTTCCATGGTTATTCTATTGGAAAAGAACGAGTTTTGGACAACTACCTTTCATTCTTGCCAAACTCTTTGCAGACCCCCGTGCAAGCTTTAGAACAAGATTTTGGATGTTTTCTTTCCTGGCAGAGTTTCTCCTTGCAAGATATGGTGGAAAAGCTTTTTGCTGAGTGTAGAGCGGCAAGACACGCAGAAGACGCAGATACGCAGCTCTCCGAAGCTAAGTGCCGGTCCCGGGCTTCTTTCGGCACAAACCGCTCTCAGGAGCTCCCTGCGCTCGCCACAATGCTCTGTGTGCGAAGAAGCCGCTTCTTCGCCTCCGGGAGAATCGGCGAGCGGCAGCTTCCCAAAGGCGAAGATGCAAGCTGCAGCACACAGGCACAGTGTGGGCAGCCTTCAGACTTAGAGAAAACAGTACTTTACCACTCTCCTGCCTTTTCCATGGTTATTCTATTGGAAAAGAACGAGTTTTGGACAACTACCTTTCATTCTTGCCAAACTCTTTGCAGACCCCCGTGCAAGCTTTAGAAGAAGATTTTGGATGTTTTCTTTCCTGGCAGAGTTTCTCCTTGCAAGATATGGTGGAAAAGCTTTTTGCTGAGTGTAGAGCGGCAAGACACGCAGAAGACGCAGATACGCAGCTCTCCGAAGCTAAGTGCCGGTCCCGGGCTTCTTTCGGCACAAACCGCTCTCAGGAGCTCCCTGCGCTCGCCACAATGCTCTGTGTGCGAAGAAGCCGCTTCTTCGCCTCCGGGAGAATCGGCGAGCGGCAGCTTCCCAAAGGCGAAGATGCAAGCTGCAGCACGCAGGCACAGTGTGGGCAGCCTTCAGACTTAGAGAAAACAGTACTTTACCACTCTCCTGCCTTTTCCATGGTTATTCTATTGGAAAAGAACGAGTTTTGGACAACTACCTTTCATTCTTGCCAAACGCTTTGCAGACCCCCTTGCAAGCTTTAGAACAAGATTTTGGATGTTTTCTTTCCTGGCAGAGTTTCTCCTTGCAAGATATGGTGGAAAAGCTTTTTGCTGAGTGTAGAGCGGCAAGACACGCAGAAGACGCAGATACGCAGCTCTCCGAAGCTAAGTGCCGGTCCCGGGCTTCTTTCGGCACAAACCGCTCTCAGGAGCTCCCTGCGCTCGCCACAATGCTCTGTGTGCGAAGAAGCCGCTTCTTCGCCTCCGGGAGAATCGGCGAGCGGCAGCTTCCCAAAGGCGAAGATGCAAGCTGCAGCACACAGGCACAGTGTGGGCAGCCTTCAGACTTCGAGAAAACAGTACTTTACCACTCTCCTGTCTTTTCCATGGTTATTCTATTGGAAAAGAACGAGTTTTGGACAACTACCTTTCATTCTTGCCAAACTCTTTGCAGACCCCCGTGCAAGCTTTAGAACAAGATTTTGGATGTTTTCTTTCCTGGCAGAGTTTCTCCTTGCAAGATATGGTGGAAAAGCTTTTTGCTGAGTGTAGAGCGGCAAGACACGCAGAAGACGCAGATACGCAGCTCTCCGAAGCTAAGTGCCGGTCCCGGGCTTCTTTCGGCACAAACCGCTCTCAGGAGCTCCCTGCGCTCGCCACAATGCTCTGTGTGCGAAGAAGCCGCTTCTTCGCCTCCGGGAGAATCGGCGAGCGGCAGCTTCCCAAAGGCGAAGATGCAAGCTGCAGCACGCAGGCACAGTGTGGGCAGCCTTCAGACTTAGAGAAAACAGTACTTTACCACTCTCCTGCCTTTTCCATGGTTATTCTATTGGAAAAGAACGAGTTTTGGACAACTACCTTTCATTCTTGCCAAACTCTTTGCAGACCCCCGTGCAAGCTTTAGAACAAGATTTTGGATGTTTTCTTTCCTGGCAGAGTTTCTCCTTGCAAGATATGCTGGAAAAGCTTCTGGCTGAGTGTAGAGCGGCAAGACACGCAGAAGACGCAGATACGCAGCTCTCCGAAGCTAAGTGCCGGTCCCGGGCTTCTTTCGGCACAAACCGCTCTCAGGAGCTCCCTGCGCTCGCCACAATGCTGTGTGTGCGAAGAAGCCGCTTCTTCGCCTCCGGGAGAATCGGCGAGCGGCAGCTTCCCAAAGGCGAAGATGCAAGCTGCAGCACACAGGCACAGTGTGGGCAGCCTTCAGACTTAGAGAAAACAGTACTTTACCACTCTCCTGCCTTTTCCATGGTTATTCTATTGGAAAAGAACGAGTTTTGGACAACTACCTTTCATTCTTGCCAAACTCTTTGCAGACCCCCGTGCAAGCTTTAGAACAAGATTTTGGATGTTTTCTTTCCTGGCAGAGTTTCTCCTTGCAAGATATGGTGGAAAAGCTTTTTGCTGAGTGTAGAGCGGCAAGACACGCAGAAGACGCAGATACGCAGCTCTCCGAAGCTAAGTGCCGGTCCCGGGCTTCTTTCGGCACAAACCGCTCTCAGGAGCTCCCTGCGCTCGCCACAATGCTCTGTGTGCGAAGAAGCCGCTTCTTCGCCTCCGGGAGAATCGGCGAGCGGCAGCTTCCCAAAGGCGAAGATGCAAGCTGCAGCACACAGGCACAGTGTGGGCAGCCTTCAGACTTAGAGAAAACAGTACTTTACCACTCTCCTGCCTTTTCCATGGTTATTCAATTGGAAAAGAACGAGTTTTGGACAACTACCTTTCATTCTTGCCAAACTCTTTGCAGACCCCCGTGCAAGCTTTAGAACAAGATTTTGGATGTTTTCTTTCCTGGCAGAGTTTCTCCTTGCAAGATATGGTGGAAAAGCTTTTTGCTGAGTGTAGAGCGGCAAGACACGCAGAAGACGCAGATACGCAGCTCTCCGAAGCTAAGTGCCGGTCCCGGGCTTCTTTCGGCACAAACCGCTCTCAGGAGCTCCCTGCGCTCGCCACAATGCTCTGTGTGCGAAGAAGCCGCTTCTTCGCCTGCGGGAGAATCGGCGAGCGGCAGCTTCCCAAAGGCGAAGATGCAAGCTGCAGCACACAGGCACAGTGTGGGCAGCCTTCAGACTTAGAGAAAACAGTACTTTACCACTCTCCTGCCTTTTCCATGGTTATTCTATTGGAAAAGAACGAGTTTTGGACAACTACCTTTCATTCTTGCCAAACTCTTTGCAGACCCCCGTGCAAGCTTTAGAACAAGATTTTGGATGTTTTCTTTCCTGGCAGAGTTTCTCCTTGCAAGATATGGTGGAAAAGCTTTTTGCTGAGTGTAGAGCGGCAAGACACGCAGAAGACGCAGATACGCAGCTCTCCGAAGCTAAGTGCCGGTCCCGGGCTTCTTTCGGCACAAACCGCTCTCAGGAGCTCCCTGCGCTCGCCACAATGCTCTGTGTGCGAAGAAGCCGCTTCTTCGCCTCCTGGAGAATCGGCGAGCGGCAGCTTCCCAAAGGCGAAGATGCAAGCTGCAGCACGCAGGCACAGTGTGGGCAGCCTTCAGACTTAGAGAAAACAGTACTTTACCACTCTCCTGCCTTTTCCATGGTTATTCTATTGGAAAAGAACGAGTTTTGGACAACTACCTTTCATTCTTGCCAAACTCTTTGCAGACCCCCGTGCAAGCTTTAGAACAAGATTTTGGATGTTTTCTTTCCTGGCAGAGTTTCTCCTTGCAAGATATGGTGGAAAAGCTTTTTGCTGAGTGTAGAGCGGCAAGACACGCAGAAGACGCAGATACGCAGCTCTCCGAAGCTAAGTGCCGGTCCCGGGCTTCTTTCGGCACAAACCGCTCTCAGGAGCTCCCTGCGCTTGCCACAATGCTCTGTGTGCGAAGAAGCAGCTTCTTCGCCTCCTGGAGAATCGGCGAGCGGCAGCTTCCCAAAGGCGAAGATGCAAGCTGCAGCACACAGGCACAGTGTGGGCAGCCTTCAGACTTAGAGAAAACAGTACTTTACCACTCTCCTGCCTTTTCCATGGTTATTCTATTGGAAAAGAACGAGTTTTGGACAACTACCTTTCATTCTTGCCAAACTCTTTGCAGACCCCCGTGCAAGCTTTAGAACAAGATTTTGGATGTTTTCTTTCCTGGCAGAGTTTCTCCTTGCAAGATATGGTGGAAAAGCTTTTTGCTGAGTGTAGAGCGGCAAGACACGCAGAAGACGCAGATACGCAGCTCTCCGAAGCTAAGTGCCGGTCCCGGGCTTCTTTCGGCACAAACCGCTCTCAGGAGCTCCCTGCGCTCGCCACAATGCTCTGTGTGCGAAGAAGCCGCTTCTTCGCCTCCGGGAGAATCGGCGAGCGGCAGCTTCCCAAAGCGAAGATGCAAGCTGCAGCACACAGGCACAGTGTGGGCAGCATTCAGACTTAGAGAAAACAGTACTTTACCACTCTCCTGCCTTTTCCATGGTTATTCAATTGGAAAAGAACGAGTTTTGGACAACTACCTTTCATTCTTGCCAAACTCTTTGCAGACCCCCGTGCAAGCTTTAGAACAAGATTTTGGATGTTTTCTTTCCTGGCAGAGTTTCTCCTTGCAAGATATGGTGGAAAAGCTTTTTGCTGAGTGTAGAGCGGCAAGACACGCAGAAGACGCAGATACGCAGCTCTCCGAAGCTAAGTGCCGGTCCCGGGCTTCTTTCGGCACAAACCGCTCTCAGGAGCTCCCTGCGCTCGCCACAATGCTCTGTGTGCGAAGAAGCCGCTTCTTCGCCTCCGGGAGAATCGGCGAGCGGCAGCTTCCCAAAGGCGAAGATGCAAGCTGCAGCACGCAGGCACAGTGTGGGCAGCCTTCAGACTTAGAGAAAACAGTACTTTACCACTCTCCTGCCTTTTCCATGGTTATTCTATTGGAAAAGAACGAGTTTTGGACAACTACCTTTCATTCTTGCCAAACTCTTTGCAGACCCCCGTGCAAGCTTTAGAACAAGATTTTGGATGTTTTCTTTCCTGGCAGAGTTTCTCCTTGCAAGATATGGTGGAAAAGCTTTTTGCTGAGTGTAGAGCGGCAAGACACGCAGAAGACGCAGATACGCAGCTCTCCGAAGCTAAGTGCCGGTCCCGGGCTTCTTTCGGCACAAACCGCTCTCAGGAGCTCCCTGCGCTCGCCACAATGCTCTGTGTGCGAAGAAGCCGCTTCTTCGCCTCCGGGAGAATCGGCGAGCGGCAGCTTCCCAAAGGCGAAGATGCAAGCTGCAGCACACAGGCACAGTGTGGGCAGCCTTCAGACTTAGAGAAAACAGTACTTTACCACTCTCCTGCCTTTTCCATGGTTATTCTATTGGAAAAGAACGAGTTTTGGACAACTACCTTTCATTCTTGCCAAACTCTTTGCAGACCCCCGTGCAAGCTTTAGAACAAGATTTTGGATGTTTTCTTTCCTGGCAGAGTTTCTCCTTGCAAGATATGGTGGAAAAGCTTTTTGCTGAGTGTAGAGCGGCAAGACACGCAGAAGACGCAGATACGCAGCTCTCCGAAGCTAAGTGCCGGTCCCGGGCTTCTTTCGGCACAAACCGCTCTCAGGAGCTCCCTGCGCTCGCCACAATGCTCTGTGTGCGAAGAAGCCGCTTCTTCGCCTCCGGGAGAATCGGCGAGCAGCAGCTTCCCAAAGGCGAAGATGCAAGCTGCACCACACAGGCACAGTGTGGGCAGCCTTCAGACTTCGAGAAAACAGTACTTTACCACTCTCCTGCCTTTTCCATGGTTATTCTATTGGAAAAGAACGAGTTTTGGACAACTACCTTTCATTCTTGCCAAACTCTTTGCAGACCCCCGTGCAAGCTTTAGAACAAGATTTTGGATGTTTTCTTTCCTGGCAGAGTTTCTCCTTGCAAGATATGGTGGAAAAGCTTTTTGCTGAGTGTAGAGCGGCAAGACACGCAGAAGACGCAGATACGCAGCTCTCCGAAGCTAAGTGCCGGTCCCGGGCTTCTTTCGGCACAAACCGCTCTCAGGAGCTCCCTGCGCTCGCCACAATGCTCTGTGTGCGAAGAAGCCGCTTCTTCGCCTCCGGGAGAATCGGCGAGCGGCAGCTTCCCAAAGGCGAAGATGCAAGCTGCAGCACGCAGGCACAGTGTGGGCAGCCTTCAGACTTAGAGAAAACAGTACTTTACCACTCTCCTGCCTTTTCCATGGTTATTCTATTGGAAAAGAACGAGTTTTGGACAACTACCTTTCATTCTTGCCAAACGCTTTGCAGACCCCCGTGCAAGCTTTAGAACAAGATTTTGGATGTTTTCTTTCCTGGCAGAGTTTCTCCTTGCAAGATATGGTGGAAAAGCTTTTTGCTGAGTGTAGAGCGGCAAGACACGCAGAAGACGCAGATACGCAGCTCTCCGAAGCTAAGTGCCGGTCCCGGGCTTCTTTCGGCACAAACCGCTCTCAGGAGCTCCCTGCGCTCGCCACAATGCTCTGTGTGCGAAGAAGCCGCTTCTTCGCCTCCGGGAGAATCGGCGAGCGGCAGCTTCCCAAAGGCGAAGATGCAAGCTGCAGCACACAGGCACAGTGTGGGCAGCCTTCAGACTTCGAGAAAACAGTACTTTACCACTCTCCTGCCTTTTCCATGGTTATTCTATTGGAAAAGAACGAGTTTTGGACAACTACCTTTCATTCTTGCCAAACTCTTTGCAGACCCCCGTGCAAGCTTTAGAACAAGATTTTGGATGTTTTCTTTCCTGGCAGAGTTTCTCCTTGCAAGATATGGTGGAAAAGCTTTTTGCTGAGTGTAGAGCGGCAAGACACGCAGAAGACGCAGATACGCAGCTCTCCGAAGCTAAGTGCCGGTCCCGGGCTTCTTTCGGCACAAACCGCTCTCAGGAGCTCCCTGCGCTCGCCACAATGCTCTGTGTGCGAAGAAGCCGCTTCTTCGCCTCCGGGAGAATCGGCGAGCGGCAGCTTCCCAAAGGCGAAGATGCAAGCTGCAGCACGCAGGCACAGTGTGGGCAGCCTTCAGACTTCGAGAAAACAGTACTTTACCACTCTCCTGCCTTTTCCATGGTTATTCTATTGGAAAAGAACGAGTTTTGGACAACTACCTTTCATTCTTGCCAAACTCTTTGCAGACCCCCGTGCAAGCTTTAGAACAAGATTTTGGATGTTTTCTTTCCTGGCAGAGTTTCTCCTTGCAAGATATGGTGGAAAAGCTTTTTGCTGAGTGTAGAGCGGCAAGACACGCAGAAGACGCAGATACGCAGCTCTCCGAAGCTAAGTCCGGAGCTTCTTTCGGCACAAACCGCTCTCAGGAGCTCCCTGCGCTCGCCACAATGCTCTGTGTGCGAAGAAGCCGCTTCTTCGCCTCCGGGAGAATCGGCGAGCGGCAGCTTCCCAAAGGCGAAGATGCAAGCTGCAGCACACAGGCACAGTGTGGGCAGCCTTCAGACTTAGAGAAAACAGTACTTTACCACTCTCCTGCCTTTTCCATGGTTATTCTATTGGAAAAGAACGAGTTTTGGACAACTACCTTTCATTCTTGCCAAACTCTTTGCAGACCCCCGTGCAAGCTTTAGAACAAGATTTTGGATGTTTTCTTTCCTGGCAGAGTTTCTCCTTGCAAGATATGGTGGAAAAGCTTTTTGCTGAGTGTAGAGCGGCAAGACACGCAGAAGACGCAGATACGCAGCTCTCCGAAGCTAAGTGCCGGTCCCGGGCTTCTTTCGGCACAAACCGCTCTCAGGAGCTCCCTGCGCTCGCCACAATGCTCTGTGTGCGAAGAAGCCGCTTCTTCGCCTCCGGGAGAATCGGCGAGCGGCAGCTTCCCAAAGGCGAAGATGCAAGCTGCAGCACGCAGGCACAGTGTGGGCAGCCTTCAGACTTAGAGAAAACAGTACTTTACCACTCTCCTGCCTTTTCCATGGTTATTCTATTGGAAAAGAACGAGTTTTGGACAACTACCTTTCATTCTTGCCAAACTCTTTGCAGACCCCCGTGCAAGCTTTAGAACAAGATTTTGGATGTTTTCTTTCCTGGCAGAGTTTCTCCTTGCAAGATATGGTGGAAAAGCTTTTTGCTGAGTGTAGAGCGGCAAGACACGCAGAAGACGCAGATACGCAGCTCTCCGAAGCTAAGTGCCGGTCCCGGGCTTCTTTCGGCACAAACCGCTCTCAGGAGCTCCCTGCGCTCGCCACAATGCTCTGTGTGCGAAGAAGCCGCTTCTTCGCCTCCTGGAGAATCGGCGAGCGGCAGCTTCCCAAAGGCGAAGATGCAAGCTGCAGCACACAGGCACAGTGTGGGCAGCCTTCAGACTTAGAGAAAACAGTACTTTACCACTCTCCTGCCTTTTCCATGGTTATTCTATTGGAAAAGAACGAGTTTTGGACAACTACCTTTCATTCTTGCCAAACTCTTTGCAGACCCCCGTGCAAGCTTTAGAACAAGATTTTGGATGTTTTCTTTCCTGGCAGAGTTTCTCCTTGCAAGATATGGTGGAAAAGCTTTTTGCTGAGTGTAGAGCGGCAAGACACGCAGAAGACGCAGATACGCAGCTCTCCGAAGCTAAGTGCCGGTCCCGGGCTTCTTTCGGCACAAACCGCTCTCAGGAGCTCCCTGCGCTCGCCACAATGCTCTGTGTGCGAAGAAGCCGCTTCTTCGCCTCCGGGAGAATCGGCGAGCGGCAGCTTCCCAAAGGCGAAGATGCAAGCTGCAGCACACAGGCACAGTGTGGGCAGCCTTCAGACTTAGAGAAAACAGTACTTTACCACTCTCCTGCCTTTTCCATGGTTATTCTATTGGAAAAGAACGAGTTTTGGACAACTACCTTTCATTCTTGCCAAACTCTTTGCAGACCCCCGTGCAAGCTTTAGAACAAGATTTTGGATGTTTTCTTTCCTGGCAGAGTTTCTCCTTGCAAGATATGGTGGAAAAGCTTTTTGCTGAGTGTAGAGCGGCAAGACACGCAGAAGACGCAGATACGCAGCTCTCCGAAGCTAAGTGCCGGTCCCGGGCTTCTTTCGGCACAAACCGCTCTCAGGAGCTCCCTGCGCTCGCCACAATGCTCTGTGTGCGAAGAAGCCGCTTCTTCGCCTCCGGGAGAATCGGCGAGCGGCAGCTTCCCAAAGGCGAAGATGCAAGCTGCAGCACACAGGCACAGTGTGGGCAGCCTTCAGACTTAGAGAAAACAGTACTTTACCACTCTCCTGCCTTTTCCATGGTTATTCTATTGGAAAAGAACGAGTTTTGGACAACTACCTTTCATTCTTGCCAAACTCTTTGCAGACCCCCGTGCAAGCTTTAGAACAAGATTTTGGATGTTTTCTTTCCTGGCAGAGTTTCTCCTTGCAAGATATGGTGGAAAAGCTTTTTGCTGAGTGTAGAGCGGCAAGACACGCAGAAGACGCAGATACGCAGCTCTCCGAAGCTAAGTGCCGGTCCCGGGCTTCTTTCGGCACAAACCGCTCTCAGGAGCTCCCTGCGCTCGCCACAATGCTCTGTGTGCGAAGAAGCCGCTTCTTCGCCTCCGGGAGAATCGGCGAGCAGCAGCTTCCCAAAGGCGAAGATGCAAGCTGCACCACACAGGCACAGTGTGGGCAGCCTTCAGACTTAGAGAAAACAGTACTTTACCACTCTCCTGCCTTTTCCATGGTTATTCAATTGGAAAAGAACGAGTTTTGGACAACTACCTTTCATTCTTGCCAAACTCTTTGCAGACCCCCGTGCAAGCTTTAGAACAAGATTTTGGATGTTTTCTTTCCTGGCAGAGTTTCTCCTTGCAAGATATGGTGGAAAAGCTTTTTGCTGAGTGTAGAGCGGCAAGACACGCAGAAGACGCAGATACGCAGCTCTCCGAAGCTAAGTGCCGGTCCCGGGCTTCTTTCGGCACAAACCGCTCTCAGGAGCTCCCTGCGCTCGCCACAATGCTCTGTGTGCGAAGAAGCCGCTTCTTCGCCTGCGGGAGAATCGGCGAGCGGCAGCTTCCCAAAGGCGAAGATGCAAGCTGCAGCACGCAGGCACAGTGTGGGCAGCCTTCAGACTTAGAGAAAACAGTACTTTACCACTCTCCTGCCTTTTCCATGGTTATTCTATTGGAAAAGAACGAGTTTTGGACAACTACCTTTCATTCTTGCCAAACGCTTTGCAGACCCCCTTGCAAGCTTTAGAACAAGATTTTGGATGTTTTCTTTCCTGGCAGAGTTTCTCCTTGCAAGATATGGTGGAAAAGCTTTTTGCTGAGTGTAGAGCGGCAAGACACGCAGAAGACGCAGATACGCAGCTCTCCGAAGCTAAGTGCCGGTCCCGGGCTTCTTTCGGCACAAACCGCTCTCAGGAGCTCCCTGCGCTCGCCACAATGCTCTGTGTGCGAAGAAGCCGCTTCTTCGCCTCCGGGAGAATCGGCGAGCGGCAGCTTCCCAAAGGCGAAGATGCAAGCTGCAGCACACAGGCACAGTGTGGGCAGCCTTCAGACTTAGAGAAAACAGTACTTTACCACTCTCCTGCCTTTTCCATGGTTATTCTATTGGAAAAGAACGAGTTTTGGACAACTACCTTTCATTCTTGCCAAACTCTTTGCAGACCCCCGTGCAAGCTTTAGAACAAGATTTTGGATGTTTTCTTTCCTGGCAGAGTTTCTCCTTGCAAGATATGGTGGAAAAGCTTTTTGCTGAGTGTAGAGCGGCAAGACACGCAGAAGACGCAGATACGCAGCTCTCCGAAGCTAAGTGCCGGTCCCGGGCTTCTTTCGGCACAAACCGCTCTCAGGAGCTCCCTGCGCTCGCCACAATGCTCTGTGTGCGAAGAAGCAGCTTCTTCGCCTCCTGGAGAATCGGCGAGCGGCAGCTTCCCAAAGGCGAAGATGCAAGCTGCAGCACGCAGGCACAGTGTGGGCAGCCTTCAGACTTAGAGAAAACAGTACTTTACCACTCTCCTGCCTTTTCCATGGTTATTCTATTGGAAAAGAACGAGTTTTGGACAACTACCTTTCATTCTTGCCAAACTCTTTGCAGACCCCCGTGCAAGCTTTAGAACAAGATTTTGGATGTTTTCTTTCCTGTCAGAGTTTCTCCTTGCAAGATATGGTGGAAAAGCTTTTTGCTGAGTGTAGAGCGGCAAGACACGCAGAAGACGCAGATACGCAGCTCTCCGAAGCTAAGTCCGGAGCTTCTTTCGGCACAAACCGCTCTCAGGAGCTCCCTGCGCTCGCCACAATGCTCTGTGTGCGAAGAAGCCGCTTCTTCGCCTCCGGGAGAATCGGCGAGCGGCAGCTTCCCAAAGGCGAAGATGCAAGCTGCAGCACACAGGCACAGTGTGGGCAGCCTTCAGACTTAGAGAAAACAGTACTTTACCACTCTCCTGCCTTTTCCATGGTTATTCTATTGGAAAAGAACGAGTTTTGGACAACTACCTTTCATTCTTGCCAAACTCTTTGCAGACCCCCGTGCAAGCTTTAGAACAAGATTTTGGATGTTTTCTTTCCTGGCAGAGTTTCTCCTTGCAAGATATGGTGGAAAAGCTTTTTGCTGAGTGTAGAGCGGCAAGACACGCAGAAGACGCAGATACGCAGCTCTCCGAAGCTAAGTGCCGGTCCCGGGCTTCTTTCGGCACAAACCGCTCTCAGGAGCTCCCTGCGCTCGCCACAATGCTCTGTGTGCGAAGAAGCCGCTTCTTCGCCTCCGGGAGAATCGGCGAGCGGCAGCTTCCCAAAGGCGAAGATGCAAGCTGCAGCACGCAGGCACAGTGTGGGCAGCCTTCAGACTTAGAGAAAACAGTACTTTACCACTCTCCTGCCTTTTCCATGGTTATTCTATTGGAAAAGAACGAGTTTTGGACAACTACCTTTCATTCTTGCCAAACTCTTTGCAGACCCCCGTGCAAGCTTTAGAACAAGATTTTGGATGTTTTCTTTCCTGGCAGAGTTTCTCCTTGCAAGATATGGTGGAAAAGCTTTTTGCTGAGTGTAGAGCGGCAAGACACGCAGAAGACGCAGATACGCAGCTCTCCGAAGCTAAGTGCCGGTCCCGGGCTTCTTTCGGCACAAACCACTCTCAGGAGCTCCCTGCGCTCGCCACAATGCTCTGTGTGCGAAGAAGCCGCTTCTTCGCCTCCGGGAGAATCGGCGAGCGGCAGCTTCCCAAAGGCGAAGATGCAAGCTGCAGCACACAGGCACAGTGTGGGCAGCCTTCAGACTTAGAGAAAACAGTACTTTACCACTCTCCTGCCTTTTCCATGGTTATTCTATTGGAAAAGAACGAGTTTTGGACAACTACCTTTCATTCTTGCCAAACTCTTTGCAGACCCCCGTGCAAGCTTTAGAACAAGATTTTGGATGTTTTCTTTCCTGGCAGAGTTTCTCCTTGCAAGATATGGTGGAAAAGCTTTTTGCTGAGTGTAGAGCGGCAAGACACACAGAAGACGCAGATACGCAGCTCTCCGAAGCTAAGTGCCGGTCCCGGGCTTCTTTCGGCACAAACCGCTCTCAGGAGCTCCCTGCGCTCGCCACAATGCTCTGTGTGCGAAGAAGCCGCTTCTTCGCCTCCGGGAGAATCGGCGAGCGGCAGCTTCCCAAAGGCGAAGATGCAAGCTGCAGCACACAGGCACAGTGTGGGCAGCCTTCAGACTTAGAGAAAACAGTACTTTACCACTCTCCTGCCTTTTCCATGGTTATTCTATTGGAAAAGAACGAGTTTTGGACAACTACCTTTCATTCTTGCCAAACTCTTTGCAGACCCCCGTGCAAGCTTTAGAAGAAGATTTTGGATGTTTTCTTTCCTGGCAGAGTTTCTCCTTGCAAGATATGGTGGAAAAGCTTTTTGCTGAGTGTAGAGCGGCAAGACACGCAGAAGACGCAGATACGCAGCTCTCCGAAGCTAAGTGCCGGTCCCGGGCTTCTTTCGGCACAAACCGCTCTCAGGAGCTCCCTGCGCTCGCCACAATGCTCTGTGTGCGAAGAAGCCGCTTCTTCGCCTCCGGGAGAATCGGCGAGCGGCAGCTTCCCAAAGGCGAAGATGCAAGCTGCAGCACACAGGCTCAGTGTGGGCAGCCTTCAGACTTCGAGAAAACAGTACTTTACCACTCTCCTGCCTTTTCCATGGTTATTCTATTGGAAAAGAACGAGTTTTGGACAACTACCTTTCATTCTTGCCAAACTCTTTGCAGACCCCCGTGCAAGCTTTAGAAGAAGATTTTGGATGTTTTCTTTCCTGGCAGAGTTTCTCCTTGCAAGATATGGTGGAAAAGCTTTTTGCTGAGTGTAGAGCGGCAAGACACGCAGAAGACGCAGATACGCAGCTCTCCGAAGCTAAGTGCCGGTCCCGGGCTTCTTTCGGCACAAACCGCTCTCAGGAGCTCCCTGCGCTCGCCACAATGCTCTGTGTGCGAAGAAGCCGCTTCTTCGCCTCCGGGAGAATCGGCGAGCGGCAGCTTCCCAAAGGCGAAGATGCAAGCTGCAGCACGCAGGCACAGTGTGGGCAGCCTTCAGACTTAGAGAAAACAGTACTTTACCACTCTCCTGCCTTTTCCATGGTTATTCTATTGGAAAAGAACGAGTTTTGGACAACTACCTTTCATTCTTGCCAAACTCTTTGCAGACCCCCGTGCAAGCTTTAGAACAAGATTTTGGATGTTTTCTTTCCTGGCAGAGTTTCTCCTTGCAAGATATGGTGGAAAAGCTTTTTGCTGAGTGTAGAGCGGCAAGACACGCAGAAGACGCAGATACGCAGCTCTCCGAAGCTAAGTGCCGGTCCCGGGCTTCTTTCGGCACAAACCGCTCTCAGGAGCTCCCTGCGCTCGCCACAATGCTCTGTGTGCGAAGAAGCCGCTTCTTCGCCTCCGGGAGAATCGGCGAGCGGCAGCTTCCCAAAGGCGAAGATGCAAGCTGCAGCACACAGGCACAGTGTGGGCAGCCTTCAGACTTAGAGAAAACAGTACTTTACCACTCTCCTGCCTTTTCCATGGTTATTCTATTGGAAAAGAACGAGTTTTGGACAACTACCTTTCATTCTTGCCAAACTCTTTGCAGACCCCCGTGCAAGCTTTAGAACAAGATTTTGGATGTTTTCTTTCCTGGCAGAGTTTCTCCTTGCAAGATATGGTGGAAAAGCTTTTTGCTGAGTGTAGAGCGGCAAGACACGCAGAAGACGCAGATACGCAGCTCTCCGAAGCTAAGTGCCGGTCCCGGGCTTCTTTCGGCACAAACCGCTCTCAGGAGCTCCCTGCGCTCGCCACAATGCTCTGTGTGCGAAGAAGCCGCTTCTTTGCCTCCGGGAGAATCGGCGAGCGGCAGCTTCCCAAAGGCGAAGATGCAAGCTGCAGCACGCAGGCACAGTGTGGGCAGCCTTCAGACTTAGAGAAAACAGTACTTTACCACTCTCCTGCCTTTTCCATGGTTATTCAATTGGAAAAGAACGAGTTTTGGACAACTACCTTTCATTCTTGCCAAACGCTTTGCAGACCCCCTTGCAAGCTTTAGAACAAGATTTTGGATGTTTTCTTTCCTGGCAGAGTTTCTCCTTGCAAGATATGGTGGAAAAGCTTTTTGCTGAGTGTAGAGCGGCAAGACACGCAGAAGACGCAGATACGCAGCTCTCCGAAGCTAAGTGCCGGTCCCGGGCTTCTTTCGGCACAAACCGCTCTCAGGAGCTCCCTGCGCTCGCCACAATGCTCTGTGTGCGAAGAAGCCGCTTCTTCGCCTCCGGGAGAATCGGCGAGCGGCAGCTTCCCAAAGGCGAAGATGCAAGCTGCAGCACACAGGCACAGTGTGGGCAGCCTTCAGACTTCGAGAAAACAGTACTTTACCACTCTCCTGCCTTTTCCATGGTTATTCTATTGGAAAAGAACGAGTTTTGGACAACTACCTTTCATTCTTGCCAAACTCTTTGCAGACCCCCGTGCAAGCTTTAGAACAAGATTTTGGATGTTTTCTTTCCTGGCAGAGTTTCTCCTTGCAAGATATGGTGGAAAAGCTTTTTGCTGAGTGTAGAGCGGCAAGACACGCAGAAGACGCAGATACGCAGCTCTCCGAAGCTAAGTGCCGGTCCCGGGCTTCTTTCGGCACAAACCGCTCTCAGGAGCTCCCTGCGCTCGCCACAATGCTCTGTGTGCGAAGAAGCCGCTTCTTCGCCTCCGGGAGAATCGGCGAGCGGCAGCTTCCCAAAGGCGAAGATGCAAGCTGCAGCACGCAGGCACAGTGTGGGCAGCCTTCAGACTTAGAGAAAACAGTACTTTACCACTCTCCTGCCTTTTCCATGGTTATTCTATTGGAAAAGAACGAGTTTTGGACAACTACCTTTCATTCTTGCCAAACTCTTTGCAGACCCCCGTGCAAGCTTTAGAACAAGATTTTGGATGTTTTCTTTCCTGGCAGAGTTTCTCCTTGCAAGATATGGTGGAAAAGCTTTTTGCTGAGTGTAGAGCGGCAAGACACGCAGAAGACGCAGATACGCAGCTCTCCGAAGCTAAGTGCCGGTCCCGGGCTTCTTTCGGCACAAACCGCTCTCAGGAGCTCCCTGCGCTCGCCACAATGCTCTGTGTGCGAAGAAGCCGCTTCTTCGCCTCCGGGAGAATCGGCGAGCGGCAGCTTCCCAAAGGCGAAGATGCAAGCTGCAGCACGCAGGCACAGTGTGGGCAGCCTTCAGACTTAGAGAAAACAGTACTTTACCACTCTCCTGCCTTTTCCATGGTTATTCTATTGGAAAAGAACGAGTTTTGGACAACTACCTTTCATTCTTGCCAAACTCTTTGCAGACCCCCGTGCAAGCTTTAGAACAAGATTTTGGATGTTTTCTTTCCTGGCAGAGTTTCTCCTTGCAAGATATGGTGGAAAAGCTTTTTGCTGAGTGTAGAGCGGCAAGACACGCAGAAGACGCAGATACGCAGCTCTCCGAAGCTAAGTGCCGGTCCCGGGCTTCTTTCGGCACAAACCGCTCTCAGGAGCTCCCTGCGCTCGCCACAATGCTCTGTGTGCGAAGAAGCCGCTTCTTCGCCTCCGGGAGAATCGGCGAGCGGCAGCTTCCCAAAGGCGAAGATGCAAGCTGCAGCACGCAGGCACAGTGTGGGCAGCCTTCAGACTTAGAGAAAACAGTACTTTACCACTCTCCTGCCTTTTCCATGGTTATTCTATTGGAAAAGAACGAGTTTTGGACAACTACCTTTCATTCTTGCCAAACTCTTTGCAGACCCCCGTGCAAGCTTTAGAACAAGATTTTGGATGTTTTCTTTCCTGGCAGAGTTTCTCCTTGCAAGATATGGTGGAAAAGCTTTTTGCTGAGTGTAGAGCGGCAAGACACGCAGAAGACGCAGATACGCAGCTCTCCGAAGCTAAGTGCCGGTCCCGGGCTTCTTTCGGCACAAACCGCTCTCAGGAGCTCCCTGCGCTCGCCACAATGCTCTGTGTGCGAAGAAGCCGCTTCTTTGCCTCCGGGAGAATCGGCGAGCGGCAGCTTCCCAAAGGCGAAGATGCAAGCTGCAGCACGCAGGCACAGTGTGGGCAGCCTTCAGACTTAGAGAAAACAGTACTTTACCACTCTCCTGCCTTTTCCATGGTTATTCAATTGGAAAAGAACGAGTTTTGGACAACTACCTTTCATTCTTGCCAAACGCTTTGCAGACCCCCTTGCAAGCTTTAGAACAAGATTTTGGATGTTTTCTTTCCTGGCAGAGTTTCTCCTTGCAAGATATGGTGGAAAAGCTTTTTGCTGAGTGTAGAGCGGCAAGACACGCAGAAGACGCAGATACGCAGCTCTCCGAAGCTAAGTGCCGGTCCCGGGCTTCTTTCGGCACAAACCGCTCTCAGGAGCTCCCTGCGCTCGCCACAATGCTCTGTGTGCGAAGAAGCCGCTTCTTCGCCTCCGGGAGAATCGGCGAGCGGCAGCTTCCCAAAGGCGAAGATGCAAGCTGCAGCACACAGGCACAGTGTGGGCAGCCTTCAGACTTCGAGAAAACAGTACTTTACCACTCTCCTGCCTTTTCCATGGTTATTCTATTGGAAAAGAACGAGTTTTGGACAACTACCTTTCATTCTTGCCAAACTCTTTGCAGACCCCCGTGCAAGCTTTAGAACAAGATTTTGGATGTTTTCTTTCCTGGCAGAGTTTCTCCTTGCAAGATATGGTGGAAAAGCTTTTTGCTGAGTGTAGAGCGGCAAGACACGCAGAAGACGCAGATACGCAGCTCTCCGAAGCTAAGTGCCGGTCCCGGGCTTCTTTCGGCACAAACCGCTCTCAGGAGCTCCCTGCGCTCGCCACAATGCTCTGTGTGCGAAGAAGCCGCTTCTTCGCCTCCGGGAGAATCGGCGAGCGGCAGCTTCCCAAAGGCGAAGATGCAAGCTGCAGCACGCAGGCACAGTGTGGGCAGCCTTCAGACTTCGAGAAAACAGTACTTTACCACTCTCCTGCCTTTTCCATGGTTATTCTATTGGAAAAGAACGAGTTTTGGACAACTACCTTTCATTCTTGCCAAACTCTTTGCAGACCCCCGTGCAAGCTTTAGAACAAGATTTTGGATGTTTTCTTTCCTGGCAGAGTTTCTCCTTGCAAGATATGGTGGAAAAGCTTTTTGCTGCGTGTAGAGCGGCAAGACACGCAGAAGACGCAGATACGCAGCTCTCCGAAGCTAAGTGCCGGTCCCGGGCTTCTTTCGGCACAAACCGCTCTCAGGAGCTCCCTGCGCTCGCCACAATGCTCTGTGTGCGAAGAAGCCGCTTCTTCGCCTCCGGGAGAATCGGCGAGCGGCAGCTTCCCAAAGGCGAAGATGCAAGCTGCAGCACGCAGGCACAGTGTGGGCAGCCTTCAGACTTAGAGAAAACAGTACTTTACCACTCTCCTGCCTTTTCCATGGTTATTCTATTGGAAAAGAACGAGTTTTGGACAACTACCTTTCATTCTTGCCAAACTCTTTGCAGACCCCCGTGCAAGCTTTAGAACAAGATTTTGGATGTTTTCTTTCCTGGCAGAGTTTCTCCTTGCAAGATATGGTGGAAAAGCTTTTTGCTGAGTGTAGAGCGGCAAGACACGCAGAAGACGCAGATACGCAGCTCTCCGAAGCTAAGTGCCGGTCCCGGGCTTCTTTCGGCACAAACCGCTCTCAGGAGCTCCCTGCGCTCGCCACAATGCTCTGTGTGCGAAGAAGCCGCTTCTTCGCCTCCTGGAGAATCGGCGAGCGGCAGCTTCCCAAAGGCGAAGATGCAAGCTGCAGCACGCAGGCACAGTGTGGGCAGCCTTCAGACTTAGAGAAAACAGTACTTTACCACTCTCCTGCCTTTTCCATGGTTATTCTATTGGAAAAGAACGAGTTTTGGACAACTACCTTTCATTCTTGCCAAACTCTTTGCAGACCCCCGTGCAAGCTTTAGAACAAGATTTTGGATGTTTTCTTTCCTGGCAGAGTTTCTCCTTGCAAGATATGGTGGAAAAGCTTTTTGCTGAGTGTAGAGCGGCAAGACACGCAGAAGACGCAGATACGCAGCTCTCCGAAGCTAAGTGCCGGTCCCGGGCTTCTTTCGGCACAAACCGCTCTCAGGAGCTCCCTGCGCTCGCCACAATGCTCTGTGTGCGAAGAAGCCGCTTCTTCGCCTCCGGGAGAATCGGCGAGCGGCAGCTTCCCAAAGGCGAAGATGCAAGCTGCAGCACGCAGGCACAGTGTGGGCAGCCTTCAGACTTAGAGAAAACAGTACTTTACCACTCTCCTGCCTTTTCCATGGTTATTCTATTGGAAAAGAACGAGTTTTGGACAACTACCTTTCATTCTTGCCAAACTCTTTGCAGACCCCCGTGCAAGCTTTAGAACAAGATTTTGGATGTTTTCTTTCCTGGCAGAGTTTCTCCTTGCAAGATATGGTGGAAAAGCTTTTTGCTGAGTGTAGAGCGGCAAGACACGCAGAAGACGCAGATACGCAGCTCTCCGAAGCTAAGTGCCGGTCCCGGGCTTCTTTCGGCACAAACCGCTCTCAGGAGCTCCCTGCGCTCGCCACAATGCTCTGTGTGCGAAGAAGCCGCTTCTTTGCCTCCGGGAGAATCGGCGAGCGGCAGCTTCCCAAAGGCGAAGATGCAAGCTGCAGCACGCAGGCACAGTGTGGGCAGCCTTCAGACTTAGAGAAAACAGTACTTTACCACTCTCCTGCCTTTTCCATGGTTATTCAATTGGAAAAGAACGAGTTTTGGACAACTACCTTTCATTCTTGCCAAACGCTTTGCAGACCCCCTTGCAAGCTTTAGAACAAGATTTTGGATGTTTTCTTTCCTGGCAGAGTTTCTCCTTGCAAGATATGGTGGAAAAGCTTTTTGCTGAGTGTAGAGCGGCAAGACACGCAGAAGACGCAGATACGCAGCTCTCCGAAGCTAAGTGCCGGTCCCGGGCTTCTTTCGGCACAAACCGCTCTCAGGAGCTCCCTGCGCTCGCCACAATGCTCTGTGTGCGAAGAAGCCGCTTCTTCGCCTCCGGGAGAATCGGCGAGCGGCAGCTTCCCAAAGGCGAAGATGCAAGCTGCAGCACACAGGCACAGTGTGGGCAGCCTTCAGACTTCGAGAAAACAGTACTTTACCACTCTCCTGCCTTTTCCATGGTTATTCTATTGGAAAAGAACGAGTTTTGGACAACTACCTTTCATTCTTGCCAAACTCTTTGCAGACCCCCGTGCAAGCTTTAGAACAAGATTTTGGATGTTTTCTTTCCTGGCAGAGTTTCTCCTTGCAAGATATGGTGGAAAAGCTTTTTGCTGAGTGTAGAGCGGCAAGACACGCAGAAGACGCAGATACGCAGCTCTCCGAAGCTAAGTGCCGGTCCCGGGCTTCTTTCGGCACAAACCGCTCTCAGGAGCTCCCTGCGCTCGCCACAATGCTCTGTGTGCGAAGAAGCCGCTTCTTCGCCTCCGGGAGAATCGGCGAGCGGCAGCTTCCCAAAGGCGAAGATGCAAGCTGCAGCACGCAGGCACAGTGTGGGCAGCCTTCAGACTTAGAGAAAACAGTACTTTACCACTCTCCTGCCTTTTCCATGGTTATTCTATTGGAAAAGAACGAGTTTTGGACAACTACCTTTCATTCTTGCCAAACTCTTTGCAGACCCCCGTGCAAGCTTTAGAACAAGATTTTGGATGTTTTCTTTCCTGGCAGAGTTTCTCCTTGCAAGATATGGTGGAAAAGCTTTTTGCTGAGTGTAGAGCGGCAAGACACGCAGAAGACGCAGATACGCAGCACTCCGAAGCTAAGTGCCGGTCCCGGGCTTCTTTCGGCACAAACCGCTCTCAGGAGCTCCCTGCGCTCGCCACAATGCTCTGTGTGCGAAGAAGCCGCTTCTTCGCCTCCTGGAGAATCGGCGAGCGGCAGCTTCCCAAAGGCGAAGATGCAAGCTGCAGCACGCAGGCACAGTGTGGGCAGCCTTCAGACTTAGAGAAAACAGTACTTTACCACTCTCCTGCCTTTTCCATGGTTATTCTATTGGAAAAGAACGAGTTTTGGACAACTACCTTTCATTCTTGCCAAACTCTTTGCAGACCCCCGTGCAAGCTTTAGAACAAGATTTTGGATGTTTTCTTTCCTGGCAGAGTTTCTCCTTGCAAGATATGGTGGAAAAGCTTTTTGCTGAGTGTAGAGCGGCAAGACACGCAGAAGACGCAGATACGCAGCTCTCCGAAGCTAAGTGCCGGTCCCGGGCTTCTTTCGGCACAAACCGCTCTCAGGAGCTCCCTGCGCTCGCCACAATGCTCTGTGTGCGAAGAAGCCGCTTCTTCGCCTCCGGGAGAATCGGCGAGCGGCAGCTTCCCAAAGGCGAAGATGCAAGCTGCAGCACGCAGGCACAGTGTGGGCAGCCTTCAGACTTAGAGAAAACAGTACTTTACCACTCTCCTGCCTTTTCCATGGTTATTCTATTGGAAAAGAACGAGTTTTGGACAACTACCTTTCATTCTTGCCAAACTCTTTGCAGACCCCCGTGCAAGCTTTAGAACAAGATTTTGGATGTTTTCTTTCCTGGCAGAGTTTCTCCTTGCAAGATATGGTGGAAAAGCTTTTTGCTGAGTGTAGAGCGGCAAGACACGCAGAAGACGCAGATACGCAGCTCTCCGAAGCTAAGTGCCGGTCCCGGGCTTCTTTCGGCACAAACCGCTCTCAGGAGCTCCCTGCGCTCGCCACAATGCTCTGTGTGCGAAGAAGCCGCTTCTTCGCCTCCTGGAGAATCGGCGAGCGGCAGCTTCCCAAAGGCGAAGATGCAAGCTGCAGCACACAGGCACAGTGTGGGCAGCCTTCAGACTTAGAGAAAACAGTACTTTACCACTCTCCTGCCTTTTCCATGGTTATTCTATTGGAAAAGAACGAGTTTTGGACAACTACCTTTCATTCTTGCCAAACTCTTTGCAGACCCCCTTGCAAGCTTTAGAACAAGATTTTGGATGTTTTCTTTCCTGGCAGAGTTTCTCCTTGCAAGATATGGTGGAAAAGCTTTTTGCTGAGTGTAGAGCGGCAAGACACGCAGAAGACGCAGATACGCAGCTCTCCGAAGCTAAGTGCCGGTCCCGGGCTTCTTTCGGCACAAACCGCTCTCAGGAGCTCCCTGCGCTCGCCACAATGCTCTGTGTGCGAAGAAGCCGCTTCTTCGCCTCCGGGAGAATCGGCGAGCGGCAGCTTCCCAAAGGCGAAGATGCAAGCTGCAGCACACAGGCACAGTGTGGGCAGCCTTCAGACTTAGAGAAAACAGTACTTTACCACTCTCCTGCCTTTTCCATGGTTATTCTATTGGAAAAGAACGAGTTTTGGACAACTACCTTTCATTCTTGCCAAACTCTTTGCAGACCCCCGTGCAAGCTTTAGAACAAGATTTTGGATGTTTTCTTTCCTGTCAGAGTTTCTCCTTGCAAGATATGGTGGAAAAGCTTTTTGCTGAGTGTAGAGCGGCAAGACACGCAGAAGACGCAGATACGCAGCTCTCCGAAGCTAAGTGCCGGTCCCGGGCTTCTTTCGGCACAAACCGCTCTCAGCAGCTCCCTGCGCTCGCCACAATGCTCTGTGTGCGAAGAAGCCGCTTCTTCGCCTCCTGGAGAATCGGCGAGCGGCAGCTTCCCAAAGGCGAAGATGCAAGCTGCAGCACACAGGCACAGTGTGGGCAGCCTTCAGACTTCGAGAAAACAGTACTTTACCACTCTCCTGCCTTTTCCATGGTTATTCTATTGGAAAAGAACGAGTTTTGGACAACTACCTTTCATTCTTGCCAAACTCTTTGCAGACCCCCGTGCAAGCTTTAGAACAAGATTTTGGATGTTTTCTTTCCTGGCAGAGTTTCTCCTTGCAAGATATGGTGGAAAAGCTTTTTACTGAGTGTAGAGCGGCAAGACACACAGAAGACGCAGATACGCAGCTCTCCGAAGCTAAGTGCCGGTCCCGGGCTTCTTTCGGCACAAACCGCTCTCAGGAGCTCCCTGCGCTCGCCACAATGCTCTGTGTGCGAAGAAGCCGCTTCTTCGCCTCCGGGAGAATCGGCGAGCGGCAGCTTCCCAAAGGCGAAGATGCAAGCTGCAGCACACAGGCACAGTGTGGGCAGCCTTCAGACTTAGAGAAAACAGTACTTTACCACTCTCCTGCCTTTTCCATGGTTATTCTATTGGAAAAGAACGAGTTTTGGACAACTACCTTTCATTCTTGCCAAACTCTTTGCAGACCCCCGTGCAAGCTTTAGAAGAAGATTTTGGATGTTTTCTTTCCTGGCAGAGTTTCTCCTTGCAAGATATGGTGGAAAAGCTTTTTGCTGAGTGTAGAGCGGCAAGACACGAAGAAGACGCAGATACGCAGCTCTCCGAAGCTAAGTGCCGGTCCCGGGCTTCTTTCGGCACAAACCGCTCTCAGGAGCTCCCTGCGCTCGCCACAATGCTCTGTGTGCGAAGAAGCCGCTTCTTCGCCTCCGGGAGAATCGGCGAGCGGCAGCTTCCCAAAGGCGAAGATGCAAGCTGCAGCACACAGGCACAATGTGGGCAGCCTTCAGACTTCGAGAAAACAGTACTTTACCACTCTCCTGCCTTTTCCATGGTTATTCAATTGGAAAAGAACGAGTTTTGGACAACTACCTTTCATTCTTGCCAAACGCTTTGCAGACCCCCTTGCAAGCTTTAGAACAAGATTTTGGATGTTTTCTTTCCTGGCAGAGTTTCTCCTTGCAAGATATGGTGGAAAAGCTTTTTGCTGAGTGTAGAGCGGCAAGACACGCAGAAGACGCAGATACGCAGCTCTCCGAAGCTAAGTGCCGGTCCCGGGCTTCTTTCGGCACAAACCGCTCTCAGGAGCTCCCTGCGCTCGCCACAATGCTCTGTGTGCGAAGAAGCCGCTTCTTCGCCTCCGGGAGAATCGGCGAGCGGCAGCTTCCCAAAGGCGAAGATGCAAGCTGCAGCACACAGGCACAGTGTGGGCAGCCTTCAGACTTCGAGAAAACAGTACTTTACCACTCTCCTGCCTTTTCCATGGTTATTCTATTGGAAAAGAACGAGTTTTGGACAACTACCTTTCATTCTTGCCAAACTCTTTGCAGACCCCCGTGCAAGCTTTAGAACAAGATTTTGGATGTTTTCTTTCCTGGCAGAGTTTCTCCTTGCAAGATATGGTGGAAAAGCTTTTTGCTGAGTGTAGAGCGGCAAGACACGCAGAAGACGCAGATACGCAGCTCTCCGAAGCTAAGTGCCGGTCCCGGGCTTCTTTCGGCACAAACCGCTCTCAGGAGCTCCCTGCGCTCGCCACAATGCTCTGTGTGCGAAGAAGCCGCTTCTTCGCCTCCGGGAGAATCGGCGAGCGGCAGCTTCCCAAAGGCGAAGATGCAAGCTGCAGCACGCAGGCACAGTGTGGGCAGCCTTCAGACTTAGAGAAAACAGTACTTTACCACTCTCCTGCCTTTTCCATGGTTATTCTATTGGAAAAGAACGAGTTTTGGACAACTACCTTTCATTCTTGCCAAACTCTTTGCAGACCCCCGTGCAAGCTTTAGAACAAGATTTTGGATGTTTTCTTTCCTGGCAGAGTTTCTCCTTGCAAGATATGGTGGAAAAGCTTTTTGCTGAGTGTAGAGCGGCAAGACACGCAGAAGACGCAGATACGCAGCACTCCGAAGCTAAGTGCCGGTCCCGGGCTTCTTTCGGCACAAACCGCTCTCAGGAGCTCCCTGCGCTCGCCACAATGCTCTGTGTGCGAAGAAGCCGCTTCTTCGCCTCCTGGAGAATCGGCGAGCGGCAGCTTCCCAAAGGCGAAGATGCAAGCTGCAGCACGCAGGCACAGTGTGGGCAGCCTTCAGACTTAGAGAAAACAGTACTTTACCACTCTCCTGCCTTTTTCATGGTTATTCTATTGGAAAAGAACGAGTTTTGGACAACTACCTTTCATTCTTGCCAAACTCTTTGCAGACCCCCGTGCAAGCTTTAGAACAAGATTTTGGATGTTTTCTTTCCTGGCAGAGTTTCTCCTTGCAAGATATGGTGGAAAAGCTTTTTGCTGAGTGTAGAGCGGCAAGACACGCAGAAGACGCAGATACGCAGCTCTCCGAAGCTAAGTGCCGGTCCCGGGCTTCTTTCGGCACAAACCGCTCTCAGGAGCTCCCTGCGCTCGCCACAATGCTCTGTGTGCGAAGAAGCCGCTTCTTCGCCTCCGGGAGAATCGGCGAGCGGCAGCTTCCCAAAGGCGAAGATGCAAGCTGCAGCACGCAGGCACAGTGTGGGCAGCCTTCAGACTTAGAGAAAACAGTACTTTACCACTCTCCTGCCTTTTCCATGGTTATTCTATTGGAAAAGAACGAGTTTTGGACAACTACCTTTCATTCTTGCCAAACTCTTTGCAGACCCCCGTGCAAGCTTTAGAACAAGATTTTGGATGTTTTCTTTCCTGGCAGAGTTTCTCCTTGCAAGATATGGTGGAAAAGCTTTTTGCTGAGTGTAGAGCGGCAAGACACGCAGAAGACGCAGATACGCAGCTCTCCGAAGCTAAGTGCCGGTCCCGGGCTTCTTTCGGCACAAACCGCTCTCAGGAGCTCCCTGCGCTCGCCACAATGCTCTGTGTGCGAAGAAGCCGCTTCTTCGCCTCCTGGAGAATCGGCGAGCGGCAGCTTCCCAAAGGCGAAGATGCAAGCTGCAGCACACAGGCACAGTGTGGGCAGCCTTCAGACTTAGAGAAAACAGTACTTTACCACTCTCCTGCCTTTTCCATGGTTATTCTATTGGAAAAGAACGAGTTTTGGACAACTACCTTTCATTCTTGCCAAACTCTTTGCAGACCCCCTTGCAAGCTTTAGAACAAGATTTTGGATGTTTTCTTTCCTGGCAGAGTTTCTCCTTGCAAGATATGGTGGAAAAGCTTTTTGCTGAGTGTAGAGCGGCAAGACACGCAGAAGACGCAGATACGCAGCTCTCCGAAGCTAAGTGCCGGTCCCGGGCTTCTTTCGGCACAAACCGCTCTCAGGAGCTCCCTGCGCTCGCCACAATGCTCTGTGTGCGAAGAAGCCGCTTCTTCGCCTCCGGGAGAATCGGCGAGCGGCAGCTTCCCAAAGGCGAAGATGCAAGCTGCAGCACACAGGCACAGTGTGGGCAGCCTTCAGACTTAGAGAAAACAGTACTTTACCACTCTCCTGCCTTTTCCATGGTTATTCTATTGGAAAAGAACGAGTTTTGGACAACTACCTTTCATTCTTGCCAAACTCTTTGCAGACCCCCGTGCAAGCTTTAGAACAAGATTTTGGATGTTTTCTTTCCTGTCAGAGTTTCTCCTTGCAAGATATGGTGGAAAAGCTTTTTGCTGAGTGTAGAGCGGCAAGACACGCAGAAGACGCAGATACGCAGCTCTCCGAAGCTAAGTGCCGGTCCCGGGCTTCTTTCGGCACAAACCGCTCTCAGGAGCTCCCTGCGCTCGCCACAATGCTCTGTGTGCGAAGAAGCCGCTTCTTCGCCTCCTGGAGAATCGGCGAGCGGCAGCTTCCCAAAGGCGAAGATGCAAGCTGCAGCACACAGGCACAGTGTGGGCAGCCTTCAGACTTCGAGAAAACAGTACTTTACCACTCTCCTGCCTTTTCCATGGTTATTCTATTGGAAAAGAACGAGTTTTGGACAACTACCTTTCATTCTTGCCAAACTCTTTGCAGACCCCCGTGCAAGCTTTAGAACAAGATTTTGGATGTTTTCTTTCCTGGCAGAGTTTCTCCTTGCAAGATATGGTGGAAAAGCTTTTTACTGAGTGTAGAGCGGCAAGACACACAGAAGACGCAGATACGCAGCTCTCCGAAGCTAAGTGCCGGTCCCGGGCTTCTTTCGGCACAAACCGCTCTCAGGAGCTCCCTGCGCTCGCCACAATGCTCTGTGTGCGAAGAAGCCGCTTCTTCGCCTCCGGGAGAATCGGCGAGCGGCAGCTTCCCAAAGGCGAAGATGCAAGCTGCAGCACACAGGCACAGTGTGGGCAGCCTTCAGACTTAGAGAAAACAGTACTTTACCACTCTCCTGCCTTTTCCATGGTTATTCTATTGGAAAAGAACGAGTTTTGGACAACTACCTTTCATTCTTGCCAAACTCTTTGCAGACCCCCGTGCAAGCTTTAGAAGAAGATTTTGGATGTTTTCTTTCCTGGCAGAGTTTCTCCTTGCAAGATATGGTGGAAAAGCTTTTTGCTGAGTGTAGAGCGGCAAGACACGAAGAAGACGCAGATACGCAGCTCTCCGAAGCTAAGTGCCGGTCCCGGGCTTCTTTCGGCACAAACCGCTCTCAGGAGCTCCCTGCGCTCGCCACAATGCTCTGTGTGCGAAGAAGCCGCTTCTTCGCCTCCGGGAGAATCGGCGAGCGGCAGCTTCCCAAAGGCGAAGATGCAAGCTGCAGCACACAGGCACAATGTGGGCAGCCTTCAGACTTAGAGAAAACAGTACTTTACCACTCTCCTGCCTTTTCCATGGTTATTCTATTGGAAAAGAACGAGTTTTGGACAACTACCTTTCATTCTTGCCAAACTCTTTGCAGACCCCCGTGCAAGCTTTAGAACAAGATTTTGGATGTTTTCTTTCCTGGCAGAGTTTCTCCTTGCAAGATATGGTGGAAAAGCTTTTTACTGAGTGTAGAGCGGCAAGACACGCAGAAGACGCAGATACGCAGCTCTCCGAAGCTAAGTGCCGGTCCCGGGCTTCTTTCGGCACAAACCGCTCTCAGGAGCTCCCTGCGCTCGCCACAATGCTCTGTGTGCGAAGAAGCCGCTTCTTCGCCTCCGGGAGAATCGGCGAGCGGCAGCTTCCCAAAGGCGAAGATGCAAGCTGCAGCACACAGGCTCAGTGTGGGCAGCCTTCAGACTTCGAGAAAACAGTACTTTACCACTCTCCTGCCTTTTCCATGGTTATTCTATTGGAAAAGAACGAGTTTTGGACAACTACCTTTCATTCTTGCCAAACTCTTTGCAGACCCCCGTGCAAGCTTTAGAAGAAGATTTTGGATGTTTTCTTTCCTGGCAGAGTTTCTCCTTGCAAGATATGGTGGAAAAGCTTTTTGCTGAGTGTAGAGCGGCAAGACACGCAGAAGACGCAGATACGCAGCTCTCCGAAGCTAAGTGCCGGTCCCGGGCTTCTTTCGGCACAAACCGCTCTCAGGAGCTCCCTGCGCTCGCCACAATGCTCTGTGTGCGAAGAAGCCGCTTCTTCGCCTCCGGGAGAATCGGCGAGCGGCAGCTTCCCAAAGGCGAAGATGCAAGCTGCAGCACGCAGGCACAGTGTGGGCAGCCTTCAGACTTCGAGAAAACAGTACTTTACCACTCTCCTGCCTTTTCCATGGTTATTCTATTGGAAAAGAACGAGTTTTGGACAACTACCTTTCATTCTTGCCAAACTCTTTGCAGACCCCCTTGCAAGCTTTAGAACAAGATTTTGGATGTTTTCTTTCCTGGCAGAGTTTCTCCTTGCAAGATATGGTGGAAAAGCTTTTTGCTGAGTGTAGAGCGGCAAGACACGCAGAAGACGCAGATACGCAGCTCTCCGAAGCTAAGTGCCGGTCCCGGGCTTCTTTCGGCACAAACCGCTCTCAGGAGCTCCCTGCGCTCGCCACAATGCTCTGTGTGCGAAGAAGCCGCTTCTTCGCCTCCTGGAGAATCGGCGAGCGGCAGCTTCCCAAAGGCGAAGATGCAAGCTGCAGCACGCAGGCACAGTGTGGGCAGCCTTCAGACTTAGAGAAAACAGTACTTTACCACTCTCCTGCCTTTTCCATGGTTATTCTATTGGAAAAGAACGAGTTTTGGACAACTACCTTTCATTCTTGCCAAACTCTTTGCAGACCCCCGTGCAAGCTTTAGAACAAGATTTTGGATGTTTTCTTTCCTGGCAGAGTTTCTCCTTGCAAGATATGGTGGAAAAGCTTTTTGCTGAGTGTAGAGCGGCAAGACACGCAGAAGACGCAGATACGCAGCTCTCCGAAGCTAAGTGCCGGTCCCGGGCTTCTTTCGGCACAAACCGCTCTCAGGAGCTCCCTGCGCTCGCCACAATGCTCTGTGTGCGAAGAAGCAGCTTCTTCGCCTCCTGGAGAATCGGCGAGCGGCAGCTTCCCAAAGGCGAAGATGCAAGCTGCAGCACACAGGCACAGTGTGGGCAGCCTTCAGACTTAGAGAAAACAGTACTTTACCACTCTCCTGCCTTTTCCATGGTTATTCTATTGGAAAAGAACGAGTTTTGGACAACTACCTTTCATTCTTGCCAAACTCTTTGCAGACCCCCGTGCAAGCTTTAGAACAAGATTTTGGATGTTTTCTTTCCTGGCAGAGTTTCTCCTTGCAAGATATGGTGGAAAAGCTTTTTGCTGAGTGTAGAGCGGCAAGACACGCAGAAGACGCAGATACGCAGCTCTCCGAAGCTAAGTGCCGGTCCCGGGCTTCTTTCGGCACAAACCGCTCTCAGGAGCTCCCTGCGCTCGCCACAATGCTCTGTGTGCGAAGAAGCCGCTTCTTCGCCTCCGGGAGAATCGGCGAGCGGCAGCTTCCCAAAGGCGAAGATGCAAGCTGCAGCACACAGGCACAGTGTGGGCAGCCTTCAGACTTAGAGAAAACAGTACTTTACCACTCTCCTGCCTTTTCCATGGTTATTCTATTGGAAAAGAACGAGTTTTGGACAACTACCTTTCATTCTTGCCAAACTCTTTGCAGACCCCCGTGCAAGCTTTAGAACAAGATTTTGGATGTTTTCTTTCCTGGCAGAGTTTCTCCTTGCAAGATATGGTGGAAAAGCTTTTTGCTGAGTGTAGAGCGGCAAGACACGCAGAAGACGCAGATACGCAGCTCTCCGAAGCTAAGTGCCGGTCCCGGGCTTCTTTCGGCACAAACCGCTCTCAGGAGCTCCCTGCGCTCGCCACAATGCTCTGTGTGCGAAGAAGCCGCTTCTTCGCCTCCGGGAGAATCGGCGAGCGGCAGCTTCCCAAAGGCGAAGATGCAAGCTGCAGCACGCAGGCACAGTGTAGGCAGCCTTCAGACTTAGAGAAAACAGTACTTTACCACTCTCCTGCCTTTTCCATGGTTATTCTATTGGAAAAGAACGAGTTTTGGACAACTACCTTTCATTCTTGCCAAACTCTTTGCAGACCCCCGTGCAAGCTTTAGAACAAGATTTTGGATGTTTTCTTTCCTGGCAGAGTTTCTCCTTGCAAGATATGGTGGAAAAGCTTTTTGCTGAGTGTAGAGCGGCAAGACACGCAGAAGACGCAGATACGCAGCTCTCCGAAGCTAAGTGCCGGTCCCGGGCTTCTTTCGGCACAAACCGCTCTCAGGAGCTCCCTGCGCTCGCCACAATGCTCTGTGTGCGAAGAAGCCGCTTCTTCGCCTCCGGGAGAATCGGCGAGCGGCAGCTTCCCAAAGGCGAAGATGCAAGCTGCAGCACACAGGCACAGTGTGGGCAGCCTTCAGACTTCGAGAAAACAGTACTTTACCACTCTCCTGCCTTTTCCATGGTTATTCTATTGGAAAAGAACGAGTTTTGGACAACTACCTTTCATTCTTGCCAAACTCTTTGCAGACCCCCGTGCAAGCTTTAGAACAAGATTTTGGATGTTTTCTTTCCTGGCAGAGTTTCTCCTTGCAAGATATGGTGGAAAAGCTTTTTGCTGAGTGTAGAGCGGCAAGACACGCAGAAGACGCAGATACGCAGCTCTCCGAAGCTAAGTGCCGGTCCCGGGCTTCTTTCGGCACAAACCGCTCTCAGGAGCTCCCTGCGCTCGCCACAATGCTCTGTGTGCGAAGAAGCCGCTTCTTCGCCTCCGGGAGAATCGGCGAGCAGCAGCTTCCCAAAGGCGAAGATGCAAGCTGCACCACACAGGCACAGTGTGGGCAGCCTTCAGACTTCGAGAAAACAGTACTTTACCACTCTCCTGCCTTTTCCATGGTTATTCTATTGGAAAAGAACGAGTTTTGGACAACTACCTTTCATTCTTGCCAAACTCTTTGCAGACCCCCGTGCAAGCTTTAGAAGAAGATTTTGGATGTTTTCTTTCCTGGCAGAGTTTCTCCTTGCAAGATATGGTGGAAAAGCTTTTTGCTGAGTGTAGAGCGGCAAGACACGCAGAAGACGCAGATACGCAGCTCTCCGAAGCTAAGTGCCGGTCCCGGGCTTCTTTCGGCACAAACCGCTCTCAGGAGCTCCCTGCGCTCGCCACAATGCTCTGTGTGCGAAGAAGCCGCTTCTTCGCCTCCTGGAGAATCGGCGAGCGGCAGCTTCCCAAAGGCGAAGATGCAAGCTGCAGCACGCAGGCACAGTGTGGGCAGCCTTCAGACTTAGAGAAAACAGTACTTTACCACTCTCCTGCCTTTTCCATGGTTATTCTATTGGAAAAGAACGAGTTTTGGACAACTACCTTTCATTCTTGCCAAACTCTTTGCAGACCCCCGTGCAAGCTTTAGAACAAGATTTTGGATGTTTTCTTTCCTGGCAGAGTTTCTCCTTGCAAGATATGGTGGAAAAGCTTTTTGCTGAGTGTAGAGCGGCAAGACACGCAGAAGACGCAGATACGCAGCTCTCCGAAGCTAAGTGCCGGTCCCGGGCTTCTTTCGGCACAAACCGCTCTCAGGAGCTCCCTGCGCTCGCCACAATGCTCTGTGTGCGAAGAAGCAGCTTCTTCGCCTCCTGGAGAATCGGCGAGCGGCAGCTTCCCAAAGGCGAAGATGCAAGCTGCAGCACACAGGCACAGTGTGGGCAGCCTTCAGACTTAGAGAAAACAGTACTTTACCACTCTCCTGCCTTTTCCATGGTTATTCTATTGGAAAAGAACGAGTTTTGGACAACTACCTTTCATTCTTGCCAAACTCTTTGCAGACCCCCGTGCAAGCTTTAGAACAAGATTTTGGATGTTTTCTTTCCTGGCAGAGTTTCTCCTTGCAAGATATGGTGGAAAAGCTTTTTGCTGAGTGTAGAGCGGCAAGACACGCAGAAGACGCAGATACGCAGCTCTCCGAAGCTAAGTGCCGGTCCCGGGCTTCTTTCGGCACAAACCGCTCTCAGGAGCTCCCTGCGCTCGCCACAATGCTCTGTGTGCGAAGAAGCCGCTTCTTCGCCTCCGGGAGAATCGGCGAGCGGCAGCTTCCCAAAGGCGAAGATGCAAGCTGCAGCACACAGGCACAGTGTGGGCAGCCTTCAGACTTAGAGAAAACAGTACTTTACCACTCTCCTGCCTTTTCCATGGTTATTCTATTGGAAAAGAACGAGTTTTGGACAACTACCTTTCATTCTTGCCAAACTCTTTGCAGACCCCCGTGCAAGCTTTAGAACAAGATTTTGGATGTTTTCTTTCCTGGCAGAGTTTCTCCTTGCAAGATATGGTGGAAAAGCTTTTTGCTGAGTGTAGAGCGGCAAGACACGCAGAAGATGCAGATACGCAGCTCTCCGAAGCTAAGTGCCGGTCCCGGGCTTCTTTCGGCACAAACCGCTCTCAGGAGCTCCCTGCGCTCGCCACAATGCTCTGTGTGCGAAGAAGCCGCTTCTTCGCCTCCGGGAGAATCGGCGAGCGGCAGCTTCCCAAAGGCGAAGATGCAAGCTGCAGCACGCAGGCACAGTGTAGGCAGCCTTCAGACTTAGAGAAAACAGTACTTTACCACTCTCCTGCCTTTTCCATGGTTATTCTATTGGAAAAGAACGAGTTTTGGACAACTACCTTTCATTCTTGCCAAACTCTTTGCAGACCCCCGTGCAAGCTTTAGAACAAGATTTTGGATGTTTTCTTTCCTGGCAGAGTTTCTCCTTGCAAGATATGGTGGAAAAGCTTTTTGCTGAGTGTAGAGCGGCAAGACACGCAGAAGACGCAGATACGCAGCTCTCCGAAGCTAAGTGCCGGTCCCGGGCTTCTTTCGGCACAAACCGCTCTCAGGAGCTCCCTGCGCTCGCCACAATGCTCTGTGTGCGAAGAAGCCGCTTCTTCGCCTCCGGGAGAATCGGCGAGCGGCAGCTTCCCAAAGGCGAAGATGCAAGCTGCAGCACACAGGCACAGTGTGGGCAGCCTTCAGACTTCGAGAAAACAGTACTTTACCACTCTCCTGCCTTTTCCATGGTTATTCTATTGGAAAAGAACGAGTTTTGGACAACTACCTTTCATTCTTGCCAAACTCTTTGCAGACCCCCGTGCAAGCTTTAGAACAAGATTTTGGATGTTTTCTTTCCTGGCAGAGTTTCTCCTTGCAAGATATGGTGGAAAAGCTTTTTGCTGAGTGTAGAGCGGCAAGACACGCAGAAGACGCAGATACGCAGCTCTCCGAAGCTAAGTGCCGGTCCCGGGCTTCTTTCGGCACAAACCGCTCTCAGGAGCTCCCTGCGCTCGCCACAATGCTCTGTGTGCGAAGAAGCCGCTTCTTCGCCTCCGGGAGAATCGGCGAGCAGCAGCTTCCCAAAGGCGAAGATGCAAGCTGCAGCACGCAGGCACAGTGTGGGCAGCCTTCAGACTTCGAGAAAACAGTACTTTACCACTCTCCTGCCTTTTCCATGGTTATTCTATTGGAAAAGAACGAGTTTTGGACAACTACCTTTCATTCTTGCCAAACTCTTTGCAGACCCCCGTGCAAGCTTTAGAACAAGATTTTGGATGTTTTCTTTCCTGGCAGAGTTTCTCCTTGCAAGATATGGTGGAAAAGCTTTTGGCTGAGTGTAGAGCGGCAAGACACGCAGAAGACGCAGATACGCAGCTCTCCGAAGCTAAGTGCCGGTCCCGGGCTTCTTTCGGCACAAACCGCTCTCAGGAGCTCCCTGCGCTCGCCACAATGCTCTGTGTGCGAAGAAGCCGCTTCTTCGCCTCCGGGAGAATCGGCGAGCGGCAGCTTCCCAAAGGCGAAGATGCAAGCTGCAGCACACAGGCACAGTGTGGGCAGCCTTCAGACTTAGAGAAAACAGTACTTTACCACTCTCCTGCCTTTTCCATGGTTATTCTATTGGAAAAGAACGAGTTTTGGACAACTACCTTTCATTCTTGCCAAACTCTTTGCAGACCCCCGTGCAAGCTTTAGAACAAGATTTTGGATGTTTTCTTTCCTGGCAGAGTTTCTCCTTGCAAGATATGGTGGAAAAGCTTTTTGCTGAGTGTAGAGCGGCAAGACACGCAGAAGACGCAGATACGCAGCTCTCCGAAGCTAAGTGCCGGTCCCGGGCTTCTTTCGGCACAAACCGCTCTCAGGAGCTCCCTGCGCTCGCCACAATGCTCTGTGTGCGAAGAAGCCGCTTCTTCGCCTCCGGGAGAATCGGCGAGCAGCAGCTTCCCAAAGGCGAAGATGCAAGCTGCACCACACAGGCACAGTGTGGGCAGCCTTCAGACTTCGAGAAAACAGTACTTTACCACTCTCCTGCCTTTTCCATGGTTATTCTATTGGAAAAGAACGAGTTTTGGACAACTACCTTTCATTCTTGCCAAACTCTTTGCAGACCCCCGTGCAAGCTTTAGAACAAGATTTTGGATGTTTTCTTTCCTGGCAGAGTTTCTCCTTGCAAGATATGGTGGAAAAGCTTTTTGCTGAGTGTAGAGCGGCAAGACACGCAGAAGACGCAGATACGCAGCTCTCCGAAGCTAAGTGCCGGTCCCGGGCTTCTTTCGGCACAAACCGCTCTCAGGAGCTCCCTGCGCTCGCCACAATGCTCTGTGTGCGAAGAAGCCGCTTCTTCGCCTTCGGGAGAATCGGCGAGCGGCAGCTTCCCAAAGGCGAAGATGCAAGCTGCAGCACGCAGGCACAGTGTAGGCAGCCTTCAGACTTAGAGAAAACAGTACTTTACCACTCTCCTGCCTTTTCCATGGTTATTCTATTGGAAAAGAACGAGTTTTGGACAACTACCTTTCATTCTTGCCAAACTCTTTGCAGACCCCCGTGCAAGCTTTAGAACAAGATTTTGGATGTTTTCTTTCCTGGCAGAGTTTCTCCTTGCAAGATATGGTGGAAAAGCTTTTTGCTGAGTGTAGAGCGGCAAGACACGCAGAAGACGCAGATACGCAGCTCTCCGAAGCTAAGTGCCGGTCCCGGGCTTCTTTCGGCACAAACCGCTCTCAGGAGCTCCCTGCGCTCGCCACAATGCTCTGTGTGCGAAGAAGCCGCTTCTTCGCCTCCGGGAGAATCGGCGAGCGGCAGCTTCCCAAAGGCGAAGATGCAAGCTGCAGCACACAGGCACAGTGTGGGCAGCCTTCAGACTTAGAGAAAACAGTACTTTACCACTCTCCTGCCTTTTCCATGGTTATTCTATTGGAAAAGAACGAGTTTTGGACAACTACCTTTCATTCTTGCCAAACTCTTTGCAGACCCCCGTGCAAGCTTTAGAACAAGATTTTGGATGTTTTCTTTCCTGGCAGAGTTTCTCCTTGCAAGATATGGTGGAAAAGCTTTTTGCTGAGTGTAGAGCGGCAAGACACGCAGAAGACGCAGATACGCAGCTCTCCGAAGCTAAGTGCCGGTCCCGGGCTTCTTTCGGCACAAACCGCTCTCAGGAGCTCCCTGCGCTCGCCACAATGCTCTGTGTGCGAAGAAGCCGCTTCTTCGCCTCCGGGAGAATCGGCGAGCAGCAGCTTCCCAAAGGCGAAGATGCAAGCTGCAGCACACAGGCACAGTGTGGGCAGCCTTCAGACTTCGAGAAAACAGTACTTTACCACTCTCCTGCCTTTTCCATGGTTATTCTATTGGAAAAGAACGAGTTTTGGACAACTACCTTTCATTCTTGCCAAACTCTTTGCAGACCCCCGTGCAAGCTTTAGAAGAAGATTTTGGATGTTTTCTTTCCTGGCAGAGTTTCTCCTTGCAAGATATGGTGGAAAAGCTTTTTGCTGAGTGTAGAGCGGCAAGACACGCAGAAGACGCAGATACGCAGCTCTCCGAAGCTAAGTGCCGGTCCCGGGCTTCTTTCGGCACAAACCGCTCTCAGGAGCTCCCTGCGCTCGCCACAATGCTCTGTGTGCGAAGAAGCCGCTTCTTCGCCTCCGGGAGAATCGGCGAGCGGCAGCTTCCCAAAGGCGAAGATGCATGCTGCAGCACACAGGCACAGTGTGGGCAGCCTTCAGACTTAGAGAAAACAGTACTTTACCACTCTCCTGCCTTTTCCATGGTTATTCTATTGGAAAAGAACGAGTTTTGGACAACTACCTTTCATTCTTGCCAAACTCTTTGCAGACCCCCGTGCAAGCTTTAGAACAAGATTTTGGATGTTTTCTTTCCTGGCAGAGTTTCTCCTTGCAAGATATGGTGGAAAAGCTTTTTGCTGAGTGTAGAGCGGCAAGACACGCAGAAGACGCAGATACGCAGCTCTCCGAAGCTAAGTGCCGGTCCCGGGCTTCTTTCGGCACAAACCGCTCTCAGGAGCTCCCTGCGCTCGCCACAATGCTCTGTGTGCGAAGAAGCCGCTTCTTCGCCTCCGGGAGAATCGGCGAGCGGCAGCTTCCCAAAGGCGAAGATGCAAGCTGCAGCACACAGGCACAGTGTGGGCAGCCTTCAGACTTAGAGAAAACAGTACTTTACCACTCTCCTGCCTTTTCCATGGTTATTCTATTGGAAAAGAACGAGTTTTGGACAACTACCTTTCATTCTTGCCAAACTCTTTGCAGACCCCCGTGCAAGCTTTAGAACAAGATTTTGGATGTTTTCTTTCCTGGCAGAGTTTCTCCTTGCAAGATATGGTGGAAAAGCTTTTTGCTGAGTGTAGAGCGGCAAGACACGCAGAAGACGCAGATACGCAGCTCTCCGAAGCTAAGTGCCGGTCCCGGGCTTCTTTCGGCACAAACCGCTCTCAGGAGCTCCCTGCGCTCGCCACAATGCTCTGTGTGCGAAGAAGCCGCTTCTTCGCCTCCGGGAGAATCGGCGAGCAGCAGCTTCCCAAAGGCGAAGATGCAAGCTGCACCACACAGGCACAGTGTGGGCAGCCTTCAGACTTAGAGAAAACAGTACTTTACCACTCTCCTGCCTTTTCCATGGTTATTCTATTGGAAAAGAACGAGTTTTGGACAACTACCTTTCATTCTTGCCAAACTCTTTGCAGACCCCCGTGCAAGCTTTAGAACAAGATTTTGGATGTTTTCTTTCCTGGCAGAGTTTCTCCTTGCAAGATATGGTGGAAAAGCTTTTTGCTGAGTGTAGAGCGGCAAGACACGCAGAAGACGCAGATACGCAGCTCTCCGAAGCTAAGTGCCGGTCCCGGGCTTCTTTCGGCACAAACCGCTCTCAGGAGCTCCCTGCGCTCGCCACAATGCTCTGTGTGCGAAGAAGCCGCTTCTTCGCCTCCGGGAGAATCGGCGAGCGGCAGCTTCCCAAAGGCGAAGATGCAAGCTGCAGCACGCAGGCACAGTGTGGGCAGCCTTCAGACTTAGAGAAAACAGTACTTTACCACTCTCCTGCCTTTTCCATGGTTATTCTATTGGAAAAGAACGAGTTTTGGACAACTACCTTTCATTCTTGCCAAACTCTTTGCAGACCCCCTTGCAAGCTTTAGAACAAGATTTTGGATGTTTTCTTTCCTGGCAGAGTTTCTCCTTGCAAGATATGGTGGAAAAGCTTTTTGCTGAGTGTAGAGCGGCAAGACACGCAGAAGACGCAGATACGCAGCTCTCCGAAGCTAAGTGCCGGTCCCGGGCTTCTTTCGGCACAAACCGCTCTCAGGAGCTCCCTGCGCTCGCCACAATGCTCTGTGTGCGAAGAAGCCGCTTCTTCGCCTCCGGGAGAATCGGCGAGCGGCAGCTTCCCAAAGGCGAAGATGCAAGCTGCAGCACGCAGGCACAGTGTGGGCAGCCTTCAGACTTCGAGAAAACAGTACTTTACCACTCTCCTGCCTTTTCCATGGTTATTCTATTGGAAAAGAACGAGTTTTGGACAACTACCTTTCATTCTTGCCAAACTCTTTGCAGACCCCCGTGCAAGCTTTAGAACAAGATTTTGGATGTTTTCTTTCCTGGCAGAGTTTCTCCTTGCAAGATATGGTGGAAAAGCTTTTTGCTGAGTGTAGAGCGGCAAGACACGCAGAAGACGCAGATACGCAGCTCTCCGAAGCTAAGTGCCGGTCCCGGGCTTCTTTCGGCACAAACCGCTCTCAGGAGCTCCCTGCGCTCGCCACAATGCTCTGTGTGCGAAGAAGCCGCTTCTTCGCCTCCGGGAGAATCGGCGAGCGGCAGCTTCCCAAAGGCGAAGATGCAAGCTGCAGCACGCAGGCACAGTGTGGGCAGCCTTCAGACTTAGAGAAAACAGTACTTTACCACTCTCCTGCCTTTTCCATGGTTATTCTATTGGAAAAGAACGAGTTTTGGACAACTACCTTTCATTCTTGCCAAACGCTTTGCAGACCCCCTTGCAAGCTTTAGAACAAGATTTTGGATGTTTTCTTTCCTGGCAGAGTTTCTCCTTGCAAGATATGGTGGAAAAGCTTTTTGCTGAGTGTAGAGCGGCAAGACACGCAGAAGACGCAGATACGCAGCTCTCCGAAGCTAAGTGCCGGTCCCGGGCTTCTTTCGGCACAAACCGCTCTCAGGAGCTCCCTGCGCTCGCCACAATGCTCTGTGTGCGAAGAAGCCGCTTCTTCGCCTCCGGGAGAATCGGCGAGCGGCAGCTTCCCAAAGGCGAAGATGCAAGCTGCAGCACACAGGCACAGTGTGGGCAGCCTTCAGACTTAGAGAAAACAGTACTTTACCACTCTCCTGCCTTTTCCATGGTTATTCTATTGGAAAAGAACGAGTTTTGGACAACTACCTTTCATTCTTGCCAAACTCTTTGCAGACCCCCGTGCAAGCTTTAGAACAAGATTTTGGATGTTTTCTTTCCTGGCAGAGTTTCTCCTTGCAAGATATGGTGGAAAAGCTTTTTGCTGAGTGTAGAGCGGCAAGACACGCAGAAGACGCAGATACGCAGCTCTCCGAAGCTAAGTGCCGGTCCCGGGCTTCTTTCGGCACAAACCGCTCTCAGGAGCTCCCTGCGCTCGCCACAATGCTCTGTGTGCGAAGAAGCCGCTTCTTCGCCTCCGGGAGAATCGGCGAGCGGCAGCTTCCCAAAGGCGAAGATGCAAGCTGCAGCACGCAGGCACAGTGTGGGCAGCCTTCAGACTTAGAGAAAACAGTACTTTACCACTCTCCTGCCTTTTCCATGGTTATTCTATTGGAAAAGAACGAGTTTTGGACAACTACCTTTCATTCTTGCCAAACTCTTTGCAGACCCCCGTGCAAGCTTTAGAACAAGATTTTGGATGTTTTCTTTCCTGGCAGAGTTTCTCCTTGCAAGATATGGTGGAAAAGCTTTTTGCTGAGTGTAGAGCGGCAAGACACGCAGAAGACGCAGATACGCAGCTCTCCGAAGCTAAGTGCCGGTCCCGGGCTTCTTTCGGCACAAACCGCTCTCAGGAGCTCCCTGCGCTCGCCACAATGCTCTGTGTGCGAAGAAGCCGCTTCTTCGCCTCCGGGAGAATCGGCGAGCGGCAGCTTCCCAAAGGCGAAGATGCAAGCTGCAGCACACAGGCACAGTGTGGGCAGCCTTCAGACTTCGAGAAAACAGTACTTTACCACTCTCCTGCCTTTTCCATGGTTATTCTATTGGAAAAGAACGAGTTTTGGACAACTACCTTTCATTCTTGCCAAACTCTTTGCAGACCCCCGTGCAAGCTTTAGAACAAGATTTTGGATGTTTTCTTTCCTGGCAGAGTTTCTCCTTGCAAGATATGGTGGAAAAGCTTTTTGCTGAGTGTAGAGCGGCAAGACACGCAGAAGACGCAGATACGCAGCTCTCCGAAGCTAAGTGCCGGTCCCGGGCTTCTTTCGGCACAAACCGCTCTCAGGAGCTCCCTGCGCTCGCCACAATGCTCTGTGTGCGAAGAAGCCGCTTCTTCGCCTCCGGGAGAATCGGCGAGCGGCAGCTTCCCAAAGGCGAAGATGCAAGCTGCAGCACACAGGCACAGTGTGGGCAGCCTTCAGACTTAGAGAAAACAGTACTTTACCACTCTCCTGCCTTTTCCATGGTTATTCTATTGGAAAAGAACGAGTTTTGGACAACTACCTTTCATTCTTGCCAAACTCTTTGCAGACCCCCGTGCAAGCTTTAGAACAAGATTTTGGATGTTTTCTTTCCTGGCAGAGTTTCTCCTTGCAAGATATGGTGGAAAAGCTTTTTGCTGAGTGTAGAGCGGCAAGACACGCAGAAGACACAGATACGCAGCTCTCCGAAGCTAAGTGCCGGTCCCGGGCTTCTTTCGGCACAAACCGCTCTCAGGAGCTCCCTGCGCTCGCCACAATGCTCTGTGTGCGAAGAAGCCGCTTCTTCGCCTCCGGGAGAATCGGCGAGCGGCAGCTTCCCAAAGGCGAAGATGCAAGCTGCAGCACGCAGGCACAGTGTGGGCAGCCTTCAGACTTAGAGAAAACAGTACTTTACCACTCTCCTGCCTTTTCCATGGTTATTCTATTGGAAAAGAACGAGTTTTGGACAACTACCTTTCATTCTTGCCAAACGCTTTGCAGACCCCCTTGCAAGCTTTAGAACAAGATTTTGGATGTTTTCTTTCCTGGCAGAGTTTCTCCTTGCAAGATATGGTGGAAAAGCTTTTTGCTGAGTGTAGAGCGGCAAGACACGCAGAAGACGCAGATACGCAGCTCTCCGAAGCTAAGTGCCGGTCCCGGGCTTCTTTCGGCACAAACCGCTCTCAGGAGCTCCCTGCGCTCGCCACAATGCTCTGTGTGCGAAGAAGCCGCTTCTTCGCCTCCGGGAGAATCGGCGAGCGGCAGCTTCCCAAAGGCGAAGATGCAAGCTGCAGCACACAGGCACAGTGTGGGCAGCCTTCAGACTTAGAGAAAACAGTACTTTACCACTCTCCTGCCTTTTCCATGGTTATTCTATTGGAAAAGAACGAGTTTTGGACAACTACCTTTCATTCTTGCCAAACTCTTTGCAGACCCCCGTGCAAGCTTTAGAACAAGATTTTGGATGTTTTCTTTCCTGGCAGAGTTTCTCCTTGCAAGATATGGTGGAAAAGCTTTTTGCTGAGTGTAGAGCGGCAAGACACGCAGAAGACGCAGATACGCAGCTCTCCGAAGCTAAGTGCCGGTCCCGGGCTTCTTTCGGCACAAACCGCTCTCAGGAGCTCCCTGCGCTCGCCACAATGCTCTGTGTGCGAAGAAGCAGCTTCTTCGCCTCCTGGAGAATCGGCGAGCGGCAGCTTCCCAAAGGCGAAGATGCAAGCTGCAGCACACAGGCACAGTGTGGGCAGCCTTCAGACTTAGAGAAAACAGTACTTTACCACTCTCCTGCCTTTTCCATGGTTATTCTATTGGAAAAGAACGAGTTTTGGACAACTACCTTTCATTCTTGCCAAACTCTTTGCAGACCCCCGTGCAAGCTTTAGAACAAGATTTTGGATGTTTTCTTTCCTGGCAGAGTTTCTCCTTGCAAGATATGGTGGAAAAGCTTTTTGCTGAGTGTAGAGCGGCAAGACACGCAGAAGACGCAGATACGCAGCTCTCCGAAGCTAAGTGCCGGTCCCGGGCTTCTTTCGGCACAAACCGCTCTCAGGAGCTCCCTGCGCTCGCCACAATGCTCTGTGTGCGAAGAAGCCGCTTCTTCGCCTCCGGGAGAATCGGCGAGCGGCAGCTTCCCAAAGGCGAAGATGCAAGCTGCAGCACACAGGCACAGTGTGGGCAGCCTTCAGACTTAGAGAAAACAGTACTTTACCACTCTCCTGCCTTTTCCATGGTTATTCTATTGGAAAAGAACAAGTTTTGGACAACTACCTTTCATTCTTGCCAAACTCTTTGCAGACCCCCGTGCAAGCTTTAGAACAAGATTTTGGATGTTTTCTTTCCTGGCAGAGTTTCTCCTTGCAAGATATGGTGGAAAAGCTTTTTACTGAGTGTAGAGCGGCAAGACACGCAGAAGACACAGATACGCAGCTCTCCGAAGCTAAGTGCCGGTCCCGGGCTTCTTTCGGCACAAACCGCTCTCAGGAGCTCCCTGCGCTCGCCACAATGCTCTGTGTGCGAAGAAGCCGCTTCTTCGCCTCCGGGAGAATCGGCGAGCGGCAGCTTCCCAAAGGCGAAGATGCAAGCTGCAGCACGCAGGCACAGTGTGGGCAGCCTTCAGACTTAGAGAAAACAGTACTTTACCACTCTCCTGCCTTTTCCATGGTTATTCTATTGGAAAAGAACGAGTTTTGGACAACTACCTTTCATTCTTGCCAAACGCTTTGCAGACCCCCTTGCAAGCTTTAGAACAAGATTTTGGATGTTTTCTTTCCTGGCAGAGTTTCTCCTTGCAAGATATGGTGGAAAAGCTTTTTGCTGAGTGTAGAGCGGCAAGACACGCAGAAGACGCAGATACGCAGCTCTCCGAAGCTAAGTGCCGGTCCCGGGCTTCTTTCGGCACAAACCGCTCTCAGGAGCTCCCTGCGCTCGCCACAATGCTCTGTGTGCGAAGAAGCCGCTTCTTCGCCTCCGGGAGAATCGGCGAGCGGCAGCTTCCCAAAGGCGAAGATGCAAGCTGCAGCACACAGGCACAGTGTGGGCAGCCTTCAGACTTAGAGAAAACAGTACTTTACCACTCTCCTGCCTTTTCCATGGTTATTCTATTGGAAAAGAACGAGTTTTGGACAACTACCTTTCATTCTTGCCAAACTCTTTGCAGACCCCCGTGCAAGCTTTAGAACAAGATTTTGGATGTTTTCTTTCCTGGCAGAGTTTCTCCTTGCAAGATATGGTGGAAAAGCTTTTGGCTGAGTGTAGAGCGGCAAGACACGCAGAAGACGCAGATACGCAGCTCTCCGAAGCTAAGTGCCGGTCCCGGGCTTCTTTCGGCACAAACCGCTCTCAGGAGCTCCCTGCGCTCGCCACAATGCTCTGTGTGCGAAGAAGCCGCTTCTTCGCCTCCGGGAGAATCGGCGAGCGGCAGCTTCCCAAAGGCGAAGATGCAAGCTGCAGCACACAGGCACAGTGTGGGCAGCCTTCAGACTTCGAGAAAACAGTACTTTACCACTCTCCTGCCTTTTCCATGGTTATTCTATTGGAAAAGAACGAGTTTTGGACAACTACCTTTCATTCTTGCCAAACTCTTTGCAGACCCCCGTGCAAGCTTTAGAACAAGATTTTGGATGTTTTCTTTCCTGGCAGAGTTTCTCCTTGCAAGATATGGTGGAAAAGCTTTTTGCTGAGTGTAGAGCGGCAAGACACGCAGAAGACGCAGATACGCAGCTCTCCGAAGCTAAGTGCCGGTCCCGGGCTTCTTTCGGCACAAACCGCTCTCAGGAGCTCCCTGCGCTCGCCACAATGCTCTGTGTGCGAAGAAGCAGCTTCTTCGCCTCCTGGAGAATCGGCGAGCGGCAGCTTCCCAAAGGCGAAGATGCAAGCTGCAGCACACAGGCACAGTGTGGACAGCCTTCAGACTTCGAGAAAACAGTACTTTACCACTCTCCTGCCTTTTCCATGGTTATTCTATTGGAAAAGAACGAGTTTTGGACAACTACCTTTCATTCTTGCCAAACTCTTTGCAGACCCCCGTGCAAGCTTTAGAACAAGATTTTGGATGTTTTCTTTCCTGGCAGAGTTTCTCCTTGCAAGATATGGTGGAAAAGCTTTTTGCTGAGTGTAGAGCGGCAAGACACGCAGAAGACGCAGATACGCAGCTCTCCGAAGCTAAGTGCCGGTCCCGGGCTTCTTTCGGCACAAACCGCTCTCAGGAGCTCCCTGCGCTCGCCACAATGCTCTGTGTGCGAAGAAGCCGCTTCTTCGCCTCCGGGAGAATCGGCGAGCGGCAGCTTCCCAAAGGCGAAGATGCAAGCTGCAGCACGCAGGCACAGTGTGGGCAGCCTTCAGACTTAGAGAAAACAGTACTTTACCACTCTCCTGCCTTTTCCATGGTTATTCTATTGGAAAAGAACGAGTTTTGGACAACTACCTTTCATTCTTGCCAAACTCTTTGCAGACCCCCTTGCAAGCTTTAGAACAAGATTTTGGATGTTTTCTTTCCTGGCAGAGTTTCTCCTTGCAAGATATGGTGGAAAAGCTTTTTGCTGAGTGTAGAGCGGCAAGACACGCAGAAGACGCAGATACGCAGCTCTCCGAAGCTAAGTGCCGGTCCCGGGCTTCTTTCGGCACAAACCGCTCTCAGGAGCTCCCTGCGCTCGCCACAATGCTCTGTGTGCGAAGAAGCCGCTTCTTCGCCTCCGGGAGAATCGGCGAGCGGCAGCTTCCCAAAGGCGAAGATGCAAGCTGCAGCACACAGGCACAGTGTGGGCAGCCTTCAGACTTCGAGAAAACAGTACTTTACCACTCTCCTGCCTTTTCCATGGTTATTCTATTGGAAAAGAACGAGTTTTGGACAACTACCTTTCATTCTTGCCAAACTCTTTGCAGACCCCCGTGCAAGCTTTAGAACAAGATTTTGGATGTTTTCTTTCCTGGCAGAGTTTCTCCTTGCAAGATATGGTGGAAAAGCTTTTTGCTGAGTGTAGAGCGGCAAGACACGCAGAAGACGCAGATACGCAGCTCTCCGAAGCTAAGTGCCGGTCCCGGGCTTCTTTCGGCACAAACCGCTCTCAGGAGCTCCCTGCGCTCGCCACAATGCTCTGTGTGCGAAGAAGCCGCTTCTTCGCCTCCGGGAGAATCGGCGAGCGGCAGCTTCCCAAAGGCGAAGATGCAAGCTGCAGCACACAGGCACAGTGTGGGCAGCCTTCAGACTTCGAGAAAACAGTACTTTACCACTCTCCTGCCTTTTCCATGGTTATTCTATTGGAAAAGAACGAGTTTTGGACAACTACCTTTCATTCTTGCCAAACTCTTTGCAGACCCCCGTGCAAGCTTTAGAACAAGATTTTGGATGTTTTCTTTCCTGGCAGAGTTTCTCCTTGCAAGATATGGTGGAAAAGCTTTTTGCTGAGTGTAGAGCGGCAAGACACGCAGAAGACGCAGATACGCAGCTCTCCGAAGCTAAGTGCCGGTCCCGGGCTTCTTTCGGCACAAACCGCTCTCAGGAGCTCCCTGCGCTCGCCACAATGCTCTGTGTGCGAAGAAGCCGCTTCTTCGCCTCCGGGAGAATCGGCGAGCGGCAGCTTCCCAAAGGCGAAGATGCAAGCTGCAGCACGCAGGCACAGTGTGGGCAGCCTTCAGACTTAGAGAAAACAGTACTTTACCACTCTCCTGCCTTTTCCATGGTTATTCTATTGGAAAAGAACGAGTTTTGGACAACTACCTTTCATTCTTGCCAAACGCTTTGCAGACCCCCTTGCAAGCTTTAGAACAAGATTTTGGATGTTTTCTTTCCTGGCAGAGTTTCTCCTTGCAAGATATGGTGGAAAAGCTTTTTGCTGAGTGTAGAGCGGCAAGACACGCAGAAGACGCAGATACGCAGCTCTCCGAAGCTAAGTGCTGGTCCCGGGCTTCTTTCGGCACAAACCGCTCTCAGGAGCTCCCTGCGCTCGCCACAATGCTCTGTGTGCGAAGAAGCCGCTTCTTCGCCTCCGGGAGAATCGGCGAGCGGCAGCTTCCCAAAGGCGAAGATGCAAGCTGCAGCACACAGGCACAGTGTGGGCAGCCTTCAGACTTAGAGAAAACAGTACTTTACCACTCTCCTGCCTTTTCCATGGTTATTCTATTGGAAAAGAACGAGTTTTGGACAACTACCTTTCATTCTTGCCAAACTCTTTGCAGACCCCCGTGCAAGCTTTAGAACAAGATTTTGGATGTTTTCTTTCCTGGCAGAGTTTCTCCTTGCAAGATATGGTGGAAAAGCTTTTTACTGAGTGTAGAGCGGCAAGACACGCAGAAGACGCAGATACGCAGCTCTCCGAAGCTAAGTGCCGGTCCCGGGCTTCTTTCGGCACAAACCGCTCTCAGGAGCTCCCTGCGCTCGCCACAATGCTGTGTGTGCGAAGAAGCCGCTTCTTCGCCTCCGGGACAATCGGCGAGCGGCAGCTTCCCAAAGGCGAAGATGCAAGCTGCAGCACACAGGCACAGTGTGGGCAGCCTTCAGACTTCGAGAAAACAGTACTTTACCACTCTCCTGCCTTTTCCATGGTTATTCTATTGGAAAAGAACGAGTTTTGGACAACTACCTTTCATTCTTGCCAAACTCTTTGCAGACCCCCGTGCAAGCTTTAGAACAAGATTTTGGATGTTTTCTTTCCTGTCAGAGTTTCTCCTTGCAAGATATGGTGGAAAAGCTTTTTGCTGAGTGTAGAGCGGCAAGACACGCAGAAGACGCAGATACGCAGCTCTCCGAAGCTAAGTGCCGGTCCCGGGCTTCTTTCGGCACAAACCGCTCTCAGGAGCTCCCTGCGCTCGCCACAATGCTCTGTGTGCGAAGAAGCCGCTTCTTCGCCTCCGGGAGAATCGGCGAGCGGCAGCTTCCCAAAGGCGAAGATGCAAGCTGCAGCACGCAGGCACAGTGTGGGCAGCCTTCAGACTTAGAGAAAACAGTACTTTACCACTCTCCTGCCTTTTCCATGGTTATTCTATTGGAAAAGAACGAGTTTTGGACAACTACCTTTCATTCTTGCCAAACGCTTTGCAGACCCCCTTGCAAGCTTTAGAACAAGATTTTGGATGTTTTCTTTCCTGGCAGAGTTTCTCCTTGCAAGATATGGTGGAAAAGCTTTTTGCTGAGTGTAGAGCGGCAAGACACGCAGAAGACGCAGATACGCAGCTCTCCGAAGCTAAGTGCCGGTCCCGGGCTTCTTTCGGCACAAACCGCTCTCAGGAGCTCCCTGCGCTCGCCACAATGCTCTGTGTGCGAAGAAGCCGCTTCTTCGCCTCCGGGAGAATCGGCGAGCGGCAGCTTCCCAAAGGCGAAGATGCAAGCTGCAGCACACAGGCACAGTGTGGGCAGCCTTCAGACTTAGAGAAAACAGTACTTTACCACTCTCCTGCCTTTTCCATGGTTATTCTATTGGAAAAGAACGAGTTTTGGACAACTACCTTTCATTCTTGCCAAACTCTTTGCAGACCCCCGTGCAAGCTTTAGAAGAAGATTTTGGATGTTTTCTTTCCTGGCAGAGTTTCTCCTTGCAAGATATGGTGGAAAAGCTTTTTACTGAGTGTAGAGCGGCAAGACACGCAGAAGACGCAGATACGCAGCTCTCCGAAGCTAAGTGCCGGTCCCGGGCTTCTTTCGGCACAAACCGCTCTCAGGAGCTCCCTGCGCTCGCCACAATGCTCTGTGTGCGAAGAAGCCGCTTCTTCGCCTCCGGGAGAATCGGCGAGCAGCAGCTTCCCAAAGGCGAAGATGCAAGCTGCAGCACACAGGCACAGTGTGGGCAGCCTTCAGACTTCGAGAAAACAGTACTTTACCACTCTCCTGCCTTTTCCATGGTTATTCTATTGGAAAAGAACGAGTTTTGGACAACTACCTTTCATTCTTGCCAAACTCTTTGCAGACCCCCTTGCAAGCTTTAGAACAAGATTTTGGATGTTTTCTTTCCTGGCAGAGTTTCTCCTTGCAAGATATGGTGGAAAAGCTTTTTGCTGAGTGTAGAGCGGCAAGACACGCAGAAGACGCAGATACGCAGCTCTCCGAAGCTAAGTGCCGGTCCCGGGCTTCTTTCGGCACAAACCGCTCTCAGGAGCTCCCTGCGCTCGCCACAATGCTCTGTGTGCGAAGAAGCCGCTTCTTCGCCTCCGGGAGAATCGGCGAGCGGCAGCTTCCCAAAGGCGAAGATGCAAGCTGCAGCACACAGGCACAGTGTGGGCAGCCTTCAGACTTAGAGAAAACAGTACTTTACCACTCTCCTGCCTTTTCCATGGTTATTCTATTGGAAAAGAACGAGTTTTGGACAACTACCTTTCATTCTTGCCAAACTCTTTGCAGACCCCCGTGCAAGCTTTAGAACAAGATTTTGGATGTTTTCTTTCCTGGCAGAGTTTCTCCTTGCAAGATATGGTGGAAAAGCTTTTTGCTGAGTGTAGAGCGGCAAGACACGCAGAAGACGCAGATACGCAGCTCTCCGAAGCTAAGTGCCGGTCCCGGGCTTCTTTCGGCACAAACCGCTCTCAGGAGCTCCCTGCGCTCGCCACAATGCTCTGTGTGCGAAGAAGCCGCTTCTTCGCCTCCGGGAGAATCGGCGAGCGGCAGCTTCCCAAAGGCGAAGATGCAAGCTGCAGCACGCAGGCACAGTGTGGGCAGCCTTCAGACTTCGAGAAAACAGTACTTTACCACTCTCCTGCCTTTTCCATGGTTATTCTATTGGAAAAGAACGAGTTTTGGACAACTACCTTTCATTCTTGCCAAACTCTTTGCAGACCCCCGTGCAAGCTTTAGAACAAGATTTTGGATGTTTTCTTTCCTGGCAGAGTTTCTCCTTGCAAGATATGGTGGAAAAGCTTTTTGCTGAGTGTAGAGCGGCAAGACACGCAGAAGACGCAGATACGCAGCTCTCCGAAGCTAAGTGCCGGTCCCGGGCTTCTTTCGGCACAAACCGCTCTCAGGAGCTCCCTGCGCTCGCCACAATGCTCTGTGTGCGAAGAAGCCGCTTCTTCGCCTCCGGGAGAATCGGCGAGCGGCAGCTTCCCAAAGGCGAAGATGCAAGCTGCAGCACACAGGCACAGTGTGGGCAGCCTTCAGACTTAGAGAAAACAGTACTTTACCACTCTCCTGCCTTTTCCATGGTTATTCTATTGGAAAAGAACGAGTTTTGGACAACTACCTTTCATTCTTGCCAAACTCTTTGCAGACCCCCGTGCAAGCTTTAGAACCAGATTTTGGATGTTTTCTTTCCTGGCAGAGTTTCTCCTTGCAAGATATGGTGGAAAAGCTTTTTGCTGAGTGTAGAGCGGCAAGACACGCAGAAGACGCAGATACGCAGCTCTCCGAAGCTAAGTGCCGGTCCCGGGCTTCTTTCGGCACAAACCGCTCTCAGGAGCTCCCTGCGCTCGCCACAATGCTCTGTGTGCGAAGAAGCCGCTTCTTCGCCTCCGGGAGAATCGGCGAGCGGCAGCTTCCCAAAGGCGAAGATGCAAGCTGCAGCACGCAGGCACAGTGTGGGCAGCCTTCAGACTTAGAGAAAACAGTACTTTACCACTCTCCTGCCTTTTCCATGGTTATTCTATTGGAAAAGAACAAGTTTTGGACAACTACCTTTCATTCTTGCCAAACTCTTTGCAGACCCCCGTGCAAGCTTTAGAACAAGATTTTGGATGTTTTCTTTCCTGGCAGAGTTTCTCCTTGCAAGATATGGTGGAAAAGCTTTTTGCTGAGTGTAGAGCGGCAAGACACGCAGAAGACGCAGATACGCAGCTCTCCGAAGCTAAGTGCCGGTCCCGGGCTTCTTTCGGCACAAACCGCTCTCAGGAGCTCCCTGCGCTCGCCACAATGCTCTGTGTGCGAAGAAGCAGCTTCTTCGCCTCCTGGAGAATCGGCGAGCGGCAGCTTCCCAAAGGCGAAGATGCAAGCTGCAGCACACAGGCACAGTGTGGACAGCCTTCAGACTTCGAGAAAACAGTACTTTACCACTCTCCTGCCTTTTCCATGGTTATTCTATTGGAAAAGAACGAGTTTTGGACAACTACCTTTCATTCTTGCCAAACTCTTTGCAGACCCCCGTGCAAGCTTTAGAACAAGATTTTGGATGTTTTCTTTCCTGGCAGAGTTTCTCCTTGCAAGATATGGTGGAAAAGCTTTTTGCTGAGTGTAGAGCGGCAAGACACGCAGAAGACGCAGATACGCAGCTCTCCGAAGCTAAGTGCCGGTCCCGGGCTTCTTTCGGCACAAACCGCTCTCAGGAGCTC